>NC_140195.1:938913-956413 GCF_965226575.1 Pagrus pagrus
CCTTCAGATTATTTTGTGCTTTAATCTAAAATAATATTCCAGATGAAGTGAATCAGCTGCAGGTTGATTCAGTGACATCAGAGGAACTCAATCAGAAACAAGTGTTTTATTGATTCTAGTAGAATGATCAGCTGTCGTCTCCTCCTCAGATGTGTCGGGCGCTGCGGTCGGAGGTCACGGAGGCTCTCAGGGAGAACGAGGAGGTCTGGGTTCGGTCCTCAGAGATCTGGTGAAACCAGGAGACGAGAATCTGAGAGAGATGAACAAGAAGCTGCAGAACATGTTGGAGGAGCAGCTGACCAAGAACATGCACCTGCAGAAGGTAACACACACACACACACACACACACACACACACACACATAAAAAATGTCAATGTAATAATTTAACGTTGGCGTTTGATATTTCATGTAACTTGTGATGTTTGAGTTAAATATCTGTGACGACTCGTCAGATAGAAGTTGAAACGGTCTCACTGATCTCCTCTGGAGCTTCTGATCAGGTCACATGGTCTTCATGAGTGGATGGAGGTGCCTGGTTGTCATGGAGACAAGCATGATGTCATTTTTCTAACCAAACGCCGTCTCTGTCTGCAGGACCTGGAGGTTTTGTCCCAGGAATTAGTCCGTCTCAGTAAAGAGAGCAGTCCTGGTGGTGGAGCAGCTGGGTCGGGATGAGACTATCACCTGGTTCCATCCGTCCATTCCCTTCCTTCTCACTATAGATCACCTCAACTGGAAGATGTGGGCTGGGCTCAGACTAACACCTGGAAACAACATTTCGCTCTGAATTCATCAACCTAAGACCTGCTGTGGGCTCTGACTACTGACTGGAGCCCAATGATTTCAACCACCTCAGTCTGTCTGCTGGGCTGAGACTAAACTCTGGAATTTACCCTCTGTTGTGTTTTGGTGAAGCAGTGAAGGGAGGAAGTTAGAGAGACGAGCAGAGGGAATGGAAAAGTTGTGCTCAGCTCTTATGTTGCTATTGAATGTACTGTAATTAGACTGCACCACTCAGATCCTCTGGCTATGACCTGGAAACACACGTTATCACGGAGTGTCGGTGGTGTCTACTCGCTGACCAAACTCACCTGTAAGAATCTGATGTCTGTCTGCTGGGTCCTGGCTACGTCCTGGAATACACATGCCTTGTACTTAACAGAGTCATTTCATTGGTTGCTGTGTGCAGTAACTCTGTTGTGATCTGGCTACTTCCTGAGCTTCCTGTCTGCAACGTAATCACACTAACAACCTGGGACCTCTGTCTATTTCCTGGATTGCCTGATTTGTGTCAGCGACTGTAACAAGTTTTTAGTTTGATTCTTTCGTCACCGTGGAAAAAGCTGTTTGTTTGGTTGTCATGGAGATGGTTTATTTCCTACCAGGCGATTACTAAATCATCTCCATGACGACTGAGCAAAGATCAGCTGTGGATGAAGGCCATGACATTTAGCTGAAAGCCCCGTGTGGACGTTGTGTTGACAATAATACGTTTTTATGTCAGAATAAACTGTCGTTGCTCCGGACGAGTTACAGTTCAGCTCAGAAAACTAAACTGACACTCGTCTCCTGTTCATACTGACTGAAGTGTTTTCTGACACGACGACACCGGAAGAGACGAGTTACACAAAAATCTGCCGACATCGGGCCTTTGTCTTTAACGTGCCGACTATCAACAGCCGGGTGGACACGTTCTTTTGCCTCCTTGTCAAACACGATGCTTTAGGCCAGATTCATACTTAAACATATCACGTTAATATCTGACGACGTGCACAATTAGTGCTCAGAACAGAAACAGGATACACGAGGCATCGCCCGAACAAATGTGTTGCTAAAACGTTTAAATCCGTGTCCTTTGAGCAGCTCCAACATCGTACAGTCTGCGGAGCGTCTCAAGTGGCATCGTCACAGGCCTGTGTGTGTCAGGACCAGGTGCTACTGAGCACGTGCGACTCTCAACAGAGAGGAGAAAGAAGCGAGATGTCTCACTCCTTAGCTACTTAACGATCTGTTGCTTTCTACTGTTTCCTGTTTCTTCGGCACGTTTTTGACGTAGAACGTGAAACTCGTCTCCTGGCAGTGGGAAGGAATCAAACGCTTCTCTTTAGGTGTAGCTGCGTTTAAATAACCAACAAACAGGCTCATTTTGGTGTAAAATCTAAAATCAGTCTTGTTGAAGGTCCAGATCATCTTCACGTGAACTTGCAGAGTCAGATTTTGTTTCAGAGTCGGTATCAACAGGAGACACAAAACCTTCAAGCTTCACGACGTCGGCTCGACACGGAGCTTCTGAGCGTTCAGTGTGACGCGACGGAGCCGTTATTCTCTGTCGACTTTGTTTTGAAACTCGGCTGGTGTCGGCCGTGGCTACGTCATGGAGCGCAAACATACTGTACTCGTATGTTCTCTTTCATTTATCAACTGTTCGCACGTCGGGCCGTGGTTACTTCCTGGACTTGCATGTTTCTTCTCCAGCAGCTCGATGAAGACGGTCATTCTGTTATTTATTACTTTTCATACACTCTGATGTAAAATGGATCATGGCTGGGACTATTTGCTGGATTCATAGTCCTCATCCATAAACTGTAATTAGGGCGTATTAATCAGTGGTTTAACTCAAAGAAATGTTCACCAATCTATCAGTTATTTTGAAATTAAAAAAGTAAATGCATGAAAACTGGAGACAAGCTTCAGTCACATGATTATTAACGGCTGAATCTTTAACATTCTGGTCAGAATGAGTCGACGAGCCGCTGCTTTATAATTTATTTGTCTTTTGAATGAAACGTGGAAACTGAAAGTGACGAGTTTGATTGGAGTCTTTAGTCCTCGCTGCCCTCCATCGTCCGAGAACCTGATGTTGACCCTGTGAACAGAGCCGATCGTCCGTCTCTTTGCTTTGGTTTATGATGATTCAGCTTTTTAATCTCCTGGGCCGTGTCTATATCTTGGATCACATGAACTGTAATTTATCTTGCACTGTTAGTTTTTGGTAACATTTCCATTCCTCCAACACGGTGCAGTAAAAACGAGTGTATTCATCTGTCGGGCCGGGTCTACTTCCTGCTTTTATTATTTGGATGTATCTTTAAACCTGCTTCTGTTCTGTGAGTTTGTAAAAGATCAGTTTATCTTGACAGGAAGTCAGTCGAACACTTCCTGTCTGTTCTGCCTTGTTTCATGTCTTGGACTCTGACTACGTCCTGGATGGAATGTCTGCCACAGGCTGCTTCTAGTGACCGGGCACTGACTATATCCTGGACATCATGCTTGTACCAGACTGTGTTTTTTGTTGCCTGTATATTCCTGCTTCGTTTTTGTTTGTACACTGCAAGAAATATACACTTCAGTCTGATGTTAAGACTTTAAAATGTGAGGGAGAGAAACTCGACTTGTTTTCGCTGCAGCTTCACGTGTTCAGAGACTCGAGACAGGAAACGAGTCTCGTGTTGAACATCTTTTAAAACAAACATTACTGACGTGGATTTAAACGAGCCGGTCGAGCTGCACTGAAAACACACTGAAGCTTCTCTCTCTCTGCAGCTGACTGAGCGGGATCAGTCTACGTGCTGGGCAGCGACTCGGCCTGTTGCTTTGTTTTTGTTTGTAATGTTTAAATCTGTATATATACGCTGTGATATGACTTTAACTGTATGAAGAATCAACGGATCTATTTATGAGACTGATGATGATCATGACGCTAATTATTGTAACAACCTGAAAATATGATAAAATATTGTCTGAAGACGACGACGTGTCTGTTCTCTCTGCTCAACTTTAAACGGCAAATCAACAATGAGCCTGCGGTGTATTCACACACTTGTTATGTTGTAGCTCTATTGTATTGTTTTAATCATTTTCCACATTAATCTACATTAAATACCTCATAAAACGAAGATAAATGAGGATTTTAGAAATACATCTAAAAGGCAAAACTTGAATATCATATTAACTAAAGTGAATTTTAACATTTTTAGCAGAAAGCTGCAACATAAAGCTGATCTGAACACTCAGTCTGAGTGCACGCTGACATACAGCCTTTTATTTTGAAAGTCACAGGTTTGCCTCGAACCTTTTGTCCCCAGTTTCTTCTCCAAAGTTGTTTTTTCACATTTTTTTCTCATGAACGTTTAAACCGAGCGCTTTTTTAAAATCATCCACAAAAAAAAGATTGATGTCTGAACAGTTTGATAAAATCTGAATGTGTTTTGGAGCGACGTGACCCAGAACAGGAGAAGAGTCTCTGCAGTTTCCACTGAACTCATCAAATCATCTTCATTAAATACATTTTGGATCTTTGGTTCTATTTTAATCTCTGCGGGCGGAAACATGTCGAGAAACACAAGACAGAAGAAAAACATTTCTTTCAGCTGAAGGAAAAACGTTTTGTCTTTTCCTGTCGGGATCCGTCTATATCCTGGACCACATGTTTGAAGACAAGGGATGAAGTGTTTTAACACGTTAACTTAAGTTACATTTTTCTAATTAACTCCATCAGGAAAACGTCTCCTGCAACATTCTGGTACTTAGACCTTCATCAGGTTGTCTTATCTTGAGGTCTAAGTACTGAAACGTTGTCATTAAACTTAATTTCAGGTGAAGTGGACAGTCTGCAGTCTTTTTCCTGATTTTGTCGGCCGTCTACGCACCTGTCGATCTTAAGGTGTGAACATTAAATCCCTAAAATCTGCTAAAAGTCTGGTTCTTTTGTTCCATTCGATCTGGTGGCGACAACACAAAGAACGAGTCACAGCTGTCAGACTTTGTCTCTTTGAAATGAGTCTCACCTGCACGGCCGAGTCTATGTCCTGGAGTACATAAACGCTAATGCACGTGTTGTTTTATACATTAATTTAAATCTTCCTTTGTTAACATTTGCACCAATTGCAGGCTCGTGTCTTTAAATGGTATTTTTAGCTCTTTTGGGGGATTTTAGTCCTCGTCATATTTTATATTAATATTTTAATGAGAAATCACAGTTTTGTCTCTGTCGATGTAAACTCTCCTTTTCTTTTTCGCTGGAGGAGTTTATAAGGTGTCAAAGATCTACCATGGTTCTGTTGGGCTCGGTCTACGTCCTGGACTGTAAGCTTGAGGAGGAGACTCGTCTCTGTTTTCACACTTTAAATAAACACTTAAAGTTACAGTTTGAAATTAACTTTCATAAAAAGTGAATGAAGTTTGGTTCATTTGAGGCAACAGAAGAATGAAAACTTGATGTCTCTGATTAATATTACCTTCACGGCTGCGTCTATGTCCTGGACTACATTAATAGTGTTTGTCTTTATTGCACTTTCAGTTCTTTGTCCCGTTCAGACTGACGAAGACACACGTGGTGTCCTGCAGGGCTCGGTCTACCTCCTGACCGTCTCCATGGTGTTAATCTCTTCAACAGAAGTTTTCCAGCTCAAGTTGAATAAAGTTTGGATCTTTTGTTCCGGTGACAGACGGACACTCCCCTCCCTTCCCACAATCCTCTCTGTTATTGCAGGATCTTGTCTTCCTGCTCTCAGTAAAGTTTGGTGATGGAGGTCGAGTTCGGGCTCTCAGCGGGGAGACGCCGCCTCGCTCAGCACTAATTAGCTGTCCGGCACTTCCTGTCCCGCAGAGAGAGACAGATTAGAGAGGTGACCGCTCGCTGCTGACGGGGTCCGCCTTAACGAGATAGCGTCTGATTGGCCGGGGCCGAGGGTTAATTGAGGGGGAGGAAGTGATGAGCTCTTTAAAATGTGGTTTTAATTAAAGGAAACCTCAGAGGGAGGCCGACTGTGTGTGTGTATGTCTGTGTGTCTGTGTGTGTGTGTGTGTCTGTCTGTCTGTCTGTCTGTCTGTCTGTCTGTGTGTCTGTCTGTCTGTCTGTCTGTCTGTCTGTCTGTGTGTGTGTGTGTGTGTGTGTCTGTCTGTCTGTCTGTCTGTCTGTCTGTCTGTCTGTCTGTGTGTGTGTCTGTCTGTGTGTCTGTCTGTCAGACATTTTCGGCAGGTTCTTCTCTGTTATTGTTTTCAAAACACTATCATCCACCCAGTTACCCATAATGCATCACTACACTGCATCACTCCTCTTTATACAGGTTTATATCTGTTGAACTTCCCTCGAGGTCAGAAAAGAGATTTCAAAGTTGCGCAAAACTGAATCAGAGAAACTCTACTGCACATGCTCAGTGGCTGCATGACCAGGAAGTAAACAGGAAGTAAAACACAGGAGCTAGAACTTGTTGTTCGTACGCGGCAGGCGAACAATTCTGTGTTCAGTGTCTCGTTCTGTAACACCTGTGTGGTGCTACTGGTACATCACACTGTACCTGTGCACAGGTAAGTAGTAGTTTTCCAGATTGTGTGTGTGTGTGTGTGTGTGTGTGTGTGTGTGTGTGTGTTACCTTTGGTCTCTCGTCTTCGTTCAGCTGCTCGACGTTCTTCATCACTTCATCTTCATCTCTGAACAAACAAACGACGAGAGACAAACGAGATCCGTCTTCATCCATCAGGAGTAGAAAACGTTTCCATCATCAGCCAACAGAGAGAAGCTGCGTTCACAGCTGACTGTGGTGCGCTTGATTTGTTCAACTCTGATGACTCAGCAGCCGGACAGTTTACCTACAGACTGTTTCAGCTTCTTCACTGGACTGAAACTGGAAACATGGACGTGTTGTCAAACTTCTGACCCGTCACAGTTCAATCTGCTTCAAAACAGTTTTCTGATGGCGTGTCGGTGATGAAAGGAGAGAGGAGGACACAGAGAAAGGAGAGGAGGGGTCAAAAGGAGGAGAGAGGAAAGAGGAGATGGTGAGAAAGGAGAGAAGGGGAGAGGAGAGATGAGAGGAGCACAAGGAGAAATGAAATGAGACCTGAGGGATGAGAGAGGACAGGAGGGTAAAGGGCAGGAGGTGAAGTGAAAGAAGAGATTCGAGGAGAAACGACAGAGAGGAGGTGAAACTGAAGACTGGAGGGAGAAAATATGATGCAGGAGGAGGTGGAAGGAGAGGAGATCATCAAACAGGCTGATGGTTGGTCTGTCAGAGGGGAGCTGGTCCTGAGGCCCATGAATCAAACATTCGGCCAAAGAGCCGGTACAGCCCGGTATGAGCTGCAGTTTCCCCGGGAAACACACCGACCAGAGACCAGGAGACCAGAGAGCAGAGACCAGAGACCAGCAGCCCAGAGACCAGAGACCAGAGACCAGGAGACCAGAGACCTGAGACCAGAGACCAGCAGCCCAGAGACCAGAGACCAGAGACCAGAGTCCAGCAGCCCAGAGAACAGAGACTAGACTAGAGACCAGAGACCAGAGAGCAGAGTGTCTCTGGGCTGCTGGTCCTCTAACGAGCCCGGAGACACTGCAGCTGCGACAGTCGAAGAGGTCGGTGTGTTTACTGGGGAAACTACAGCTCACGACGTGCTGTCACAGCTCCACCTGCTGGCTGTTTGTTTTACAAACCAGGACGAAGAAACCAGGAAAATCTCTGTGTGAAGTTTTTCAAAGTAACACAACATCTTTGATTTATGAACACTTTCACATGAAGACTTCCTGTTATTAATTTGATTACTGTTACAGCTGTTGAAATCAATCAATGTTTCTTAGGGTTTCTTGGCTGTTCAGGACAAGTTGCAACACAATCCTGTGAAAAATAAGTGATTGGTTCAGAATACAGAGAATCACAACTAGAACAGCTGCAGGATTTTAGAAAAGGTCGCATGAATTTAATATAAGTTTCAACATTAATTTTTTCAATAAAATCCATGACGTGAACTGGGAGGTGAGTTGGTATGAAATGATTTATCAGGTAAACTACAGCGCAGGTAGATGCAGGCCAACCAGAGGAAGAGGGAGCGGGTTAGCTAATCAGCCAAGTGAAACATTAGAGGCGTTTCTGTAACATGTTAATGGGACATTTAGTCTGAATGAAAGTCCTCACAAGTACAGAAGTACAGTCGTGTGTGAGGACAGGATGATGACGATGACGATGATGTAACAGGGCTCTCTAATCGCCACGGGAAACCAGGGGGTTGCCACGGCGATCCCCAAATGTCTGACAGAGAGAGAGAGAGAGAGAGAGAGAGGAGTTAAAAATTCACGAGTTTCTCCTGCAGCAGTCTGCTAAATATAGACTGTGTGTGTGTGTGTGTGTGTGTGTGTGTGTGTGTGTGTGTGATGACAGAATCCTGTTTTCGCAACAGAAACCAACAACATGTCTGAAAAAACGCCACCTGGAAGAGAAAACACTTTTTATTGTCGTATAAACGCGTCACCGAAGAACACAGTGAATGCATCACGAGAGAGAGAACAGTGAACGCACCGCCGGACATGATGGTATAAAGACACGGCCAGAGAAGGCAGCGAATGCATCGCCAGAGAGTAAACACAGCAGCAGAGAGGACAGTAAACGCATCACGAGAGGCTCGTAAATGCCTCAACAAAGTTTCATCATTGTGATAGAGAACAGTGAAGGCGTCGCCAGAGGAGACAGTAAACGCATCACTAAACGGCAAAGTTCGAAGCTGGTCCACGGAGCAAATACTCTGTTTATTGAGCTGATGTAGTTAATCACCACCGACACATCCCCGTGCTTTCAAAGTGTCTTCGTCTCCACAGCCTTGAAACAAAGTAAGCTAGCTAGCTATACTGAGGACGCTAAGGTAAAGAAACAAGCGTGTTTAAAGCCGCATGGTGAAGAAATTCAAAGTCAGAATTTTAATATTTACCATATTAATGAAGTAATAATACAAACTGTCTCCATAACTGAATAAACAAGCTGCTCTCAGAGGAAAATAAGGTCCCACAACACTGTTTGAAGCTAGAGAGGTGGCAGGGTCCGCCACATATAAACAAAGTAAAACAGTATGAACTTGTTGTCCTTGAGTCCTACAGACTGCTGCTTTAATGGGGAAACAATAAACAGACATGGAGACGTAAAGTTTTTTCCTCCCACATGTCACAAACAACATGTCTAACAGCAGCTCTGAGGGGACAAACTACGTCATTGTGCCTTTAAACCACAGCGATACGACAGTGAAGGCCTCAGGAGTCGCTGACCGTCAGACTCCAGCGATGGACGAGGCCAGAGAAGAACAGAGACGCTGCAGCAGACGCAGCTCAGACACAAACAATAAGCACATTAGAGAGAGAAAACAGATAATGCATCACCAGCAAGGACAGTAAATGCATCGCTGGAGAAAGCACTTAGAGAAGACAAACACAACACAAAACAGGACAGTGAACGCATCACAGAAGAAGACAGCAAACATAAAGACAGTGAATGCATCGCCTTGATCTTCCTTCTGATGTTTGTTGTTTATCAGACTGAAGCTCAACTTCACACTCTGCGCCTTAAACAGACCGACTTATGGCTGAGTGTACACAACACACACACACACACACACACACACACACACACACACACACACACACACACACACACACACACACACACACACACACTGAGAGTGCAGTGTGGGCCCCCAGAGGCCTCAGTGTATTGATTGGACTCTCAGTGTGTGTAATGAGAGCTGCTGCGTTTGTTTTTAGCTTCAGAGTGGGAGGAGAGAGATGTGGCACTGCGGCAAGACACACACACACACACACACACACACACACACACACACACACACACAGACACACACACAGGTACAATCAGAGATGTCCATGTCTTTATATAGACACACACTGAGCAGTGTAGGAGGCTGTAATTGAGAAGAAGCAGCCTGAGGTCTGATTACAGAAACACTCCACACGTCTTCTTTCTTCTTTACGCGATTTGTCTTTTGTTCATTCCTTTTTTTTCTGTCTTGATTTCATTAGTTTGTTCTTTTATTTCTCTCAATCTGTTTCTCGCTGTTCTGTTTGTTATTCCAGCAGCTTCAGACTCTTTCTTCTCCGTCCGAACGCTCAGACTGAAACATCTCAACATCTCTGAGATGGACTGTGATCAGATGTGCTTCAGACATGATTCATGTTGTGATGGACAGTAGGTCAGAGGAACACTACTGTTCTTTTCTTGCAGTGTACGATAATGATAATAATAATAATAATAATAATAATAATAATAATAATAATAATAATACAGATATAGGTTGTTTGCACATGACATCATGTCACCGTTAAGAACTGCAGATATGGGCAGGAGTTATTTCCGCTATGAAGATGCCAATGTTTTGTGCTCACGGCTGATCCAACCGGTCAAACCAGGAAAAAAAACGAGCTACTTTCGAGTCCTGAAAGTATTGACACATAAAGTCAAGAAGTTTAAAAAACTCACATGATTAAAAACCTGCGTCTAAAGTCTGGAGGAGACGATCATTCTGCTGGTTAACTTTATATGTCGGGCTAACATCTAAAGCAACACAGACCAGAGTGGTGACCTTTCATAGGACATCAGCCAGTAGAGTTGGTCCTGCAGCGAGCTGTGCAGCAGGAGTCTGCAGGACTCATTGATCTCCTCCCTGCCAGGCAAAGCAGTCAGCCTCTGGGAAGAATCACTCTTTTCCGTAAAGTGTAGGGATCATATCCAACGTGTCTATAAATGTTCTGATGAGACCTGCTGTGTGCCGGTCCATCTAAGGCTTATTATTATTCTTATTATCACTGTTTGTTTAACCTGATATAAGCTGCAGCAGACGTGTGCAGTCAGTGTGTACTGTGGTGGCTGACGTCTCATATATTGAACTGACTGTTGTTTAGTTGCAGCCTGACTTTGCTTTGTGCTCGCTCGTGTTCCTCTGTTGGCACAGGTGTGTGTGTGTTGTCGACTCTTTTGTTGCGTGTGTGTTCACAAACTGACCTGACTACCAGGTCACATGACCCTGCTCTCCGTCCGCCTCGCCCTCCCGCTCTCTCTCTCTCTTTGCTATGTGATCTGATTGGTTTTAATGAGGCTTCATCAGGGCGGCGGGATCGTGTTTCCGTCCTGCTGGCACGCACTCAAACACACACACTTCAGCTTTCCTACTGAAAATGTGTTTTCTCATCACATTGACCAGATGTTCAAATGTGAGTTCAGACACAGCTGGAGCTCCTCGTCCTCTGTTGTTCATCATCATGAATGTAATTTCTGATCTGAAGGGGATGATGTCGCTGATTAATGAAGTCTCTCATGGGACATTTTACACGACTGGAAACTGAAGGTGGTTCTGCTGAACTCAGTCTGTGTGAACTTGTAATGGACCTTCTGGACTGAACGAGTCGATGATTAATCAGAAAGACAGAATTTATTGACAGATTACAATAAAAATGATCATCACGGTCAGATTGTGTATCTATCTGTCCTGCATCAGTGCAGCAGACAGCCTGCTGCTGTTGAACGCATCACACTGATGCCAAATGAGTGTTTAGTAAAACAAAACACCGCGAGCCTCCAGCTGGCAGACGAGACGCGTCGTCGACACGTCTGACAGCTGAACACAAACTGAACGCGGGATGAAGCCGGAGCTCAGCGGCAGACTGTCGGCTCAGCGTGTCACCGTCTGATCCACAGGTAGATAAGGACGACAGGTAGACTGACAGACACACGCTGAACATAATGAAGCTGTCTCTGGCTGAAAGAATCGCTGGCCCTGAACGCCTCGCAGACAGATCCTCGTTTAATGACGAGTGAATCAGGACTGAATCAGATACAAGGCCACTGATAACTGGGTCGGATGGTGAAGGCTGGATGAAACCCAAGATTCGTGTTCAGACTCTCTGCAGGTTCAACAAGTTCAGTTTGAGACTTTTTCATCTTTTCATCTACAGGAATTAATCATCTTCTGTAGGATCATCATGTTTGTAGCGTGGCTTCCTGTGAGAACCACGTTCCTCTAAAAAGTCTTTTCATAGTGTCAGAAGAACAGCCGGTCCTCAGCTCTGTGACGATGATCTCAGCTGATCCAAAAAGGATTTTATAAAGTTTATACGCTTCAACATGAAAGACACCAAAAATACAGTGGGCAGCGTCTCGGCCTGCTGCGCACTTTACTCTTTGCTGTAGCAACTTGTTGCCATTACCAACCTTAGCTCAGTTAGCCATGGAGCTAAGTGGCCAGTTTTCACATTACTCTGTGTACTGAGGATTGATTTGGACCGAACCAGAGGAGACTGTGGAGGCGAACCAACACTGTTCTGGTGACTGTGGTTCAGTTTGTGTCCAGTTTGAATGAAGTTTGTCTGACGATGAGTGAACGAGGCGATGAAGCTCGTCTGAGTTCAGTCACAGAGAAACTTGAGTTCAGACGGTTGGATTTTTCTGTTTATGATGAAAATATGTGTCAAAATATTTCTTTCTTCACATTCAGTGAGTTGATGTTGTCGACTTGTTGGACTCAGCAGTGAACTGGCTGCTTTATAAACTACAGGCTGTCAGACGATCAGCTCTGAGCTACAGAGTGCTGCTAGGAGACAGGACAGGCCGCGGCTAGTTGGTTAGCATGCTAACATAAGTAGATATCCCTGCAGCAAAATCCAGACGTCATAATGTAGAAACTGTCATTTCTTTACATCCTGTTGATAACTGTAGTTCATTTTTTAAACTTTTACATATTGTACCTTTAAGTCTGTTTCTGTTACAGTTTGAATGTTATTAATACACAGTTTTTCAGGGTTTTTGTTGATGTAGCATTTACATCACTGAGCACTGAGTGTGTCAGTTCAGTGACTCTGGCATGAAAACAAGAGTCAGACACAGACAGACACACAGACAGGATCAGGTTACATCAGGTAAGAACATACAGACAGTCTGAACAGGTAGAGAGGTCAGGGAGGACAGATGGACAGGTGAAGCCACAGGTAAGACTGAGCACACACACACACACACACACACACACACACACACACGCTCATGTTGCTGTGGTGTGTGACAGTTAAGTCTGATACAAAGAGAGGATCAGCAGCGCAGACAGGCAGAACCACAGACAGCATCAGGTTTCAACAGGACCCCAAACTTTCCACTAACACACACACACACACACACACACACACACACACACACACTGTAGTTAGTGTGGGCAGGAAGTGGACAATAAAGCTGTTGCTGCATCACTGAGGTTCAAACAAATATTAAAAACTCCTCACAGACGTGTCAGAGCACCTCTCATCAATTGTCGACTGATCCTCAACATGTTAACTGTTGTTTAGCAGACGTGTCGGCGACGCAGCAGACTACAACGGTCTGCATCGTAAACTATGTAACTCTGTATAAAACACAAGACGTTTGCACAGTGTTGAGTGAGGAGGCCTGGTGATGCTGCTCACATCTGGAGGAATGAACACCTGGAGCTGTTCACCGACGGGAGCAGAGCTCAGAGATTACTGTTCAACTTGTGGGATTAAAAAGTGGATTTATCTTCACTCCTGTCGATCAGCCTGACTGCAGCAGTGATCCTGAGTAACACAAATAAAAATAAAGGATCTTGTGGTCGAACTGTCACAAGTAATGTGAGGTGAAAACTTTGCTTCAGTGGTGGTTAAACAACCAGCACTGCTGCTGAACATCCACATCTATCTCTCCTGGACGTTACAGCAACAGGCGGCCATGTTGAAACCTGTCATTTTCTACCTAATGTCAAGCCTTATCTGTGTCATCACACCTTATTGCCTTATTTCTCTCTCTCTCTCTCTCTCTCTCTCTCTCTCTCACACACACACACACACACACACACACACACACACACACTCTGTAAACTTTGTACAGCCTGTGTCAACAAACCTCTGTTCAACAATGAGGCTGCTAATAAAGCTTCTTTGAATCTGAAAATAAAAGCAGATCTTCCTGTTAAAGTTCACTCACCTCATTTTATTTATTTTCTATAACATCTGCATCAAACAGCAGAGTCAACTCTTGTCACATCCTATCGTCTAATTGGCTGCTCCTGCAGATTCAGAGCACGTGATTGGACGAGCTCGCAGCCTGCAGCAAGAATATATGATCGTGTTTTATGGTCTGTTTTTAATTCAACCTTCCTTCTTGTTCTCTCTCATTCATCCCTCTTTCTATTAAATCTGTGTGTGTGTGTATAAAGCTGCCTGATATATATATATATATATATATATATATATATATATATGACGTGACTCGTCTCTATCAGTGTGTGGATCATTAAACTGACGGACACATAATTACTTCTGTCTTCTTCTACAGTGCAGCTCAGTGAAACTCCACATTATCTGTCCTTTTCTTTAATCTCTAATTATTTTCTCAGCCGAGCCACCGTCCACCGTCCACCTCTCTTTATCTGTAACTGTCCCTCCTTTAATTCTCTCTGTCCATTTTATCACACAGCTGATTTCCTCTCTGGATTAGTGAGTTTTCTACCTTTATGATCCATTTAGTTCATAATGTGAGAAATTTACAGTTACAGTCCACCGTCCACAAACGTCATGACTGAGCCTGTTTCCTCCATAAAAAGCAGTTAATTAATAAGCTACTTCATCAACATGATGAATTTATATCACAGAAACATTTCATTAATGTCAAACCAGAGGTCTGTTTGTCTTCACACAGACAGAGAGACAGACAGACAGGCAGAGAGAGAGAGAGACAGACAGACAGACAGGCAGAGACAGAGAGAGAGAGAGAGAGAGAGAGAGAGAGAGACAGGCAGACAGACAGAGAGACAGAGAGAGAGACAGAGAGACAGACAGACAGAGAGACAGAGAGAGAGACAGAGAGACAGGCAGAGAGAGAGAGAGAGACAGGCAGACAGACAGAGAGAGAGAGAGAGAGAGAGAGACAGAGAGAGAGAAAGAGAGAGAGAGAGAGACAGACAGACAGAGAGAGAGAGACACAGAAAGAGAGACAGACAGAGAGAGAGAGACAGAGAGAGAGAGACAGGCAGACAGAGAGACAGATCATCTAACATCCGGCTGCTGTAGTTGTTGTCCTCCTCCATCACTGTTAGCTAGCTAAAGTTAGCTGTGAGCCGACACTATTATCAACAGTAGAAAACTAGCTAGCTCTGTAGTTTGTTCCATTTAATGACTTTAGTAACTTTCTTTGTGAAGAAGCAGGTAAAACTAACCGTGCAGTGTTTCTCCTGAACACCTGTCCACACCGTCCACACCTGTCCACTCCCTGCTGTGTTTTAATCAAAGTTAGCAGCTTCACCTGGACTCTGCTCGGTGGACGCCGGGCGGCCCCGAGGCTGCAGTACCACTTCTCACCACTGACCGACGGACTGGCGCTCTGTTGGAAGCCAGGGGGCGCTGTTCCACCACAATACAAGAAACTTCAGAGAAGAAGAAGATGGAGGTAAATAAATGACTTTATTTCACTCACTTCATTTTATTTAATTCCTTTAACAGAGACTCAGATCCAGATTAATACAACCAAATATAATCAACAGGCACATTATGATATAATTATAGTATGATATAGTGTTATAATTATAATATAATATCGTATTATAACAGGTAAAGATCAGATTTATTGTGAAGCTCACAGCCTACCAGCAGCAGGTCTATTAAAGTAGTTAGCATCAACATCAATATTTAGTGACATTTAACTGACTGCATCAGTATTTTATTCTCAACAGAGCCGTTCCACATCATGAACATCGGCCTTTTACTTTGGCTTTGAGTATATTTTGATTTGTGCTTTAATTAAGCAACATTTTGAATGCAGGGTAGCTTCTGTAGGGTGAATGTAATAAAATGTGCTGTGTTTGGAAAAATACAAAAATAATCCTTTTTTTCTATGTAGTTAACAAACAAGAGCTGCAGCAAACATGTCTGTCAGAGCCAAATCACAAAATAAACTATTACATTAAATTACATTTTCAAGTTGATGTGTTGGGATCTTGGGACGTATTGGAAACTAAAAAGTTGTTCAGTTTTCTGCTGACTGACCGGTGAGTGTGTCCGTGGGGATGGACGAGGTTTTAACTAAACAGCTTTCACCATGTGGAAGTAATGAATCACTGTAGGTTGATCTGGGTGATTTTATCAGGGCGTGTATTTTATTCTGAAGGTCGTCCCTGCTGCGTTTGATGAATTGATGGAGGATGATGGTGATTGGTGCGTGTCACTCACAAGTGATGGAAAATGATGAGTTGTCCTTTTGTCTCAAGAAACAAAACTGTCGTAGCGTCACGTGGTTAATGAACCTCACGTGAGATTAGGACGTCCTGTGATGTGACTTCATGTGACGTCGATGCTGCAACGATATAACTGCATCCACAAAACACTGAAGCCTGCTGGACCTCATGACGATGACTGAGGTCACAGTCCGGGTCAGTTCATCCCAATAATCACACGACGATTGAATAAAATATTAACGACCCTTTTGTTCACCAGAGAAGACGAGTGAGGGGCCTGAAGTGTCCTGTGATGCTGAGGACACCTCCGTCAGGACTGACCGGACATCAGCAGCGACGACAGGACAAGCAGGAGTTCAAGATCCAGATACAGGAAGAAACACGTTCCTTCAACCCCGTCACATGAGCACGTATACATACAGAGTGTGTGTGTGTGTGTGTGTGCGTGTGTGTGTGTGTGTGTGTAACAGTAGCTGGTTGCACAGGAAGGACGGCGTTGTGTGTCTCGTGCAGCTGATCTGATCCTGAGGACGACGTTTAATTATAGATCAAGCATGTCAAGATGATATCTGCATCAGTCCGGAGGACCGGCTCAGTGTGTGTGTGTGTGTGTGTGTGTGTGTGTGTGTGTGTGTGTGTGTGCGTGTGTGTGTGTGTGTGTGTGGAGTGGCTCACTACAGATTCTGGTGATCTGATATTTGAATGTTCAGACGGTGTTTTAGCCTCAGTCCTTTCTTAAGGAGACCTCAGTGAAGACATCAGGCTACTAAATATAAATGTCTGGAGAAGTTTCTGGGAGGTTTCGGACATAAATAACGTATCCTCTTTATATTTTTAGGTAACAGTAGAGTTTTGTTTTGTCCTGAGTTGATCGTACAGATGCAGGTCTGAGACGGCAGCAGGACTCAGTAGTTAGCAGCAGGACGAGGTCCAAATAAGTCTCAAAATAATAATTAATAAAAAATCAGGAATTGTATTAATTCTCACCTTGAAGTATGAGTAAGTTATGACTGGAGAGTGTGTGCAGGCTCAGTAAATAACCTGTCTGACGCACAGAGACGAGCAGAGTGGAGAAAAGTTTACGTCAAAAACAGCCAAAAGTCAAAAAGCAGGCAGATCGAAACAGACAAACTTATTCAAAGAGAGGTCAGAGAGGCAGAACAGGAGGCCGGGAAACTGAAAGTGTCCTCGCAGGAGGCGACCTGCAGGGAGGGGATGGAAATGAGCCGCTGTATTTACTGCAGGGCTGGTGAGGCAGAGTGGGAACAGGTCAGCAGCTGATGGAGGACGGCGGGATGTGAAATGACAGGAGAGTCGGTGCGTGGCAGCAAAAACAGCCGGCAACAGAATAAATGATGAGGAGTCGGCCGAGTTGAGACAAAATGATCACAGATTAAATTTTAAAGATGTAAAACGTCAGATTTTCTCATTTAAATGTCTAAAACGACTCGACCTTTGTTCTACATGTTGTTGAGTTGAGTTCTTACATTATCACAAATGTTT
>NC_140195.1:961413-1081413 GCF_965226575.1 Pagrus pagrus
GCAGCAGTGAGGCTGAGACGATCACTATACTGTACATCATGTCGCGTTTAAAAAACACTCAGAGTCAATGAGTCGAGTCGTTTTAACCAATCAGGGGACAGATGTTGGTGTGTGTTTGGCTCTGCAGTGGATCCGGGCCCAGAAAAACACTGAAAACTGGGGCTAACGTAGCGTGTAGCCAGCAGCTTCATGTCTCATTTATAAGAGTTCCTCCTCGATGAATGATTCATGCAGAGGTGTAAGTAGTTCTGCAGAGGTTAGCCTGGATTAGCTTAGCGGTGCCCTGCCACACCTGAGTGCCAGGTGGCTGCTTCACATCCAGATGACAGGTCTGAGATAACACACTGGCCTCGTGTCCAGGAGTGGAAACTACTTCTGCTTTTATATTCTTTCACTTTGATCCAGCTAATAAAAGAATATGATGAAGTTGGTTATTTGTTGTCTTTTCTGTGAAAACTGTTTTATTATTGAAGCATTATTTATGCTTAAAATCACATTTACTAGTTCTGATGCTTAGAGGAAGTATTAAAGACGAGCGTCCGGCCGGTGAACACACGAGGGACGGTCCTGGTGCCATCCTCCATGACAGCCCAGTCAGCAGAACAAAACGTTGGCAGTTTCTGCAAAGAAGGGATACGTGCACATTTGTACGTGTCATACAAACCATACTGACATCGTGGTATCTGTAAAAGTTTAGATAAAAACCAAACTGTTTCTCTGGTAAAAGAATTATGCATCCAAACATCTGGACGTCACCGCACTCGCAGACTTTGGTCGTGGATGTGTTCACAGGAAGTCTGCGAGTCCAAACTCACATTTCATCCAGTCTATAAGGCTCTCAAGTGGACTTTCTGCAGACTTCACCGGACTTCACTGATTTAATTACCCACAATTCATTGCAATAAGGACGTGACATTGTAGAACTGTGAAATAATGACTTTATTATAACTTTTCTTGAATCGTGTCGTCCAGAAACGATATTAAACCACATCGTGATGCAGAAATATGTAGAAGTTTAGACTGTAGAGGTCAAAATCAAAATGCACTTTATTATTGTAGTCTTTCGGACTGTCTGTCCATCAATGGCTGATGTTTGTTTGCAGTCTCACACACTTGCATGATGACATGATGACAGTGAACGCATCACGGTACGTAGGCAAGGCAAGTTTATTTGTACAGTACAATTCAGACACAAGGCAACTCAAAGTGCTTTACAGGCGCAGAATGATGACGCTAAAATACATGAAACAAGTCAGACGACTTCAAGAAACCAAACATTAAAACAAGTTAAGAAAGAACAGATTTAAAAGAGTCAAGACTAAAGAATAAAAGTCACAGTGCAGTTTAAAGCTTCAGTGAAAGAAAAACAAAGTCTTCAGTCTGGATTTAAAGGAGGTGAGTTGGAGACCTGCAGGTTTATGTTTGTTCCAGATGTGTGGTTCATAATATCTGATCGCTGCTCCTCCAGGTTTAGTTCTGACTGCAGGGACCGAACGCAGACCTGAACCTGACACGTTCGTACGACTGAAAACCAGTCCAGAGGTGGAGATTTAGATTCAGCCTTACACTCAAAATGTAGTATAAAAGAGACAGTCTACAAGCAGAACCGTACAGAAGTTTACTAAAAGAACAATTCAGCTAAACCAACCCTGAAGAACGTCCATCCTCATCCAGCCCAAAGTCAAAGCAAAGCTGCTGTCTGGAGTACCGACATGGTTTTGGGCTCTTTTAAAGGGTTATAAGCTGATTTTTCCAGCAGCTCTCTAAATGCTCCTGTCATTGATCTGTAGGAGGTTGAACACACTGATTTTTTTACTTATTTTTCAACAACAGATGACTCAACACAGACTGAGCTAAAGACTGAACTGAACTAACGAGGGGATGAGGTGCAGGTGGAGTGAGGAGGAGGAGACGCAGGTAACAAGGCGGGGCTGACGAAGGAGGTGCAGTGCAGGTGTGGACGAGGAGCACAAGAACACAACAGACTCCACAAAAACCCAGAAAACACACAGAATGAACCAAACAACAGGACAATAAACACTTAACATACATTTCTCTGAGGAAATATTCAGGCACCTGGCAAAGAAAAGAAAAAGCCATTTTGTGACCTCACAATCCTCCAGCCTGAGAGTAACTCCAGCAAATAACTCATTATAGCTCTTTATTTCCTTATTTACATTAATTTTATGCTGATAAAAGAGTCAAAAACAAGTGAAAAAACAGCCTGTACAAAGAGAACAGATCTGAAATCTCATTGGCTACATGATGTGTCAATCATCCGGAGGCTGACTTGTAAGTGGCTCAGGAGAGAGGAGAAAGAAGAGGGGCGGGTCTCCTGTCTTGCCCGCTCACTCGTTGGCTGTTGCAGGCCACAGGGCGGCCATAGAAGCTCCTACCTGGTCAAATGGGCTGTCAGTCAAACGGTCAGAGTTCGGCAGCCATCTTAGGAAACGCTGTGTTCCGGTTTAATGTTGTTTTTCTTTCATAGACGTTTTCTGCCAGATAACAGTCTGAAAACGTGTCTGCGATCGCTGTTTGTTGCTCATCGGGTTTTGTGCTGCGTGTGTCACTGACGTGGTTCTGCTGGACCTCTGGGAACAGAAGATCCACCACTGAAACACCCGGAGCCTTCAGCTGTGAGTTGTAAATGCTTGTTTGTTGATCGCAGCTGCCTGATGTGGTTTTATCTTGAAATGATTTAAACGATGTGTGGTTTACATCTTTCAGTTTTACGGTGGTTTCTACCAGCGTTCAGGTGCTTTAGCGCCACCTGCTGCGACGAAGTGAGACCAGACAGAAATGGAAATGATTTACGAGGCGCTGGATTATTTATACGATATCAACTCTTGCTCTTTTAAATGTCACAAGTTTTCATGCTTCCAGTCGAGGCTGAAACAGATTTTTACTTTACGTACGTACAATTTTAAGGTATTTGTACTTTACTTGAGTATTTACATGTTATGCTGCTGTACATTTATATTTAGGGCATCTAGCAGATGCTTTTGTCCAAAGCCACTTACGATAAGTACATTTGTCACAAGAAAGAAAGCACGACATTTCACCGTCGATAAAGTGAGAATGATAAAATCGTGACGTATCCTCTGAGGGGAGCAGCTGCTCATCTTTACTTCAGTACATAAGTGCTATGGTGAAGTGTAGCCTGCTGTTTTTTTTCCGCAGTACTTTTACTTTTGTAACTTAAAGTATATTTATATAAAGTAAAGGTCAGTGTGAGCGTCCAGTTTGCTGTTTGTGTCTCCTGAATGTCCGTCTCTGGTCTCTCTGTGAACTCTGAGGACGTCTGGGAGTTCCCTGTTTGTCTGGGAAATGTCAGTCCACTCAGCACTGCTGCTGCCTATATATAGACACACACACACACACACACACACACACACACACACACACACACTCCAGGGAATATCATCATTCCTGTGTGTGTGTGTGTGTGTGTGTGTGTGTGTGTGTGTCTCCTCCTTTTCTTTCACTGGATTCCTCCTGTTTTTCGTTTTCCCTCCTCCTCCCAGGCTGCATCGGGCCACTCTGAATTATAAATGAGGTCACACACACACACACACACACACACACACACACACACACACACACACACACATACACAGAGTGTGTCTCCTCTTACGATCAATACGTCCACAAAAAGCCTTTCCTCTGACCATCACTCTTCTTCTCCTCTTTCTTCTTCTTCTTCTTCTTCTCCTCTTTCTTCTTCTTCTTCTTCTTCTTCTTCTTCTCCTTCTTCTTCTTCTTCTCCTTCTGTGTAGTATTCAGGTCCATGCTGTTGTGGTCTAATCTGTTCCACTCAGCTGAGTCTTATTAAAGAAACAGTTCACCCACTTCAGACGGGGTTCACGCTAACTCTGTTAGCTCAGCTGCTACAGTGAAGACTTCATCTAAATAAAGGGTTAAATCTGGTCTCAGATCAGGTTGTGATGTCGTCTCTCCTGCAGACTGTGATCACAGCAGACGAGCTGTGTGGAGACATCTCACGTCTACTTCTGCAGCTTCTGTTTGAGAATTTAAAAAGTTGTTGCGAGCTCTCCTTGTCGCCCCCCGGAGGCTTCAGACAGACATGGATGATATCCCTCAATGGCTTCCCACCAGACACTCAGCAGCTGTGTTTGGTGAAACCAGACAGGAGAGAGGAAGTCAGCGTCTACGTACCAGTGACCGTCATTTTATTATGAAATTCAACCAAACAGGAAGCAGAATAAATAAAGCGAGTTGGTCGTTATGAACGTGTGTGTGTGTGTGTGTGTGTGTGTGTGTGTGTGTTGTCCTGGGGGAGTTCAGGAGTAATGGCGACTTAAACAAACTGTCCCCTGAGTCCAGACGCCCCTCTGACTACCTGATTAACCATTGATTTTTCCACGGCTGAATGTGTGTGTGTGTGTGTGTGTGTGTGTGTGTGTGTGTGTGTGTGTGTGTGTGTGTTTCCCAGTACAGTATAGATAAGTCAACACATTTACAGCTCAATCTTCACCACAAGTGGGAAGAAAAGACGTCGAGCAGGAAAAATAAAGAGAGGAGCAGAAACGTGAGATGAAAACAGAAGAGGAGGATCATAACACATCGTTTCATCAAACAGCTGTTTGTTCTGATGTTTCTATACGTTATTTTATTCTGTTATGATCCCGCTGCTACTCTTTAAGGTTTGGGGGGAAAGAAGAGTCAGTCACAGCAGCATTCACTTTTCTGCTGTGTAATATAAAAACCCCGCCCCCAGTGTGTAAAGGCCTGTTGTGAATGTTGATTTGACGACAATATTAAAAACCAAAAGGTTAAAATAAGTCCTAAATTGTGAGCCGTCTGTCAGCGAGCTTTATTCTGAAGTCTGACTGGACGTTGTGTGTAACGTCTTCTTGCTGACTCGACCGTGAAGCTCTTCACATCCACAGCTGACTCTGGAGGTCGAGAAAAAGAAAAGGTTCGTAGAAAAGACGTTAAAATGAGCTCAACCTTAAACATTTACAGCTGTAAGATATTTACTGAAAGCAGCAGTAATAATATTCAGATATTAAAACACTGACAGTTCTTTTACTTCACATACTTAAAGTACATTTAGGTGATTATATTTCATACTTTAAATGATCTGAACACTTCCTCTGCTGCAGCCATTTTGAACCTCTTTTTCTTGTAGAGGTGAGAAACTAAATCAACTGCGTGCTCTTTAAAGGGCCATGTCCATGTTTTTCACGTTGCAGCACATTAACTGTAAATGCTTCGTTCCTGTTGACTGATTTTCTGAAACACAACATCAGCTGTCAGATGGATTTTCCTTCCAGGCGAGCTGTGTTCAGGTTTCAGTGTTACACCAGCTCCTCGCAGGACAAACGGTAGATCTTATTCACATTCAGTATGTAGTGTACATTGGTAATCAACACCGCCGCGCTCATCGCAGTAACACACGTGTTCCTGCTCGTTCATCATTTCTGTACCTGTGAGAGTCACAGGAACATGAAACCAAACAGGAAACACAACAGAAGCCTGCAGGCGGAAAATAAAAAGCAGAACTGAAGCTTCACAATAAAATGCTTCAACACACCGACATTAAAGTTTGATGCAGCGTCCAGCTGCTGTGAGTGATGACAACCCGAGTGACAGACGGACAGCTGACCAACGTTTCTTTACATTCATTATTAATAATTAACTGTGTGTGTGTCTGTGTGTGTGTGTACTGTTGGTCTTTATGATGCAGCCTGTTGTGTGTGAGTCTGTGTGTATGTATGTGTGTGTGTGTGTATGTGTGTGTATGAGTGTGGGCGGATACACATGCTGCACATGTACCTCCAGGCGGTCTCTGCGTGTTTGTGTGTCTTCCACATGTTGTTCACGCTGCACATCATCGCAGAGGGAAACATGTTTCAGAGGTTAGAACAGACGAACAAACAGTCGTCATTACAGTAAAACATAGAAGAAAATAATATATTTAAAGGAGCAGTCTGTAGTTTAGGAGAAGAAATGTTAATGAGCAGAGAAAGATCCTCATTTGATAAACAAACTAAATAAACAAACTCTCTTTGTGTTCATGACTGAATAATCTCAATAAACAAACTGACCTTAAAGGACAACACACTTTATACTGTTTTACTGTGTTCATATGTGGCGGACCCTGCCACCTCTCTAGCTTCAAACAGTGTTCTAGGACCTTATTTTCCTCTGAGAACAGCTTGTTTATTCACTGATGGAAATAGTTTGTATTATTATTACCTCATTAATATTGTAAATAATACATTTCTGAGTTTGAATTTCTTCCTTTTGTTGTCCAGAACTACATCATTAAACAACAGCTTTAAATGTAAATGTTTGCAGACGTTTAAAGTCTGACCGCCATTTTTACACATGCACATTTGTTTTCTGGTTTAGCTTAAACAATAACTTCATATTCTTTGGGGGTAACACGCTATAAACTAAAGTTAAAGTAAGATTACGTAAAATATTGATAGTGTTCGTCACAGACGGCAGTTAGCATAGAATGCTGTTAGACTTGGATAGTGTCCTTACAGAGTGTGGGAGTGTCCTTACAGAGAGTTGGAGTGTCCTTACAGACTGTGGGAGTGTCCTTACAGAGAGTGGGAGTGTCCTTACAGACTGTGGGAGTGTCCTTACTGAGAGTGAGAGTGTCCTTACGGAGTGTGGGAGTGTCCTTACGGAGAGTGAGAGTGTCCTTACAGACTGTGGGAGTTTCCTTACGGAGAGTGAGAGTGTCCTTACAGACTGTGGGAGTGTCCTTACGGGGAGTGGGAGTGTCCTTACGGAGAGTGAGAGTGTCCTTACAGATTGTGGGAGTGTCCTTACGGGGAGTGGGAGTGTCCTTACGGAGAGTGAGAGTGTCCTTACAGACTGTGGGAGTGTCCTTACTGAGAGTGAGAGTGTCCTTACAGACTGTGGGAGTGTCCTTATGGAGTGTGGGAGTGTCCTTACGGAGAGTGAGAGTGTCCTTACAGACTGTGGGAGTTTCCTTACGGAGAGTGAGAGTGTCCTTACAGACTGTGGGAGTGACCTTACAGAGAGTGGGAGTGTCCTTACAGACTGTGGGAGTGTCCTTACAGACTGTGGGAGTGTCCTTACAACAGTGAGTGCTGACTTTGGTCAGAGTCAAAACTGAACGCAGACACAGAAACACCCTCAGTGTCGGTCGTTTCTCTGTATCTTGTCTGTTTGGGGCGAATAAACCTGCGATACTTTGCTTCTCTGTCTGTGTGAACACAGCTGGCTTATTAGCCTTAGATGGGCACATTTCGGTAACCGGGCTTCATTCAGATCCTGTCAGCGCTGCCTCTTTGCCTGTTTCAGATTAGTCAGGAGTTTGATGGAGTCAGTGCCAAGATGGCGACGGCTGCAGCCACAGCTGAGAAACCTCTGGGTGACATCACAGCGGCTCGTCCACTGTTTTATACAGTTAATGGCTGCTGCACTTAGCCGCTCGTTGTCGGCCTCAGTGTAAATGTTTCAGTACACAGCTCCAGTGTCCAACTGTGTGTGTGTGTGTGTGTGTGTTAGCAGTGTTTTGTCTCACTAAGTGATGAAGCTGATTGTGTTTCCTTCACGTTTCTGAGGGAACAAATGAAACTCGACCTCGAACACGTTTCAGACAAAACTTCTGAATTCACTTCAGCTGCAGTTTAACTGAGAAAATAACATTTTACACTGTAAAACATTGTCACACTGAATCCTCTTATTGTAAACAGCTGATGCCACGAAGAAGAAGAAAAAGCTCAACATCTCGATAAAAGTCAACATAAGAACTCGTACCTCAAATAGAAAATGCCAATACCATTAAATACCAAGTAATTTTTATAATTGTTATAAACACAAAGTCAACATTTTTACAAGAAAATCTAAATATAGATGCGAAAGTTTGAGAAAAAAGTCAATATGAGAGCAAAGAAGTATTTTTATACAATAAGTTAGATTAAACACGAGATTAATGCTGATAAAGTCACAACTTTATGAGGAAAACCAATAAACTAATGAGAGAAATCAATATTATGAGAATAAAGAAGATAATTATAATCAATATGTGAAAAATGTTTTATTTTAAGAGTCAGAAGTCAATATTGGATGGAAGATGAAATAAGAATCTGAAGAGGAAAACTATAAAGTAAATTATGAAATAATCACACTAACAAGAAAAAAAGTCAAGAAGTGTTTGAATTACATGATAATGTTATGAGAAGAACTTATGACAGCAAAGTTTTAATTTAGTAAGAGCAAGTTTTATAATTTACAAAAAGGTTTTTAAAAATTTATTTTTGAATTAATGAAGAAGAAATGAAGTGAAATTATGCAAATAACAGAGAAATGTTATTTTCATGCTACGTCAAGATGTTACAAGGAAAAGTAAAAATATGAAAGTAAAGTAGTTAAATTTATTATGCTGATAAAAATGTAATTTTATGAAGAAAAACAAAAATGTATCAATATTATGAGAATAAAGTCCCAACCCACGTCAACGGTATTTAAATAAAATCCTCATGTTTTGTACATTTTTAAAGAATAAAAAAAATTCCAAATATAAGTTTTAATTGATTTAAGTGTTAATTTTACAAGAAATAAAGTCAAATAATTCCAAAAAGATTCATAAAAAAAAAATAAAGTCAAAGCAAAGTTCAAGTTTGACTAAATGTCTCTTGTGTTTGGATGAAATTTGACATAAACGTCATTTCATGAAGCTGAATTGTGATTTTGTGAGAAAAAAGAAAACATAATGAGATTAAAGTCATGATGACGCTGAAGTCTGAATTAATGAACGTGGTATTAGCTCTCGCTCGTCAACTTGACTTTGTGTCAGTTTGAAGTTTGTCTGAAGGATCTCTTCACGTCAGATCTGTGTTTTAAACAGCAGCTTGTAAAGTGAAGATATTTTCAGATGGCTGACACCAGATCAGTTCTTCAGTCCGAACACTTCATCACTTTGTTACATCATCACATAGTAATCCTGCTCTCTCTCTCTCTCTCTCTCTCTCTTTTCTCCCAACATGAAACTCCCATCAGTCTGTTTAATGTGGAGCAGTGTGTGTGTGTGTGTGTGTGTGTGTGTGTGTGTGTTTAAGTGTGTGTGCAGAGAGGAGAGGGAGGGACACGAGGGAGAGAAGAAGAAGAAGATGGTGAGAAATGACAACGAACAGAGAGAGAGAGAGAAAAGGGAGATGGAGGGGAGGGTCGAGCGAGCAAATGGGAGGTGGAGCCAGAGAGAGAGTGAGCGAGCGAGCGAGCAAGAGAGAGAGTGTGTGTGTGTGTGTGTGAGAGAGAGAGAGAGAGAGAGAGGAGGGATGACAGGAGATGTGGTTGTTGCCGCGGCAGCAGAGCAGGACAGATCTGAGACAGTAAAACAACACTCCTCCTCCTCTTCCTCCTCCTTCTTCTTCTTCTTCTTCTTTTTTTATTACTCCTCCATCCTCCTGCGTCCGTCCGCCCGTTAACACCTGGGAAAAAAAACCTGCTGCTGCTGCCTTCTTCCTCATCACTCCTCTTCTTCCTCACCTTCATCATCATCACCATCATCATCATCAGCGGTGGTAAGTAGGATGAAAACTGCTCCAGATACAGCGCTTACTGCTGAGAATAGAACGAGAAGGGAGTGGAGAAGTCGAGTGGAGAGGAGGAGCGGGACGGGACGGAGGGGTGGAGGGAGGGAAGAGTTTGGAGAAGAAGAAGAAGAAGAAGAAAATAGAATCAGAGAAGAAGACTTGAAGTAACGAGAGGGAGAGGAGGAGAGGAGAGTCAGAGCAGAGAGACAGAGAAGAAAATAAGAACAGACCAGAGATCAGAGATCAGAGCAGAGCGGGCTGAGTTTGGAAAAACCAGTTTGGAGGTGACTCAGGACAGAAAACTGTAAAAAAGAAATAATAACAGGAGAGAAGACAGAAATATATGATTGTGTTTGTGCGTTTATGTGTGTGTGCTTTTGTGTGTGCGTGCATGTGTGTGTTGAGGTTGACGTAATCCAGCGGTATGAATTAGTGATGAAGTTCTGTGTGTTTGCTATTACCGGTGGTTAGCACACACACACACACACACACACACATGCGCACACACATGCGCACACACACACTTTTCATATGCATGCATGCACACACACACGCACAGTGCTCATTAATATTCACACACCTTCTGCTTCTGTCGTCCGTCCACGGTGAAATATTGTCCCGTAAATCTTTACATTTAGAAGTTAAACTGAAGTAAAAAAAGTCTTTCTGAAGCTCAGATGACGGGAAAAAACGCATCATCAGGTGGTGACGGGTGTCGCGTGCCCGCTGTGGTCGTTGCGTCTCATTACTTTCTGACTTCCTGTCCGTGGTTCTCCATCAGATTGGTTCCTTTTGATGGGGTCTATTTTCAGCAGCGGATGAATCCACATTTGGTGCCGTTGTGAGTGTTTGTGGCCAAATAAACTACAGTGTGGCTCACTGCTGTGTTTTAATGGAGCTCTGTGACACAGAGGAGAACTCGTTAGTAGCTGTATTTCACTGTTGTGTACAGTATGTGAGCTTTATTGATTTATTTAGTGAAAATTCACAAAGGGAAGAAGTCTCAAAAAAATGTTGCATTCATGTCCGGTTGAGTTCAGAATGATCAGATCTGTCTTTTAAACAGACGAGGAGAAAAGCTTCAGTACGTCCAAAGTGATAAAGAATCACCTGAAAACAAAACAAACATGGACGTCATGTATCGGCCAAAATCTGAGGCTCAAGTTAACTAAACCCAGATATAAACTACGTGGTCGTTATTTAGTCAATTAACAAGTTTTCACCCTCACGTGACGACTCTGCAGTCAGACAACCACCAGGCTCTGCACTAACATGAACCTTCTCAGGTTGTAAACATCCTCATCCGTCCATAAACGTGGTCTAACCTGAGTCATGAGGAAGTTGTGTAACAGACTTTCAGTGTTGTCTTGTTTATTTTTGCTGAACTTGAAGTTCCCCTCCTACGACAGACCCAAGGAGTCTGGAGGCAGCGAGCAGCATCTGAGCAGCTACTCAACGCTCGGGCAGCTGGTAGATCTGCTCACGGTGCAGCCCACAGACTCAGACATGTAGTGGTGGAGACACAGGGTTTACAGTGCATACTGGACCTGCTGGTTGTTTGTGTGAAGGTAGGCAATCTAATCCAGCAGAGGAATAGAGGACTGTCCAGAAATGTCCACATGTTTGTGATGTGCCCATCAGATGAAGTCCAGAAGTGAACAGAAAAACATTTGAGACAACCTATAAATAAATACATCAGATCAGAGCTTCAGACCGTTTCCTGCTGTCACATGTTGGACTGACGCACTCGCTGCCCTTCAGCCTCTGAACAGAACTTCTCTCCGACGTGTTCATGTTCTGTTGGTTCAGTTTGAAAACTCCTGAACAAGGTTCAGGAAAAGATCCAAGTTTAAAATAAGTATGTTATGTATGTGATGACAGTTACACATGTATGTTTATGTGGTGTTGCATGGTGTTTCATTACATTATGTTATATTACGTTATATTAAGTTACATTATGTGATGTAACATTACATCATGCCACGCTACAGTAGGTTGTAATGTTACGTTATGTTACATTACGTTGTTACGATATGTTGTCTCATTAGTTACATTACATTATGTTGTTACATTATGTTAAGTTGTTACCTTATGTTAAGTTGTTACATTACGTGATGTTACATTATGTTACTTTGTTATGTTACGTTATGTTGTTATGTTATGTTACATTATGTTACTTTAAGTTATGTTACGTTATGTTGTTATGTTATGTTACATTATGTGATGTAACGTTACATTATGTAATGTTACATTACGTTATGCTATGGTATGTTTTGTTGTGTTATGTTGTGTTAGCTTGTTATGTTATACTATGTTGCGTTATGTTATGTTGTTACATTATGTGATGTAATGTTACTTTATGTCATGTTACATTACATTACTTTGGTTAGGTTGCATTATGTTACGCTACATTACGCAATGTTACGTTGTTACATGATGTTACATTGTGTTACATGTTATGTTATGTTGTTAGGTTACTATGCATTATGTTTTGTGTTATATGTTTCTAAATGTCTACTGCATGTCTACATTTCCCTCAGGACAAATGAAGTATCTGTCTATCTAGTTGCATTATGTTCTGTTGTTCTGTTATGTTGTTCTGTTGTTCTGTTACATTGTTCTGTTGTTAGGTTAGGTTCCCTTATGTCATGTAAAATTACGTTGTGTAACTCACTGTGCACATACCTCCATGCGTCCTTCACATTTACGTGGATGTTAAGTAATACATACATACAGGGTTGTAGATGTCGGTGGTCTGTGAGGTCGTTAAACACATCGCAACATGTTTATGGAGAGCTCTCTTCACTAATATCACAAACGAGAGATGTTATTTCAGGTCGTTCTTCATCCTGTCGTTTTGTTGTCTCGTTTGAACTTTTGGCTGCACTGCCCCCCCTGGTATCCAGTGGTACTGCTTTGTTTTAGCCACATCTGTACGCTTTCAGAAAACCTGCAAAAATATGGACAAAAGGCTCCGTCTGTTTCTGTGTGTATTTAACGTTGAGCTTAAACGAGCTTGAAGGCGACACTTTACTGCTTCATTTACTGTTCATATTTCATTCTTCTGCCTCATCATGATCCGCTGTATTCTGCTGTTTCCTGTTTGAATCCTGCCTTCTCTTGTGTTTCTAATAGACTCTGTGTGTGTGTGTGTGTGTGTGTGTGTGTGTGTGTGTGCTGCAGTGAAGTGCTGCTCACTGATGGTTGTCTAATGGTTTCACACAAACACTCAGACTGACCGGCCATGTGCTGCTCTTCATCACTCTTTGTGAGTGTGTGTGTGTGTGTGTGTGTGTGTGTGAGTGTGTGTGTTTGTGTGTGTCGACAGCAGTTTCCACTCCAGCTGAAACACTTTCCCTCCTGTTACTTACTCCGGCTTGACTGACGGCACTTTTCCTGCACGATTTTTTTTAGTTTAAAGGAGCAGTCCGACAGTTTTTTGGAGACGGACGGTTTCGGTTTCGTGTGTTCAGGTGGAAGAAGGACTCTGATCTCGTAGAAACACTGATGATAATTTTTACTTTACAAAATTTTACTTAAATAAAAAAAGACAAAAGTATTATCATCAATCTTATAACGAATATAAATTATATAGTATCAGTTGCCTACGATACAGCACTTAGAACGAATATATATATTATTATTATTATTGCATTAATCTGTTCAACACATGAATGTTGGAGCTGATGAAGGTGGAGCTCTGTGTCTGTTTGACTCGTTATTGATCAGCGATCGGAGAGCCCTGCTTCCTCGTTATCGATCAGTATTCACAAACATGTTTTCTGCTCCATTGATCAGTGATCGGAGACACGTTGTTGTCCTGTTATTGATCGGATAACACACAGAACAGAGCAGAGGAACGTTTGTCTTATCAGCAGTAGATCAGGTTGTATCCTGTTTATTTAAAAATGCTGCGTATCACATCTGTAAAAATATCATATCTGTAATTCAACTGTCGCTGTTTTAGAGACAGATTCAGTTCGTCAGCAAAGAGAATTTAATGTGTGCAGAAAACAATGAAACTGCATCTGTTTGGGTTTAAATAAGATGAATACATAATATTCAAAATCATTTCCAGAATCAAAAAACTTAACTATACAAATAAAGTTGTTATTTAATGAGAATAATGTTGTTGTTTCCCAAGAAAGAGTGAACACTATGAGAGGAAAACGTGATTTTATGAATTAAAGTCAGTATTATGAGAATTTAATTATAATTTTACAACAAAAATGTCCATTTGAACAGAAAGCCATCATTTAATGACACAAGTTAATATTGTAGAACAATTAGCTGACTGTCGATTTACAGAAAAACAATCAACTGTTTAAATAATGAACGAGACGTATGTACAGTAAACAGAAACACAAACCTGCAGGAGCGTCTGCTGTATTTACACACCCAGGAACTACTGCTGCGTTAGCTTAGCACAAACACTGAAAACAGAGGGAAACTGCTAGCGTAGCTCCATCTAAAGAGAAAATACACACAGTCCAGCTCCACAGCTGCCATTAAACAAGATGTCACCTCCTTCAACCAGAGTTCAGCCGCCACACACACACATCAAGTGAACTTCTTCTTCATACATCTTCCTCTCGAACATTTTAATGTGAAATAATTATATGTTGACATGTCTCAGTTGGACGGTTTGTTGTCGGCCTGGTCTCAATACACAGATACGTGACACCCTCCCCATCACAGTACTGAACGATGTTTACTTTGGTGTATTCACTCCATCATCACAAACAGATGGATGTACAGGCAGGTGGAGGCTCGTCATGAACAAACAGAACCATCATCATACATTAGCGCATTAGAGGAGAACTGCTGCCACGTTGGTTTGAAGCTTTTAAGATGAACAGATGAGACGCAGATGGCTGCTGGTGAGATGAATAAGACATGAACAGAGTTTACCAGAGATGAAACAAGTATTTAGGTCCTTTACCGCAGAACTGAGGTAAAAGTATGGAAGTAATTATAGTGTTAATATTAATGCTGCATTAATGCGTATGCGTCATTATACTGCTGTAGATGTTTAAGGTTGAGCTAATTTTAACTCCTTTATACACTGTTGGCTCGTTTAATGTACAGCAGAGCTTCATGTGTTTGTATCTGTGAAAAGTCAGAAAAACAGCCTGCGTTGAGCTTCATGACGATGCATTTTCCAGCTAATCCAAGAGGGTTTTTAAACATACATTATGTAACCTCTACTGCTAAAGAGTGCTGTGTGGAGGGCCGGGCGGAGCTGGGGGGGCCAGAGAGTCTGGATCAGATCCACCTGGAGTCTCATCAGATTCTGCTCTGATCCGGAGACTTTTACAGACGGGAGGAGAGCTCAGAGATTACTAAAAAGTGGATTTATCTTCACTCCTGTTTATCAACCTGACTGCAGCAGTGCAGCACATTATGTTGTGTTTACTTGTGCAGAGTTGAGGGTTGACCTGAATTTAACACTGAAGCTGTCAGACAACTGTAGTGGACTAAAAAGTACAATACTTGTCTCTGTTGTAGTGGAGTAGAGGTATCGATGAATCCGACGACTGATTTGTGATTTGTGTGTCTACTTCCAGTACTTCCCCTGATTTGTGTATGAAGTTGCAGCTACCTCATGATGTGTACTTAAATACAGTACTTGAGTGGTTTACTGAGCAGACTGGATGGAAGAGACTCAAGACTGTCTGGTGACTAAAGTCGCAAAACTCTTCCTAAACTGTGCGACTGCCTCTCCTCCGCTCCTCTTGGTTCTGGAGGAGGTTGAGGACATTCTTTCACTCAGCAGTCAGACAGGAAATCCACTGACTCAGGTGCAGCTCATGAGAAGTAATAACCATAAAAACCAGCAGCCTCCCATTACCGGAAGCTTCCAGGGTCGAAGCCGCAGCAGCAGCAGCTCTCCTGGCGTGAGGGGAAACGCTGATCCCAGAGCTGTGGCTGAGGATAAAAAGCATCGTGTGGCTGCTCTAAATATCTAATGTGTGCTCAGAAACACATGATGTCAGCAGGGATTCCCACAGAGAGCACGGATAGTCAGACGGACAGATGGAGGACAGAAGTTAGCAGGATTTTAGAGTCAAAGACGCCCAACACACCGACTTTATTCACATTTATCTGCTCAGTCATCTTATGCATTCATGCAAAATTAATCTGGAAACCAACAAGTTCTTATAAACTCAAAACAGCTAATTTAACTCCAATACTGACGCCAGAACATCGTCTTTACTCACCTGTAAACCAGATGACATAACTCTGTCCTTGGAAGTTATTATTGATCACTGACCTGTAATAAAATATGAAGTGAAAGTTACAGGATTTAAAAATGAAGTCTTCGCTGTGAGAGCGTAGTTTCAGACCCCTCAGTGAGATGCTGGTGTAACTCCACCAGCATGAAGACCACAGCTCCTGCTGCTGTGACAACTTCTCTTTTCTTTTACCACAACTTAATACTGGACCAACGATTGCTGCTGCTGTAAACACAAACAATGAACATCTAATTAGTGATTTCGTAAATATCCAAAAACAACAACAAATAATCACAGCTCTTCACATACCGACCCTGTAGCGTCTGTTTGAGATGCACGGGAGGAAGTCCAGGTGCATGTGTGGGTCATATTATCGACCTGGCTATGGCGGCGCCGCTCAGCCATGCTCTCAGTTTGACCCAGTGGCAACTCGCGGTATTGCAGAGAGAAATTCCCAGAAACCTTGTGGGTCCAAGGGGCGTTACAAAATGTTTGTCTGGCGACCTGGTAATGAGAACAGGTGGAATAATCTGAATCCCTACAGCGCCTCCTGAGGACGACAGTGTTCATGACAGTCACGATATGAAACAATACGCAGATGATTCATTCTTGTATCAGACTGTTCAAACAGCTGCAGGTGTCACGTATACCAAACTCAGATGACATAATAATAACACAGCCTGGTTGGACAGAACAGTGACCGGCTGCTGGACCAGCACCAGTCAGCTGGAGGCTGTGTGTTTGTGTTTGTTTATATGCGTGTGTGTTCATACGTGTGTGTGTTGTTGCTGTTGTTTGTATGTGTGTGTGCTGAGTGATTCGAGGCAGTGCAGCTGAACACGGAGAAACCAGTCAGGCTGAAGGTTCATTCATAATTCATCAACACACACAAACCCAGCCATGTGTGTGTATGTGTGTGTGTGTGTGTGACCTGTCTATTGTTGAGTTTGCTTTGTATCTGACAGATTTAAAATAATTACTTTCAGATGTGTGTAGTTCAGTCCAACACATTCTCAGACCTAAATGAATAAATGTATAGATGGATTGTCGGTTGTTACCAAAACAACGTGACCATGGCAGCGTACAAGCTTTAAAATAACTTCTATTACTTATGTAATTTTAGTTACCAACATGGGTGTGGTACTATTTATTTAAGTGCCAGATGGCACCTGAGACACGCTCAGGGGCGTGCACGTACACGGCCACGTTTATGGCTCGTTTCCAAGGTCAAGTAATCACTCGTCCTTCAGTTTGCATAGATTAGATAGTTATAACTTATCACATTTAAATTAAATGTTGCACAACTTCATCGTGTTGAGAATATAATTAGACAAAACATGATTACATTAATGCTAATAACCTTTAGCTTTTTAGCTGTTCCCTAAAATGCAATGATGTTTTGCGGACATTTCATTGTTACTAGTTAATGTTAGCGAGCTGTAAACTGCAGCTACGAACTTCACATCGTTAGTGACTTTCGGTTCCACTCGTGACGTGAACAGTGGTCTCTTGAGTGAAAGTCCTCTTCCTGTTTAACTCAAACATCCACCCCGACCTCATCCTTATTCACACTTTGTCACCGGTTATTCAACTTCACCTGACTTTCTCTGTTGCTGCAGTAATAATTATAACAGCCACAAGAGGTCAACACCTATCAAGGTACACACAGAGGCAGGAAGGAAAAAAACAAAAGGCTTGGAGCTTTAATGCAAAATCAAAAATCAAGCAACAAACAGAAAACAACTAAAGAGAAATACAAAACTCAGGACAAGAAACCTGTAACACAGGAACACAAGAGGAGACTGAAGCAATGACTGAGGTTAACTACAAACTAAACTAACGAGGCGATGAGGTGCAGGTGAAGAGAGGCGGAGAAACACGGGGGAGGAGCTGATAATCTGGGATCAACACTGGCAACAGTGCTGACGAGGCTGACACCAGACAGGTGTGGAGGGAAAACCAGACTGGGGAGGAGCCCAGGAACACTGGGAAACACATGAGGTCATAACTACAAAATAAAACAGGAAATAACAAACCTAAAACCCAAACCATGACGGAAAATATGGTTGTTTTTGTGGTGAGGAAGGGCTGTATAGTATAGCACAGTATAGTGTAGTATAACTGTAGTTCTGGTGGTTTTACCCTGACATAATATAATAACTCCAGTTATTTTAGTCTACAAAAGAAAACAATATAATGAAATTGGTCCCTTTTACCCTGAAAAGTAAAAGTGTGAAACGAGCGCTGATGTTTCCTCAGCTCTAACAAACCACCCAGAACATAAAAGATCATTTTATAAACACCTTGTTTCTAGAAGATGAGACTGTGAAGTTTCTTGCTCTGTAATAACTCATGATAACATTAGATTCATGTCGCTGTCTCAGTCTGGGTTTGGCAGCTGGACGGTCAGAAGACACTCTGAGACTTTAGTCCTCAGACTGAACCTGTAAGAGCGAGGACATGTCCCCTCTCTGAGGACTTTAATGAGCTTGTTTGCAGTCCTGTCGTCGACGGAGGCCACTGAGGTGAATCCTTCACAGTCCCGTCGTCCTCTGGTCGCTGCTGTATCTTCTGTTTTAATTATTGCGAGCAGTCTGAGCGTCCCGCACGATTTCCCATAATATTCTGTAAGGTGTGCTGTGATCATTTATCTGTATTGATCTGTAGTGTCAGGGACTCAGTCAGCCTCCTCAACACGAACAAAATATATTCAAACGCAGCTTTCAACCAGCAGCAGCTCTTTAAGGTGCCGTTATGTAATGAGTGACGTCTGTGCTGTCAGTGTAATTACTCTGATGGCTGAGGTTCATTTCTTAACTCTGCTGGTGTCACATTGTTTCACTGACAAAACGTCAAACGCTGCTGTCAAGATTAAATATGTTGTTATGAAAGTGGTTTGCACCAACGTTGTACCTCTGTGGGTTTAAAAACCACGCTGAGAAAATATTGTGAATAAAGACGATGATGCTGCAGCCACTCACGAAACGACATCCAACACGCCATCTTTTCTTCTTCTTCTGTCTTCATGTTGCAACTTCACGTTTTTCTCTTTCGTCACAACGCTGTGATTATGCAAAAACCACTTGGTCAGGGTCAGAAAACATTGGTTTGGATTAAAATACATGTTTTGGTCGCCACGATCACGGATGAAGATGATGAAGATGATGAAGATGCTGATATCCAGCAGTGTGAACTCGTCGTGTGTTTGGCAGACTGTAATAACTCCACCACCTTCCTCTCCACCTCCCGCTGCAACAGGTGGCTAATAAGCGGAATGTGAAAGTGGTTTGCAGAAACGTTAACGGCTAACATTAGATCCTGGAGGCTGAGCTGGATTGACAGCTGTGTTTGCAGCACTAATGAGTCGTAGTACTTCCAGCAGCAGCACTGTGAGACGTGCAGACACATTTCCCCAAAATTCATTCTGACGTGTTTGGTGTCTGAGGCTCTGCACCAGAATCTGAATGGAGTTCTTGGACAGTTTGTTGAAGTGGACCCACTGATGGTCCTCGAGAGTTGAAGAGGTTTTAAAGCTCCTGAATCAGACGCCGTGATTCAAACCAAACCTGCAGAAGGAAAGAGTTTTATTGCTCCCACTGTGGACTTTATGCAATAAACCCGCGACAATAACTTTTCATCTGACGACGAGCGGTTTCAGAGGAAACTTTATTGTGGCTGGTTTATTGAATGAAGAACGCAGAGGGAGAAATAAAGAGAGAGACGGCCGGCTGTGTTTCTCCTCTGCGGCCGAGGACGCTCTGTTGGTCTGATCATAAAAAGCATCTTTAATAACCTGCAGCGTTATATCTTCATCTTAAACACATGAACTAGACTTCAGCTCCACGCGTCTGTCAGGGGAACTTAGAAACAGGAAGGAAACGATCGATAAAGAGCCGACGTGACGTTTCTCAGATTTTTTATTAAAAATATTCTGTGTTTTTAAAATTGTACATAATTAATAAAGGTGAATGTAAATGCTCTTATCTGCTGCGGTGTTGACGATGAAGACTGGTTGTTTCATCCGTGTAGTCAGGTGAATTAATCATAAACTCTGCTTGCTCTCATCATAAGTTTTGTTTTTAAAGTTTTATTCATGTTCAGTTTTTCTTTTTATTTGAATGTTCTCAGGATCTGCTGTTACAGGAACATTCTGACAATTTTCACAGTTTCCCCGAGTGCAAAATCTCCAAACCATCAACGTTATGAGATGTGAATATTATTATTTATATTATTATTATATTTTCAACTTGATGACGGTGCAATTTTAAGCTAATCTGATGGGGATTTAAACAGTTTATTGAAGTGTGAGGCAGTTTTGAGTTGCGTTCTGTTGGTGGGAATTGAACCCTCAGTCTCTGCAGCTGCAGATGTTTACATCAGTGTCCATACTTCTCCTGTGTAGTGTGAGCAGCTCTACCTGTATATGAACTATATTTATAGTTTTAAACCTGCAGAGTGCTGATGTTTGACCTGCTCTCAGCTTCCTCTAAAAGGTAAAACTCTGGTGATATCTACAGTTTTCTTCTCATCGATAAATCTCATGTTCAGACTCAAACAGTGAATTGATTGCAAAAATCTGTCTGTTCTGAGATGCATCAGGATGAGAAGCCTGGGACGATATATGATCAAATATCAGGATATTGGCCGTCATGTGTGATAATATTTTCACTGTGACGCTCAAAAAAACTATCCAGCGTTTTACAGCTGCTACTTCTTTTGGAGAAAAGTCCTCTGGGCTGGTCCATCAGGTGACGATGTAATTACACTGTTTGGCCACTAAGAAAAGTGTCTTCAGGGCCTGGCGCTGCTCCGGGAGCCATTTCACTTCAGCAACCACAAACAATACAGTCAAGTAATTGAGGAGACGTCCATTTTTCCGTCGAGCTCTCTGAGAGGTGTGAGCAGCAGAGTCATGATGTTAATGCTCTTGCAGATGGATTTATAAAATATTCATAAAACGAGTAGCGGTCGACTCTAATCACAGCCGGATGTATCGTCTCTCTCCGCTCCACAGAGCTGCGTTGTTGTCCAAAAACCATTAAAGACACGTCAATAATCCTTCATTATCATGAACACACACTCTGGAGTTTATTAATACACCGTCCTGCCGCCACAAATACTCACAAGAGCAGCAGGTGTGGATTCATCGGCCGCTGAAAATAGTCCCGACAAACGCACTTTTTAAACATGAAACTGAACTAAATACCTGTGAAGATGTTCAGGAGGAACCAGTGAGAGCCAGACAGGACGTCAGAAAGCTTCTCACAACTCTTTCTCTTTCTTCCTCTCATTTGCTCTTTCTTTCCTTTCTCTTCCTCCATCCTCGTCACTCCGTCCAAACACCTTCTCCTCCTCCTCTCAGCCTCCCTCGTCTTCTATCTTCCCATCCTTCCATGTTCCCCTTCCTCTTTCCTTCCCTTCTTTTCCTCACTACACCCTGTTTTCTCTCTTCCTTTCTCTTTCTTCCCCATTCCAACTCTTTCCTCTCCTCTCCTCCTGGTTTGTCTCTCACTCTCCGTCTCTTTTCTGTTTGTGTGTTTCCTGACAGGACGGCCATACATGGACATGGAGTAAGGACGGCCTGACGCCTCCTCCTCACTCTCCAACACAAAGCTGCTGTCTCTCCACCACCGGCACGACTACTACTACTACTGCCCAACAGTCTCGGACAAGAGAGATACAGAGAGAGAGAGAGACAGTAAAAACACAGAGCCGGATAAAGGCAGAATCGGAGAGGGCAAAACAGCAAGCAAAAGCAAAACGTGAAAGAGAGACAGAGGAAGAGGGAGGCTGCACATCCATAATCTCCACAGCGGAGAAACACTTAGAGGGAGGGAGGCAACACAGGCGATTCTGTCTATCTGGCAACTTCAGGAACCATCATCACAATTTAATAAGAATTTGAAAGGCTGCGGCGCTGCAACAAATCAGTCTTCAGAGGGAGAGACGGCGGGCGAGAGAGCTAGATACAGACAGAGAGAGAGCGAGAGAGAGAGAGAGGCTGCAGCGAGGTGGAGGCCAGACACCCGTGTTTTAACGCTTTCCTACCTGGATTTATATCCTTCTGCTTTTTTTGTTGCCCAGTCCCAGCAGCAATAAACCTGCGAGTGCAATATGAGAGAGTAACTTTATTATTATTTTACACATATTCTACGACTGCTGAGGTTTCTAAGAAATTATGTTTCTCCACCAGGAGAGTCTGTGTTTTGGAGCGCAACTTCTTGTTATTTAGGAGAAGACGACTGACGCTCGGCTGAAGTTTGTCAGGAAATCTTCCAGTGAAGTGTCACTTTTTACGTCTCGCAGGCAAAGAAGAGGGCTGTTTTTTATTTTGGAGGGCAACAGGACTTCCTGCCCCGCCCACCAGAAGGAAGCCAGTAACTCATCAAAATAAAAGACAGGCCACATACCTGTCAGATGCATCGTCTTTCCCGCTCCTTTACGGCGTTTTTTTCATGGCTTGACACCTAACTGCCATCTGACCCCTCCCTCCGCCCCTCCTCCCCCCTTCCTCCCCCCTCAACATGTCCGACCACCTCCTCTCTCGCTGCCAGTCAGGGCAGGAACAGCAGTGAGCGAGGATTGAGTTAAGGCACTTCCCTCACATCCATTAGCTCCGGCCTCCCCGGAGGACAGAACTCGACTCTCTCAGGTGGGACGTGCTGATGCAAGATGGCGGCCGGCGTGGCGACGTGGCTGCCGTTTGCGCGGGCTGCCGCGGTGGGATGGCTGCCGTTGGCCAAGAAGACGATGCCCAAACCTCCCGTGGACAACACGTCCAGATCAGATGAGATCCTGTACGTCAACGTGAGCGGGGTCAGGTTTCAGGTGGGTGCTGCCGTCTACTGAGCATGCTCCAAAATACAGCGTGGTAGCAAAGTGGGGGCGGAGCCATCAGTTTCACCTACCTGTCCAATATCACTGGTAATAATGTCGTTATTGACTGACAGTAGGTTTCTGCCACTAAGTGTTGACCTCTTCTGCTGCTTCTACTTTACATGCTGTCCAATCAGGTGAAGTCTCGTAGTCCACAGAACATTTCTGGAGCTTCACAGTAAAACAGAGTTGCAGCGTTCTGCTGAACAACTGAAGCAGCTGGAGATGATTTAAACATCAGATGTCTCCATGCAGCTCGTCTGCTGTGATCACAGAGATCACAACCTGATCTGAGGAGACCAGATTTAACCCTCAACTTCAACTTAAAAATGGTGTAAATAACGTATTTTCTCGTCTTTGCTCTCTGACCTCTGAGTGGATTTCTGGACGTTTATTCTGGATGATTATCAAAGATAACGATCTGTGACACTGAATCTAAAAGTGTGTGTTTCATGTGTGTGTTTAAGTTTGAGTCACGACTCAGAAGGAGACATTTTACACACATTTCACCAGAAACACATTTTGGACTGGACGACACGTTTGCTGATGATGTTGTATTCTCTGTTAGATGTTGCTGAAGAAACGTAGAAGCCCTGAGACCTCAAACTGATCTAATAAGACCTTAATTACACGCTGAACGTTAGCTTAGCAGCTACAGTGAAGGTTTCAGCGTGATAAAGGGTGTAAATACCGTCTCCTCAGATCAGGTGGTGATCTCTGAGATCACAGCAGACGAGCTGTATGGAGACATCTGATGTTTAAATCATCTCCAGCTGCTTCAGCTGTTCAGCAGAACGCTGCAACTCTGTTTTACTGTGAAGCTCCAGAAATGTTCTGTGGACTACGAGACTTCACCTGACTTTATATCATCAGGAGGAGACGATGGCTGAGCCTGACTTTATATCATCAGGAGGAGATGATGGCTGAGCCTGACTTTATATCATCAGGAGGAGACGATGGCTGAGCCTGACTTTATATCATCAGGAGGAGATGATGGCTGAGCCTGACTTTATATCATCAGGAGGAGATGATGGCTGAGCCTGACTTTATATCATCAGGAGGAGATGATGACTGAGCCTGACTTTATATCATCAGGAGGAGACGATGGCTGAGCCTGACTTTATATCATCAGGAGGAGACGATGGCTGAGCCTGACTTTATATCATCAGGAGGAGACGATGGCTGAGCCTGACTTTATATCATCAGGAGGAGATGATGACTGAGCCTGACTTTATATCATCAGGAGGAGACGACTGAGCCTGACTTTATATCATCAGGAGGAGACGATGACTGAGCCTGACTTTATATCATCAGGAGGAGACGATGACTGAGCCTGACTTTATATCATCAGGAGGAGACGATGGCTGAGCCTGACTTTATATCATCAGGAGGAGATGATGGCTGAGCCTGACTTTATATCATCAGGAGGAGACGACTGAGCCTGACTTTATATCATCAGGAGGAGATGATGGCTGAGCCTGACTTTATATCATCAGGAGGAGACGACTGAGCCTGACTTTATATCATCAGGAGGAGACGATGACTGAGCCTGACTTTATATCATCAGGAGGAGATGATGGCTGAGCCTGACTTTATATCATCAGGAGGAGATGATGGCTGAGCCTGACTTTATATCATCAGGAGGAGACGATGTCTGAGCCTGACTTTATATCATCAGGAGGAGACGATGGCTGAGCCTGACTTTATATCATCAGGAGGAGATGATGGCTGAGCCTGACTTTATATCATCAGGAGGAGACGACTGAGCCTGACTTTATATCATCAGGAGGAGACGATGACTTCACCTGACTTTATATCATCAGGAGGAGACGACTGAGCCTGACTTTATATCATCATGAGGAGACGATGACTGAGCCTGACTTTGTATCATCAGGAGGAGACGATGACTGAGCCTGACTTTATATCATCAGGAGGAGACGATGACTGAGCCTGACTTTATATCATCAGGAGGAGACGATGGCTGAGCCTGACTTTATATCATCAGGAGGAGACGATGGCTGAGGTTATATTTTTGGACGAGCTGTTGCTTTAACACCTCTCCTGACCACATGCAGTGGGAGATCAGATAAGATGAACCTGGACCTTCTACCTGCTGTAAACACTCCAACATTTCATTTATAACTCGCAGCGTTCTTCCTCTAAAACTCTTCCACACGATGTTAAAGGCACTTCCCTTTAATCGAAGAACAGGGACGTCGTTTCTTCGGTGAAATGTAATCCTTTTAAATTTACATGACCCCCCGCCGTCCCTCTTTGATGTCAGGAACGTTTCTCTCATGTTATATTTGTAGAAGTGATTCACCAGCAGCTCCATTCACACCCTGCACCCCGGACCTGAGCGATCTGTTAATGGCATTTAATTATAATTCCATGATGCATCAATGATACATGTCTGTTTTTGAATCTTCATTGGATTAATTTCACTGTTCAGCTGAGGCTGAAACATGTTTTGCTGTGAGAAACTTCCAGAACTGAACTCAGAGATTCATGTTGCTCCTCATGTGCTCCGGTTCTGCTCCTACTTCCAGGGCTGAAGGCTGAAGGCTGTAAATACTGTACGTTTAATCAGCGCATTGATGTGCATTTGGGCTGAAATAATGACAAAATGGCTCCACAACAAAAATAGATTTTTGTGGCTTTCAGGAATCGAGCAGGACCAGAAGTACTTTCTGCTGCAGTGGCAGAACAAGAAGAAAGTTCTTGTCAAGTCTGTGACTTTGTCCTAATTTTAAAAAGACAACACGCAGCAGCTTGAAGTTGAAGTGATATATATAGAAATACAAACATACAGTAATGCTTGCTTTTAATAACGAGTGCCAAGTTAACATCTAAGCATAAAGTGGGCCTGACTTCACTTTTACCATCAGTGACGGTTCAGCGCTCCCGTCTCACTCAACATCTCAGGAGCTCCATCACATGGAAACTGGTGTGTTTTAAACTGTTTACTTTTATTCCAACAACCTTTTAATGACCACGAAAACTGTTTTTACTGGACCGGCTCTGGAATTTAAAGTGACTACGAGGAACTTTTAAGTGTTTATGTAACAGTCTCTGATTCCTCTGATGATTATAAATGACCTGTAGCAGCGAACCGGACCATCAGAGAACAGACTGCTGGTCTTATACAGTTGTTATTGATCCTGTGCTCGGGTCCGATCACATGTATCACATGTAAATATCAACAAAAACTGAAAGTTCCTCATCGTCACTTAAATAAAAATTAAACTGCAACTAAAATTATTTTTTGTGAAGAATGATTTTTTGGCACGTCCACATATTTGATCAAAGTTATAAATACCACACAGAGATGAAATTACATCTGCGGGTGTTTTTTGGACATAATTCCTTTTGCAGTAATTAGACTGACAACATCTGCGTACTGAACCTTTTTGAAAGCCGTCGGTAATATCACCAGCTAACAGGTCGTAGGGCTGGAGGATATATACTGTATATATATATATATCCCGGGTATTTCAAAATGGCAACCGAGCAACTGTTCAGCCACCACCAGCGACAAATCCATTTAGAAATGAGTTTGTGGACTCTTCATCTGAACAAAGCATCAGAAGCTTTATATCGTTCGTTAAAGGGCTGATTCTCCCACTTTCCTTCTCATTTGTTCTTCTTTCACTTCTCCAGACATGGAAGAACACTTTGGATCGTTATCCCGACACGCTGCTGGGCTCCTCAGAGAAGGAGTTTTTCTACAACGAGGACACGCAGGAATACTTCTTCGACCGAGACCCCGAGATGTTCCGGCACATCCTGAACTTTTACCGCACCGGGAAGCTCCACTACCCTCGACACGAGTGCATCCAGGCCTTCGACGAAGAGCTGGCCTTCTACGGCATCGTGCCGGAGATCATCGGAGACTGCTGCATGGAGGTGAGAGAAACTTCATTTTTAGTTTTAAAAAACGCTGTGGTTGTGACCAAGAAGGAGCTGAAGCATTTGTTTGAATGTCTGGAAGTCGCAGATAATCACTTACATGTTCTGGTTGAAAGTATCCACTGGTGTCACGCTTATAACTGTTCAACAGTCAGGAACCATCGTCGTGTAACTCCACCACCACCTCCTCCACCTCTGGACATGAAAGTAAGCTTGTGTACTGTAATCTGGACGTGATGTGACAATCGAATAGTCATTAAATTATAAAACTCAAGTAGTTCATGCAACTATCGTTTTGTCTTAAAAAATGTTTTGTCTTCTGTTCTCTTATTTGTAGCGGCGCCACAGACACGATACCTCCGGGCATCGATCTCTGAATACCGAATAGTTCCCAGCGAATATCAAGCCGCACTTTTCCTTCACGTGCCTACAGCATCTCTGTATTTTACACACGTCAGTCTGATACGTATGACACACACAAATGTGCACGTATCCCTGATTTGCACAAATGTTAACTGCCAACATTTTAAGACTAAGTTGGTTTCCGTTGCTTCGTGTTTCAGGAAAAACACCAGCTGTTGAGCACAGTGGGCCGACTGGTGACCAGCTGATACCAGGCAGTTAGTGTTCCTGCAGCTGCTTCAGATTAGTTTCTTGATTTCTGGCAGCAAGAAGACTTTTAGTGTGAAACAGCTGCAGGAACATGTCGAACATGGACTCGAAGTAGCTCCCAGATGTATGAGCTCCTGTTTCGAGCACATTCAGATCATGATGTTTGTAACTCCTGCAGCATTAGTGTCCTGGCTGTGTGGATGCTGTGGATTTCTTTGCTTCCTCTGTAATGTTGGTTATTCTGCTGCTGCTCTCATTACGTCTCTTTGTAGAGGAGAGTCATCAGCTAAATGACTAAAGTGTCAAAACGTGGATGTATCTGAGGGGGATTACTTACTGCGCTGCTCTCAAACCCCATTTTAAAACTGAAGCTCATTAAGACGGCGATGATGAGCGCTCTGAAACACCAGCAGCTCAAATGCAATCTGAATTAGCTCTTTATTGCTGCTGATTTTGGCCGCTTTGCTCGCCGCGTTTCTGTAAGTGATTTCTTTAACGAGTCATAAACAAGTTCCCTGCTCGCTCTCCCAGCGACAAATCACCCTGGGAGCGTCTTCATATCACCAGTTGTCATATTGGCTCTGTTTTCAGAAGCTTTTATATCTTTTATATCTTTGTTTTTTATAACGTCCAATGACTCATGAATGGGAAACTTTATTTCCTCAGATTTGTTCACAAATGTTGATTCAACTGTGAGAGATTCTAATTTCTGGATTTCTTTTATTACCTGCTCAACACATCCCCCACAATGTCCCACGAGTAACGGTCTTCATGACTTTTATTTTTGTTCCTTTAGTAATTTCACACATTCTGCTGCTTTCTGCTGATTTCTCACCATCGCCTCTGTTACAGTCACCAGCAGCGTTTGTCTTGTCAGCACGAATTTGAGACACAATGTTAGAAGAAGGGACTGAACTGCCTTCCAGACTCGTTTATTAGTCCCTGCTGGTTGATCTATTGCTATACTTAGCTTGCCCTCTTGCTAACAGCTAACAGGAGAAGCTTGGTGGAGCTTAACACATTCAAATGAGGCAGCATGAAAAGGGTTATTGATATTTTGTTGGATCAATCGGGTCTGTTTTGGTGTCAATAAACACTCTGATAGGTGATTTGGACGTTCTGTCAACAAGAGACGGTGTTTGACTTCCTTTAGTTTATTAGTAGGTTGCCCGTTGTGATTGCTAGCAGTGGGTAAAAGTTTAGTTTAGAGAAAGTGACAGGAATGACGTATTTTTGTAGGCTAGCCCGGAAGTTAGCATCGCCTTGGTTCGGCAAAAGGTCGATGGGATTTTTCCACATTAACGCACTAGTTTATTTTATGTAGTTAGAACAAAACACGTGAATCTCTTGTGCTTGTTTCAACCTCAGATCTTATTTCAGGTATTTAACTGCAAACCCGTTTAAAAAAAACACTAACTTTAAGACAAGAGAGCTGGAAGTGCCAAAAGTGCTAATTTACTGTATTTCCAGGCTTTAAGGATCATTCCTGCAGCACTGTGTTCCAGTCTTAGCTTGCTATCTTGCTAGTAGCTAACAGGAAAAGCAACTCAGACTGTCGCTTGTGCAAATGGCAAACCAACACCAGCTAACAGGATACACTGATAAATCATTTGGCTAATGTCATCTTCTTCTTCTCTTTGTGAAGGAATACCGAGACAGGAAAAAGGAGAACCAGGAGCGTCTGGCCGAGGACACGGAGGCTAACGAGGGGATGGACGCCCCCCTCCCTCCGAACAGCACCTCCAGGGAGCGGCTGTGGCGAGCCTTCGAGAACCCCCACACCTCCACCATGGCGCTGGTCTTCTACTACGTCACCGGCTTCTTCATCGCCGTCTCCGTCATCGCCAACGTGGTGGAGACGGTCCCGTGCCGGCCTCCCAAAGGCAGCGTCAAAGACCTTCCCTGTGGGGAGAAATACCAGCTGGCCTTCTTCTGCATGGACACGGCCTGCGTGCTCATCTTCACCTTCGAGTACCTGATGCGTCTGTTCGCCGCGCCCAGCCGCTGCAAGTTCATGCGCTCTGTGATGTCGGTGATCGACGTGGTGGCCATCATGCCCTACTACATCGGCCTGGTGATGCCCGAGAACGAGGACGTGAGCGGCGCCTTCGTCACCCTCCGGGTTTTCCGCGTCTTCCGGATATTCAAGTTCTCGCGTCACTCGCAGGGTTTGAGGATTTTGGGCTACACGCTGAAGAGCTGCGCCTCCGAGCTCGGCTTCCTGCTCTTCTCCCTCACCATGGCCATCATCATCTTCGCCACTGTAATGTTCTACGCCGAGAAGGGCACCAAGGGCTCCACCTTCACCTCCATCCCGGCCTCCTTCTGGTACACCATCGTCACCATGACAACGCTGGGGTGAGTTAACACCGGTTTTAATGTCGCGTGTTCGCTGACTGCTGCGATATCCGACAGTAAAACGGATCTCATGACGACTGCGCTGCCGTTAATACCATCGCCATGGCAACGGGAACGTGTGGTCTCGGCGTTAATCGTCCCGTTGTGTGTCGGGACATGGATGTGTCGTTACCGGGGAGAGTTTTACAGTCTGTTTCCACCATGAAAAGAGATGAAGTGTGAAAAACCCAAACTGTGTGTGTGTGTGTGTGTGTGTGTGTGTGTGTGTGTGTGTGTGTGTGTGTGTTTGCCTCCCACTCGTTGCTTCTCGAGTACGGTGGTGTATCTTCACCCTGCTGCCGCCCACACACACACTCACTGCTGCCATGTGGATGGAGAGTTAGAGTGTGTGTGCATGTGCGCGCGTGCGTGTGTGTGTGTGCGTGTGTGTGCGCACGTGTGCATGTGTGTGTGCGTGTGTGTGAGAGGATGATGGTGTCTTCACCCTGCAGCTCTCAGCACTGATCTATTATCTGCTGTTCAAAGAGCCTTTGGAAACATCAGAAATAGAGAGTGAGTCAGGAATCTGCCATAAGCTCAGACTGAACCGACCATACTGCTTTCAACACACACACACACACACACACACACACACACACACACACACACACACACACACCTCTCTCTCCTCTATATGACTCTATACTCCTACCTGTCTGTGAATGGAGAGGAGGAGATAAATGTGAGTTCAAAGGTGTGAATGGGAGCGTGTGAATGATTCAGACGGTTCAGTCCTGTGATAGTAGAACCATCGGTGCTGTTGGACCGTATAGAGCTGTGAAACGCTGGTGCACACGAGAGGTTTGGCTCATCGTCCTGAATGAAAATGTGTTTTTGTGGTATAACGTGTTGATGCTCGTGAGGTGGAGGACGAGGCATCAACAGTCTGATGGTGGACTCGAGTCCGAGCCGAGTCTCCATGAAGCATTTTGAAGAATATCGCATCAGAATTTTTATGTAAACGTTAAAATTTAGAAAAAAAAACGTTCTTGAATTTGCAAAAATGTTTGTACGCTCGCTTGACGTGGTTTTCGTCTTTTGGAAATCAGAGAAATAAACTAGCGAACATTTAACTCACGTGACTGCTCAGCTCGGCCGGGTGACGCAGACACGTAGCAGCCGTGTCGTCCTCCTGGTGATGCGTTACCAGCCGAGTTAATTCACTCAAAACTGTTTCTGGAAACGCAGCAGATTCACATTTTATTTCATTTTTTGCTTGACATGATATGGAAACATGGAGTCTGATGTGGTGTTAAATTGATTTGAGTGACTGTTCAAATGACTTGAGACTCGACTTGATGTTCACTCAATGACTCGTCTGTGTTCAGTTTATGTTTCCGCTTCAGAGTCCTGAATACCAGAGATCAGTTTGCATCCTTCACTTCCTGTTTCCTCATTTCAAAGTTGGTGGTTTTTGGTGAAACAAATACGAAGCTGACATTTAATTAAGGCTGCGACTAATGATGATTATCAATTAATGCTTTAGTCTATAAAATGTCAGAACATTGTGAAAAATGTTCATCCCAGAGCCAAAAGTGACGTCTTCAAACGTCTTTTTATGTCCAACCAACAGTCAGAAGTAAGTTAGAGAGTTATTAGTAAGAGTTGTTGTTGCAGCAATAAATTCCAGTTCTGTACAGCTGAAGGAAACATCTGACACTGACCTGAGGGTAGAGGCTTTTATTTTGAAAAGCCTCCTCTCCTCTCCTCTCCTCTCCTCTCTCCTCCTCTCCTCTCCTCTCCTCTCTCCTCCTCTCCTCTCCTCTCCTCTCCTCTCCTCCTCCTCTCTCCTCCTCTCCTCTCCTCTCCTCCTCTCCTCTCCTCCTCTCCTCTCCTCTCCTCTCCTCTCCTCTCTCCTCTCCTCCTCTCCTCTCCTCCTCTCCTCTCCTCTCCTCTCCTCTCCTCCTCTCTCCTCTCCTCTCCTCTCCTCTCCTCTCCTCTCCTCTCCTCTCCTCTCCTCCTCCTCTCTCCTCCTCTCCTCTCCTCTCCTCTCCTCTCGTCTCCTCTCCTCTCCTCTCTCCTCCTCTCCTCTCCTCCTCTCCTCTCCTCTCCTCCTCCCCTCTCGTCTCCTCTCCTCTCGTCTCCTCTCCTCTCCTCTCCTCTCCTCTCATCTCCTCTCATCTCCTCCTCTCCTCTCCTCTCCTCTCCTCTCCTCCTCTCTCCTCTCCTCTCCTCTCTTCTCCTCTCCTCTCCTCTCCTCTCCTCTCCTCTCCTCTCCTCTCCTCTCATCTCCTCTCATCTCCTCCTCTCCTCTCCTCTCCTCTCCTCTCCTCTCCTCCTCTCTCCTCTCCTCTCCTCTCCTCTCCTCTCCTCTCCTCTCCTCCCCTCTCCTCCTCTCAGTCTTCAGGTCCATTAGTTATCAGTAGGGAGAGGCCGACCTCTAAATGGATTCTCCACACAGCAAAACACAACCAAGGCTTTTACCTCACCTCCCCCCCCTCTCCTCTCCTCACCTCCTCCCCCCCTCCTCACCTCCTCCCCCTCCTCACCTCCTCCCTGTCTCCTCCTTCTGGGGAGGATCCCTCCATCTGTCTCTTTTCTCCTGAAGAGGAAGTTTTCCTTTGGATCACATCAGAACAGAGTGAATCACCAGATAAATACATTTCACTTCACAGCGTCTCAGACGTCACTGATCATCAGACTGTTCCAGTAAAATATTGATCTGATTGATTAGACTGATCACACAGACCCAGATGTCACAGATCAATAAGAGGAGGGACCGTGTCACAGTGTTTCCTGCCTGAGTTTAACTTTAGACTCGTTTACATCTGCTGAATGTTGTTTGTGGTGATGCAGTTAAAACTCTTTCATTGCCTGTGAATTATTAATGAAAGCTGAAAGTATCACAGTCATTATACAATAACAATAGTTATCATCATTTGCATGAGTGATGAAGTACAAATACTCTGTTCCTGTCCTTCAGTACATGTCTCAGGTATCTGTCCTGTACCTGAGTATCTCTGAGACTTTCCCTCTCTACATCTGAACACAAACATCTGAACTTTCTCCTCCTCACAGCTTCAAACAGCCTCGTTACTTTAGTTTGATGCATCTGAGGTGAATTATGGATTATTGTTATTTCCCAACATCAGGAGACTGATGTCGACCTATCAGAGCACATCATTTACATTAATAAATAACGGGAAAATGAAGGAAGTAGTATGTTTGAACCATGGCTCTTATAGGCTTCCGTACAAGTGACGGATTATCTGTTTGCTTATAATAATGATGATGAATCACCTGAAGCAGCACACAGCAGCAGGAACCACACGAGCGTCTGCAGACTAAATATTCACACAGTGAGACAAACAGCAGCAGTAACGTCATTATTTGTAAGTGTTTATCATCACGTCACAGTAACAGGATCAGCCAGGATCAGCCAGGATCAGTCAGGATCAGCCAGGATCAGTCAGGATACCAGAGCAAGTTAGTTTGTGACATAGTGTATCTGATGGTTTGGACCAAAGCAGCTGTGAACACGATGAACACCATCGAAGCTGTTGGGACATTTTTGTTTCTCTGGAAGAATCTCAGATTTGTGATCTGGCCAACAGAAAATAAATAAATGTCAGTGATTGAATCAGATCTGGGTTTAATCAGGATGTGAAGCGCCTGGCAGGTGTGAATAAAAGAGATTTCCTTGCTGTCGTCTTGTTGTTGAGACGTCTCAGTTCAGACGTCAGACGTGGAAACACACCGTCTTCACATGTTGTCAGTGTTTTAGACGTCTGTGTGTGGATGTGATCGAGTTTCCTGCCGAATCTGAAGGTTGAAGTTTCATTTTAACAGAAGTAAAAGTAAAAGCCGCAGTCTGACGAGCAGCGGTGAGACACAGCAGCTCTGTCCTGCGTTTCTGTCTGTGTGGTTTCAGTTTTCCATCCCTGTGATGTTTTAAAATGCTGTTTCTAAACTTTTTACAGCATCGTGATCGTCTTTCATAAACATTTATGGATTAGATTCATCTGAAACGAGTTGTTGTCCTTCACTCCACTGCTCCTCTCTGCTCTGTGCCTCCCCCTCCTCCTCGTCCTCGTCCTCCTCCTCTCCTCAGCTGCACTCCTGCTCATTTGTTTCTCTTTGTTCAGTTTGTTATCATTGTTTTTCATCATGCTGCTTTTATTGCTTTGCTCCTGTGTTTTATCACTGTGCAAATAAACTGGAAGTGAAATCATAAACCTCTTGCAGCCCCTCCAGAAGCAATATATGTGAGGGGAAACATAATCTGCTGCAGCTGCTGCTGCCAGGAAAACACGCAGACTGTTTGTGTCTCCACCGCAGATCGTCCACACTCTCCTTCAGGTGGAGCGGCAAAAAAAACAGCAACTAAAAGATGAACAATTAACGGTTCGTTCATCCATTAACAAGCTGATCTGATCTCACATGAAGTTTCTATTGATGGAAAAAAGAGAATAGTGCAAGAAAATTCAATCAAACAGACGTTAAAACCTTTTCAGCCAGTTTCCACCTGATGTCAACAGATCTGTGTCCGACTGTTTCAGGATTTAATAAACAAACATTTCTGCAGTAAAACGTCTGAAAACAACAAGACTTTGTGATGTTTGTTTCCAAATCATCCCAAATGTTTCCTACAACGTTCAAACCACAGAAATCCTGATTTTATTGAAGGTAACGGTGAGTTTCAAACGTCCAGCGTTTTTAGCCACAAAAACCACTTGGTCCTGAAAACATCATGTCGCCACGATCATGGATGGAGAAGATCCGACTTCTGTGACACAAAGTCTCCTTACGAAAACTTCCGACGCCACAAACACAGACGGAAATGACATCCTGCTTTTTGTTCAGCTAGCGGAGGAGCTAACCGTGTGAAGAGTTGATGAACACAGAAACACAAACTGACCCGTCACATCTCTTCTTGTCACATTATTAAAGTTATCAGAACATCAACACAGAAATAACACAAATCCTTCTTTATGATGAACTGATCACTCCCGTCGATGTATAATGAATAAAAGGTAAAAGTAGTTCTCTTCAGTTCAGTTTTACATGAAACACACAAGACAAGACTGATCGTCTATAAGACGAACTTTACTGGCGTGCCTGTATAGAGAGCCGGTGCTGCTGCAGAGCACTTTAACATCGACATTATTTATAAGAACAAGAGGGGAAGCAGCCATTTCCTCTTAGGAACAGGATGTATACGAGCCTGAGAGCGAGAGTAGCAGGCGGCCTTATAAAACAGCCTGCACGGTATTATAGACCATCTCAACGCACGGCTCACACTGTTAATGTTTTAATAGAGAGGGGGGAGGGGGGAGGAGAGAGGGGGGAGGGGGGAGGGATGGAGAGGGTGAGGAAGAGGAAGAGGAGGAAGAAATAAAAAAATGTAATCAAAGACAGACAGAGTTACAGGAAGAGGAGATGGTTGGATGCTGTAAAGCTTCTTGGGTCAAACCCTCCATTTTCTGCCTGAAAGTCCTCCAGCTGACGGACCAGGGCACAAAATGGCCGCCGTGGACCTGAGCACTCCATCATGGAGGTTGTATTGGAGCAGTTTCTTGACCAACAACAGTGTAGTCATCCACCGAGTACTTCTGTATCTGCTGCCTACTATTTCTTGAACCTTGGACAGAGCCAGGCTAGCAGTTTCCCCCTGCTTCCACTCTTTATGCTAAGCTAGGCTAAAGCTGTTCTGACTGTAGCTCTATAGTTATTTCTGTCACTTTCCACGCGTCCAACAGTGAAACGTCCTGGAGGAGACAACAGGTCGTATGATCTGACTCTTCAGAAACTTGAAGGAGGAAAACACAAATATGTTTAAACATTTTATGCAAATAGTCTTTAACGAGTTCATTGAGCGCGGCACAATGCACAAAGCAAAAGAAGAGCATCGATCTAAATTCACAGGAGACGTTAAACAATTTGTATAAAAGCATGAAAAAAGAGAATAAAAGATTATGTAACCCACACGGGAAATATTGATCCTGTAGGAGAAGTGATGAGGCTGAGTTTTAATAACCGGAGCAGGAGCAGAGGTCAGTGTTCTGAGACTTTACAGAGAGAGTCTATACCAACGTCTCATCACTGTTCATGTCAACATTTAATAAGTAAAAACAGGAGATTCACTCAGGCTGACCTGTGGAGCTGCAACATGAAAGTAAAGAACAATTATAACTTTGTGTCTTAATGACTTCAGTCCTTTGATTTCTACCTCAGACTCTCATTATCCTGAAGCCATCGACCGCACCAACAATCAGCCGGGAAGAGATTAATGAGTCCTCAAAGTCAGGTGTTCACTTCCTGCCTCGGTGTTTGTCCCTGAACCGTCCACACACAGTGTGCTGCAGCTTCAGGACCACTTTTGTTCAGGGCCCGCGAGCTAACCTTTTATTTTATTAAGTGTGTTATTATTATTATTACAAAACACATGTCCAGTAATACATTATGTTATATTATAGAATAACAGAGCTGCAGGCCGGCCATCGAGAGGGACAGAGGAGATAAGTGTGTGTGTGTGTGTGTGTGTGTGTGTGTGTGTGTGTGTGTCTGTCTGTGTGTGTGTGTGAGTGTGTGTGTGTGTGTGTGTGTGTGTGTGTGAGCGTGCGTGTGAGCGTGCGTGTGTGTGTGTGAGGGCAGTATTAAATCGGACACATTTCATTTAGTTTGAATAAGATAGTCAATTAATTATCTTCCTCTCTGTTTTTAATGTGGACGAGCTGGAAATAAACCAGATTTTCTCCTCGACTCGCCGCCAGAGTGACGGAGCGAGCGAGCGAGAGAGAGAGAGAGAGAGAGAGGTAAAGGGCGAGAGAGAGAGGGCGAGAGAGAGGGGGAGAGAGACAGAGAGAGAGAGAGAGAGGGAGAGGTGGTCATGTGACCAGCAGGTCGGGGTTTCTCTGATCTATGTGACCGTACATCTGTCCTCTCCTCTCGGCCTGTAATGGAGTGAGAACTCACCACAGATCCATAATGAGAGAAACCAGCTGCTGTCTCCCTCAGCGGAGGACTTCTGAGGGCCACAGTGTGAAACCGATCAATACCCTGCGATCGACCGGGGCCTGGCAGCGGCGCTGTAATGAGTCTCTGATCTATGCTGCTGTAGATCTGCACAGGAAGTTTGGAGTGTAAACAGCAGATCTAGAGCGGCAGATCTGTGTGTGTGTGTGTGTGTGTGTGTGTGTGTGTGTGGCCTTCATAAGTCCACAGATCAAACTATTCAGAACAAATATGAGCCAATAACGACTGCCTGCAGATCAATCGGAGACCCTTCGTCTCCCCCCTCTGGCAGTAACAGTAACTACAGGAACACTGTGGAGGTGATGATGAAATCCTCTCAACTCTTCAGAGGTGCCGGTGCTCTTCATCCTTTTCCTGGACGAGGCGACGATGACCGTGTTTTTGTGTCCTCTGGATCGTGTCATGCAGCCACATCCTCGTTATTAAGCTCATCGTCCACACAAGTTGTGTGACAGAGTCTCACGCGAGGTTAGCTGCTTCCTCCCGCTCTCTCTTCTCACAGATTCAGTGTCCAGTTTAATTTCAGCCCGTAGGTCCAGAACACCCAGCATCAGGTTAGCGTGTTGTCGCTAGCTGAGGCCTCAGGCTCGTCTGGGCTGTGGATCCGTGCTGCTGAGGACAACCTGAGGACGCAGCTTCACGTCGTTACGATGAGTTTCTAATACCTGCAGTCACCATTGAAGCGGTTTTAACTTATTTGACGTTCACAGCTCTCAGTAGTTTCAGACTTTAACTCCCCCTGCTGCTCTGACAGACGGCTCGTTAGAAACACGTCTACAACCTCGAAGCCGACAGCAACGCCCCCATCGTCCATACAGAGTGTGAGGGCGAGCGTCCTCCGCTCGGTGCTCACGGTAGAAATAAAAATAATCCAATTATCAAAATTATTGTCAAGATATGAAACCCACGTTCAGTGTTTATCCTCTCAGCGTACAAACGATTCATCTCAGCGCCGTTTCGTCCTGAAAAACCCGTTATGTTGAATAATTAAACACAGCTTGTGACTACAGCACCGCTCTGTAGTCCCGGTTGGTTTGGTGACCTTTGACCTTCCTGCTAATATTACACTTGTAACACCTGCAGGAGAAACAAATCCTCGTGCTCCTCGCTGAAATCAAGAATTTACATCATAATGCCTGTTTCTGTTCTCCCAGGGCATGATGGGAATGTGAGTCCAAACATATGCTGCATGCATGTGTGTGTGTGTGTGTGTGTGTGTGTGTGTGTGTGTGTGTGTGTGTGTGTGTGTGTTATGTAACAGGTCACACTTGCATAATATAATGTTACACACACACAGGGACGTGACATTTACCACGGCTCAGGTCGTTGTGTAACATGTCCACCATCAGGTGAGGCTAATTATCAGAGTATGCTAATGAGACGTTATGGTAATGAGGAGAAACTGCACACTGCAAGAAATGTTCATAAATTAATAATTCAGTAAAAATGTAAAGTTAAAACAGACTGAAGAGACGTCAGAACTTCTTTATCAGCTGATGTTTGTTGAATAAAGTCTAGAAAGAATAAAAACTTCCTCTCGTGCTGCTCTCACCTCTCACACTCATGATGTCATAACGAACCAATCATCAGCTCTGTGGCTGTTCAGATGAAGAGTCAGCTGTTATTTATAGTTCAGGATGATTTTGTTTTTAATAATTCACGTTCTAGCTGTTGACCTTTGACCTCCATGAAGTCAGAGAGGTTACTGACTGTTTCTTTGTGTGCAGCTTTAATGACACTTTCTCCTGCTTCCGTTCTTTGTGCAAAGAAGCTTTACTTGAGTAAAAGTACTTCTACTACACAGTACAAATACTCTGTTACAAGTAAAAGTCGTGCAGCAGAGATTCAGGCTGTGAACTGTTTTGGAAACTTTAAAATAAAAGCCTGCTGAGTGTTCGAGGCAGGAAGTGGAATCTGAGATACTTGATAACAACTGATGTGTTCGAGATCCATCTGCTGACTAATATATTTTATTATTTTAGATATTTTATATAAAAAAAGGCTGTGTATCGAACTTCCATACCCATATATGGATGTGTGTATCGTAATATAACCTAAAAATATCGCTAGCTGGGACCATGAACAAGCTTCATGTGAGGAGTAACTACAATTCTCAGAGTACAATATTTTCCTGTGAGATGGAGCAGAAGTAGAAGTAGTTCAGTAAATATACTTAGTTACATTCCACTTGTGAGCAGCTGTGGTTCAGCAGGTGGATCAGGTCATCGTGTGGTTGCTGGTTTGAGTCCCTGCTCTCTCCTGATGGTCAGAACAACACGTGTTTTGGATCAGAACAATGCATTAACCTTCCTGCGACAAACTCACCTCTCACAACACGTAACGTTGGTATTTTTAATGATTAATGTTGTTGGACGTGGGGGAGCAGCTCCGGCTCCTCTCAGGCTTTTATCTGGAAGTCAGTGACCTTTGCAGCAGTTGTGTGTGTGTGTGTGTGTGTGTGTGTGTGTGTGTGTGTGTGTGTGATGTTAATCTTTATTCATGCAGGAAGAAGAAACGTGCAGCTTCACGTTCACACAACATCGTCACGCAGTCTGCTGCTGCTCACACACACGTTTATTTAACCGCAGGCTGAATCAGTCACTTTATTATATGATGAGATATTTATGGACCCGGCAGAACTTCATCCTGTCAGACATGTTTCACACAGAAACACAGAAGAGTAAATCACAGAACAAAACCTGTAAAACATGTTTTTACTTTTATTTCAGCATTTTCCAAAAAAAGTGATCCGACAGAATGAAACTTTGAAATAAAACAAAATGCTTTTATTTCTTCAGCTGTCCTGTTTATAACGTCACATCCTGTTTCCAGAAGGAACCTCACTTAAGACCTTTTTCTGAATTCTGAGTCTCAGCAGTAATAAATCTTTAGGTACACGAGTATCATCTTCGCCTCCTCGTGCCACATGATCACACACCTGTGTGTCACACCCAAACACAACCTCACAGCTTTATTTGAATTTGTTCACATCCTTTGTAAGCCGTAAATCCTCACCGCCCGCCAGGTGAGACCAAGGGCAGACACAGGCCCGGCAGCATCGTAGCACGGTGGACTGTCTGGCACACTGCTAAGCTGGTTTGAACCCCCTCTGAAGGAGAGGGACTACTTTGTGTCAGCTGAGCGTACAGAAGTGAGGTGGAGTTCCTCAAAGCTCTGTCCTCGGTCCTCTTCTGTTCGACCTCACCTGCTGCTGTGAGATCAGATCAGGGAACTGAACAAATATCTAAACGGATGATATTAATTTAATCTCCACTCTTGTCAACAAGTCAATGATCTGCAGTCAAATGTTAATTCGCAGTGTTGCCCACGAGCAAGGCACCGAACTGACACCAGACTAAGCCAGTGGCAGAAACTCAACATGACAGTGACGAAGTCTGACAGAGCTAGAAGCCACACACACACACACACACACACACACACACACACACACACAGATATATATACTGTGTGTGTGTGTGAGTGTTACAGACCATCTGTCTCAATATCACGCATGAAATTAGACTTAATTCTGATCATAAAACCCCTCGACCACCAAAATTGGCTAAAAAAACACACACGTATGTATCCATGGCAACAGGCCCGCCCAGTAGGTATTTATGTTTGTGTGTGCGTGTGTGTGTGTGTGTGTGTGTTTGTCAGGAGGATTTGTGGTTAAAAACAAGGATTTCCTAATCGCACAGCAACAAGATGAATTACTTTCTTGGCATGTTGAAGGACGCTGTGAATGGTGTGTGTGTGTGTATGTGTGTGTGTGTGTGTGTGTGTGCGTGTGTGTGTGTTTGTGTGTGTGTGTGTGTGTGTGTGTCTCAGGGGTAAAAGTAAAGAATCAAATCCTTAATTACATTTTGCAATAAATTCCTGGTGCTTGTTGAAGGACAGAGAGAAAGTGTCTATCTGTGTGTGTGTGTGTGTGTGTGTGTGTGTGTGTGTGTGTGCGTGAGTAAGAGAGAGAGAGACCAAGGGCAGCCTCTCTCTCTCTCTCTCTCTCTCTCTCTCTCTCTCTCTCTCGTTCATCAGGACTATGACGGATGTTTCTGGCCCGTGAGGTTAAAGAGCAGTCAGACAACATTAAACACTAACGTATGAAAAGCATACATGAAAACTCACTAATGCAGTCAGACGTGTTTTTTGCAGGAAAAAAAGTTAAATTTCCACATGAAACATCTTATGTGGATGGATATTTGGTGAAAAAACAGAAGAAACCCGGTGCACAGCCGAGCTTCTGTGCACCGGTTCAGGTCGAACCACAGTAGATACAAAGAAACTTCATTCCTCGGCTCACCGGGACGAGACTGACACCATTTTATTGTTTTTGTCTTTGGTGCATGACAGGACAACAAACTTTGTTACTCACCACGTCATCAGCGGTTAGACGAGGGAACGAAACACGATCAGGGACATGTTAGTAGAAAGCTGCTCGGATAAAAGTCCACGCTGACTAACATCTGGAGGTTCTGGTGTTCTGCAGCAGGTTTATCACTCAGTGACACGAGTCCAGATAAGATGCCACGCTGGAGCTCTTCTGTCGGTCCCGTCACTCGTCCTGTTGAACATCCTCATCAGAAGCTGTTGTCGTCATCGTGAAGTGACCACTGAGGTGTCCACCAGCTAAAACAGACTGTTCGTGTGTTTTTTGAGCATCAAAGCATTAAAACTGGATGAGCCTGAAAATAGAGCTCGATGATGTGTTTCACCAGAAATGCAGGGTTTTAACACCTGCAGCCAATCAGAAGGCAGGATTCAGTGTCTGTGGTGTAAAGACTGTCTGTGTGTGTGTGTGTGTGTGTGTATGTGTGTGTGTGTGTGTGTGTGTGTGTGTGTGTGTGTGTGAGAGAGAGCGCCCTAGTTTTCCAGATGACTGGACGCTCTGCAGGGACCATCTATCTGTCCACACCTCGCCCTCCTTCTCTACTTATTCCTTTCTTACCTTTCCTCCCTCCGTCACGTCGCTTCCTTTCCTCCACTCTTCCTCGTCCTCCTGCTGCTCCACTCCTGCGATCGTCCTCCTCATCCCTCCATCCACAGCCCTCCTTCTCTCCGCCCTCTTTCCATCTTTCTCCCTCCTGCAGTTTACAGTTGTGACCGTTAAAGAGAAACACTTTGGAGTCGCGTGTGGTCGTCGCGTTGCTCAGTGTGTCGGGTTAACTGCAGTAAACTGATGAGATCAGATGAATCACATGAAGCAACATGAGATCATTAATGAGCAGATGGTGGTAAATATTCTGCTGAGACATTTGCTGGCATTAAACTTTATCAGTGTGTGAAGATCAAGAACTACGACTTCTATATAAATGTTCCTCAGTGTAGGAACATTTGACTACAGATGTAGGCTGTAGGTGTAGTGAATCATAGAGGACGACAGCCGGCGTCTCGTCTGGACGCCTCGAGACGTCCCGACACAAAGACGAGCAGGTCAGACGTGTAAACATGGTGACAGAGGGACGTCGATAAAAAAGGACAAAGACGTTTTTGGGGGAACGTGGTGAAGTACACTCAGGATAAGCTGATCGTGTGAATTTTGATTATCGGGATCATCGTGAATATTCTCACATGAATGTCTTGATAACGATCTGCGGCTCGCTGACGTACAGTCTGTGACTGAAGGCTCGGCTGCACGCTGTATCTCCACAAACACAAGCTAAATCAGATGTGTGTTATTTGTCAGACCTGATGATTAATGACTGGTTTCAGGTTCTTTGATTGTTTTCCTCTCCGGGATGCGTTAGATATACGTGTTTAACAGAACGTAAGGTTACAGTGATTCCTCTGAGTTTTTACACTGTTTTTATTTTAACACATAATCCTGACGTGAAGGTTCAGGATTGTCTCTGTGGGTTCATCTGACCGAGGAGGGTTAATTAGAAACTAGAACTCAGAACTAAAGTGAAATCAAGCAGGAAAATATTCTTTTTATTTATTTGATTTTGGGTCGTAACAACAAACAAACATAAGATCTATTTTTTTCTGGCTTTTGTCATCAAAGGTAATTTTTAAAAATAATTCATAATGTTTCTGACTTTATTTAATCCTTCCTTCCTACATGTCTCCATCTCTTCCTCCTCTCTTCCTCCTCTCCACCTCCTCCTCTCCTCCTCTCTTCCTCCTCTCTTCCTCCTCTCCTCCTCTCTTCCTCCTCTCTACCTCCTCCTCTCCTCCTCTCTTCCTCCTCTCTACCTCCTCCTCTCTTCCTCCTCTCTTCCTCCTCTCCTCCTCTCCTCCTCCTCTCCTCCTCTCTTCCTCCTCTCCTCCTCTCTTCTTCTCCTGACCCTAATTGCTGCAGCTGCTCTGTCTGGGCGAGCGAGGCTCAGATAAACAGATAAAGCGGCAGAGTGAAGGAGGAGAGAACTTTCCCTCTCATCAATTATTTCCTCTTAGCGTCTGAGTGCATCCTCCTCCTCTCGTCCTCCTCTCATCCTCCTCTCATCCTCCAATCTTCTCATTTTTCTTTCTCTCCTCCTTTTCCATCCCTATAATTTCTTCTCCTCCTCTAATTTCTATCATTCCTCCTCCTTTCCTTCACTCACTTACCTACTTATCATTTCCTCCTCCCACACCTCCTCTCTCCTCTTTTACTTTGACAGCTCCATCCTTCCCTTTTCCTCCTCCTCTTCTCCCCTTTCTTTTCTCTTCTCGCTATCATATTATCCCATCACTCTTCCTCCTGTTTTTCTCCTTCATCCCATCTTTATTTTACTCCATCTTTTTCTTTCTCCTCGTCCTCCTTCTCTTGAACATAACTTTATGATTTCTCTCCTCTTCTAGCTTTTTATTCCTCCAATTTTATTCCTCAAACTTCTTTCCTTCCTTCTCTCCTCTCCCGTCTTCTCCTCTCGCTTTATTTTTATCTAATGTCCTCCTTCACTTTCCTCTTTCAGTTTCCCTCCCTTCTTTACCTTCCTCCCCCGTCTGCCTCCCTTCTTCTCCTCCTTCCTCCTCTTCTTCATGTGAGACTATCTGAAACATTTAACACACATCATGTGATATTTAAACACACACACAGATGGATTGTTTCAGTCACGTGTGTGTGTGTGTGTGTGTGTGTGTGTGTGTGTGTGTGTGTGTGTGTGTGTGTGTGTGAAGTAAAAATAAACACAGAAATGTGGATTATGCAAAACGAACAAATAAAACACATTAGAGATGCTCTGAAACAACGTGAGCCTCCTCGCAGCGACAAACCGACATGAGTTAATAACAAAGAGAGGGAGAGGGGGGAGGAGGGAGGAGAGAGAGCGTGGGAGACGTAAATACAGGAGAAAATGAGAGGGCAGAAAATAGGAAGAGCGAGGCGTAGAAAACAGAGAGAGAGAGAGAGGCAGACTTAACAGAGGAAAGACAAAAGAGAGAGAGAGAGATGTAGAAAGAAAGGGATTTTATTCTGAGCTGGACGAGTGTAACGCCCCCGAGGCCACAGTAAACAGGAAGACGATGTCCATGTAGATGTCGAACACAGGATTCAGAGCTGCTCCTGCTGCTCCTCTGTCCTGGATTGGACGGTCAGAGGCTGAAAACTGTCTCAATCTATTTGTAAATGAGACGTATTAAAGCTTTCTCTTATTTCCTGTCGCACACACGAGGGTCCAAAAGTCTGAGGCCACACTGAAGATCTCTAATACTGTCACGCAAACCTGGAATAATCAGAAAGTTAGTTTTCTAACCAAACAGGAGCTCTGCCAGCATCAGATCATGGTGAGACTCAGGCCCTGTGTCCACAGAGTGTTTTCTCTGGACCCCAGCATCTTTTTCCATTGTTCCCAGTGAGGACCGAGCGTCTGCAGCAGCAGGCAGTCGTCCAGAGAAAAGGTGCAGCACCCAGCATCTTCTGTCAGAGTGCTCCACCTTTTTTTGTTAAATCACTCCAGTTAGAAAATCTCTCAACTTTTCAGAAAGGCTCTGGTGACGTCACCGTGGCTCTTTTTCTTTCTCCTGCCTTCATTTCTTCTGTATTTCTGCACGTTTTCTGGGAGCAGACCAGTCGAGCAGTAGTTAGTCGCAGGGGGCAGTGTAGCCAGTAGACACGACCACAGGACGGGAGGAAGATTTTTTAAGAATGGCTGGACTTTTTGAGGAGAGGTTATGCAAGTTGGTGAGATGTAATTAGATGTTACTACTGAACAGCTGGGAGGAGACAGTGGCGACTCTGAGCAGCGCCCTCTTGTGGTTGCATTTCTTAATATCCAATGTGAAGGACGCATGGAAGTGACGGCTACTTCGTTTGAAACAGATGTAGCTGTTCTCGTACATAAAGGGAGGATGCATGGAGCTGAAGTGATCACACCATCAGAAGATCATCACATCAAGCTTCGCTCACTGACAGAGAGAAAAGCAGCTTCATCACAGATACAGAATTATTACATAAACAATGAGAAGAAAGCTGCACCGTAGCTGGACCGAGCCCTACAAAACCCGAGGGTTGGGTTACAGACCTCTACACCACCCTGACCGAGGAGAGGCACCACCACTGCTCCACCCTCTGGTTTGATGTTTGTGGAGAAGGATTCACACTGCAGCAGGATAATGATCCCAAACACACCTCAAAGACTGGAGAAGACCGACCTCGACACCATTCAACATTTATGGGGGCACTTGAAGACTGAGAAAGCCAAACCAGTAGCTTTGTGGAGCCCTGTCACATCATGCTGGGGTAACACGAGTCAGCAGGCTCTACACTCACTTGTGGAGTCCATGCAGCTCGAGTGCATGAAGGAGGACAAACCAAAAACTGAGATATTCTGATGATCACAGACATTTTTCACTCAAACTGTTGAGCTGATATCATTTGTAATGAAAACTAATGCACAGTAACAGGACTTTGACTTCACTGACTGTCATCTGTATACGACATGAGTATTGGTTTACGATCCCTGACTTGTAGATCAGATATCTCACCAGAGGAAACATGCTACATACACACACGATAAACCACAGAGTGTGTGTGTGTGTGTGTGTGTGTGTGTGTGTGTGTGTGTGTGTGTGTGCGTGTGTGTGTGTGTGTTATTTTGGGAATGCTGGTTTCGGAGTCTTGTTTTCTGAGTGTTTGGAGTCTAATATTAGCCCTGCACAGCTTCCTGCTCACATATCCGATTGATTCTCAGTTTATATTTATATTCCAGCTCTGATTCTCTCTGTGGACAATCCAAAGTCACTCCATCATCCTGCTGACACGACATAAATGTATAGACATGTTTCTTCTTTTGTTATTTTGCTTCCAGGTAACACCCTCAGTCATGTGCACACAGAGGATGCTCCTGAGTTATTTTAGCAGCAGGGTCGTGGTCAGAACTCCATTGTCATCTCTTATGTTAATTCACATCCAGTTGTTGTACACGCACGGCTCTGAGCTCCTGTCTGCACGCTGAGTCGTCACCTCTGCTGATACGATCAGGGTGGTGTCATCAGCGTATGGGATGATGCTGCATTTGCTTGAGATGGATTTGTCAGCCGTGGGATGAGTTGATATACCTATTTGTGCAAACCCTAAACACTGCAGTCAGAAAGTCCCAAAAACCTTAAGCTTGGTTGAGTTTAAGTCGCTGCAACTCTTGGTTAATGTGAGGGGAACAACGGTGGGCCATGATAAAAGAAACTAACGCTGACTGTTGTTTCTGGACGGTTTGTGGAGGACTTTTTGTCTCCAAACTGGTCCAGTGTAGAATATTTTTAACAGGCTGTCTTGTCTCAGCTCTGATCACTCTGTCCTCTCTGGTAGATTCTCTGTCAGGTGAATGTTTTTACGGTCATGAAAGGTTTGATGTGATCTGTTTGAACTTGAAAAACTCTGCAGCTTTAAATAACCACTGTCGATGCTGGAAATAGACTCACTGTGACTCAGAATTTAATTCTTTCTATTTATTTTTGTGCTGCTTTTATATCTCACCATCTCTTTTCTTTTGTTTCTTTTCTCTTCTTTATGCCCTCAATCATTCTTTCATGTCTAATCCCTTCAGTTTATTGTATGTCTAATATATTTTATTAAAGGCTCAATCAGTAGATTTTATTCACACATTTACACCCAGTTGATCCATTTTGAACCCTTGTTTGACCCCCTGATCTGAATACACACCTTGCTCCTACCACTAAGCTCTACCCCTCCATTGTATGTGTTCACGTCGAGGTGCAGGGTGTCCTGATTCTCGTTTGGATAGAGGGGTAGGCCGGACCTCAGACTTCAAACCGAGGGTTATGAGAATCTGTTGTTTCAATGTATCATGGTCCTTTTCTTTATAACAGGCATCAAACAATTGCTGATAGTCTGCTGATGTCACGGTAGCTAACTAGCTTGCTAGCTACGTTATCATTACTTCTGATTTGGGCCAACTGAACAAAGTTAAACTGAACGTTTCATTATGTTTCAAATTAACGTTTGTTTGTGTTGAATTTTCTGTTCCTCTCTTGTGCTGTGCTGATGCTCTGGTTAGGTTTAGGCACAAAAACCACTTGGTTTGACTTCAAATACCTGTTTTGGTTGCCGTTATCATGGATGTAGATGGTTGGACTTCCTGTCAAACAAAGCCTGTTTTGGTCGCCACAAAAACAGCTGTCAATATCTCCATGTGTCCACAGGTCAGCGGTGTGAATGTGGTCGTCCCTTTGGCAGCCTTGTAGGCTGTATCGAGGAGTTGCTAATGTTAGCCTGTAAAGCACTGCTAGCGTCCAGGTAATGAAGTGGTGTTCTTTTTAATTTGAGGACTTGATTGAAAGCTTGAAGCTGTGAATGAATTGCAAACGTCTGTTTACATAAACACTATCGACGACTACTGATGATGTGTAAGGGTCTCAAAGGGTTGTCCCGTTTCATAGGGGGAGATTTCACCACTTCTGAGGTGCAAGAGGGCGCTCGGAAATGAGGTCTGGGGGTAAAAATTGGAGAGGGAAATGAGCCTTTATCAGCTCTTAGGTATTGTCACTGGTTGCATGTCTCTGGGTGGTGAGAAGTTCAGTTGAAGCCTGATTTTAATACCTTCTGTGGTCCCTTATAGATAAAAAAATAGATATTTATTCACAAGAAAAGAAAAACAATGACTTTATGTTGCAGAATAGTTTTTTTCTGCTTTCATGATCTGTGCATCGTCAGATTTATGCAGTATAGCGACCACTGTGGAAGGAGAACAACACTGATGTTTAAACCTCGTCCATCGTATTTAAAGATCTGTCAGTCAATCTGGGAGAGACAGCAGCTTCCAGCCCCGTGATGTTTGTCTGGAAGTGGACGGTGATCCTTTAGAAACATGATTATATAAATGAAATATAGAAGAGCGAGAGCAAAAAGAAGAGAAACACAAAGGATATGATATCACCAAAATAATATGAGAGAAAGGAGACGACAGAGAGGATTTCAGTTTGCTTAAAGAGTCGGATCTCCTTCACCAGAGGAGGAGAAAACATGGAACAACCATCCCTCCTCCTGCAACTTTCATCATCACTCCATCAATTAAACATGGCCGTGGATTACACTGGAGGAGGAGAGGGGAGAAAGAGAAGGGAAAGGAGAGACGAGAAGGAGGGGAGAGGATTTAGGAAAAGGAGGAGAGGCAGAAAAGGTGACGAGAAGGAGGGAGGAGGAGGAAAGACGAGGAGCAGGAGGGAGGGAAAGAGGAGGAGAGCAGGGAGGCTTTTAGCAGCCGGCTGTAACCCAGAATAGAAGTTTTCAAAGAGAGAAAACAAACTGAGCCGATGATCAAACTCGTCCGGTCGATACCGGTGTCCTTGTGAAGAACGATCCCGGTTCAGACAGTTTGGAGGCTCACGTGGAAACAGAGAGCAGCAAGAAGAGCTGAGATATCTGACTTTTAGGAAGTTTTCAATTTAAACCCTCCAACACACACATACACAGACGTGTTTGTTTTATATTAGGTAATGACGAGTGTGGACATGAGTAACGTCTTTGTTAACACTGAAAACATTATTTAGCATTTTAATCATTTAAAAGTGGGACGTTGTGTTTTAGAGACATCTGTCAGGACGCTCGGCTTCAAACTGGGAAGAAATTAGCATTGACTAGCAGTTTCCTTAACAAATAAAATGAATCTAAAAAACTGAAGAACAAACTGAAGCTTTGATGATCTTCTCCTCCTCCTCCTCCACCTCCTCCTCCTCCTCCTCCTCCTCCTCCTCCTCCTCCTCCTCCAACTCCTCCTCTCTGATCGGAGGGATCATCCTCAGGTTTAATTGTCCTTCTGGCTCTCCTCTCTAAACTGATTACCATTGGCCGTCTGTCCCTCTATTAGATTGTGATTGGCTGGCTCCCCTATTACAGGTGAGAGATTAGGATCGCTCGGTGCGTTCGATTGGCTGACTGGACACTAATGGATTCCTATCTGCTCCAATCGCGAGGCTGCAGACGACCGTCTCTGTCTGCCTGGTGTGTTTTTCTTTCTTTCAGGTGAATTTGGAGGCGCTGAGACGTCTCTCTGCCTCCCGTTCTTCTTCTTCACCTCTCTTGTCCTCCCTCCCTCTGTCCGCCGTCTCTGTCTGTCCGTCCGTCCGTCTGTCTGTCCGTCTGTCCGTCAGTCTGTGTCTTGGTACCGTGGCCCGCTGCAGGATGACATAATCCCGTCCATGAAATATTTAAAGTACTGAGAGAGCAGCTCAGAATAACCGGGCTGACCCGGGCCTCCTGAGAGTTCCCCCCTTTTGTAAAACCTTTATTTATTACGACAGTTGACTCCAGCGCCACAGAGGGTCACGTGACCGGCTCGGAGGTCGTCTGTTGGAGCGTTTGATCAGTGATGCATTATTCACTCCATTCAGCCATTTTTCTGAGTGTCTCCTCGCCGACTGTGATGTCACACTCGGGTTTAAAGGGACATTTCAGAGCCTGAAGTTCAGATCTTCTGCTCTTCATCTTTAACAGTTACTGGATGAATGAAATCCCAGCATGCATCTGATCTTTTACTTTTAAAGTAATAATACCACAGTGTGGAAATACTCGAGATACAATAATATATATAATATATAATTATTGCATTCAAAATTTTACTTAAAAGTTTATTTTTTATTTTTTTAGTTTAAAGTTTGTTTTCTACATACAGTAATAATAATATCAGATTATGATTATTGATGCATTATGTGCAGCGTAATGACTTTATATTCTGCTGGGTAGCTCATTAATTTCACCAAGCGATCAATAAAGTTGTATTTTTTATATTATCTATATTAATACACCATAAACTATTTGTTGATTGTTTATTTTGTGTAATTCATCTGAATCTAATTAATGTTGACAGAAGTACTTTTACTACTAAAGTATTAAGTCACAGAACATGTAAATACTCAAGTAAAGTACAGTTACCTCAGGATTAACATTCAGTACAGTACTTGAGTAAATGTATTTAGTTACTTTTCATCACTGCGGGGGAGGAGTTCCTCTCTGATGTTGCACAGATGTTATTTTACTGATAAAGATTTTAATAACATCTAATCTACGACATCAGTTGAACGAGTGTCACATTTGATGGGACGTGTTGATTGGTGTTGATAAAGCTGGATGGAAACATAACATGTCATTAATACTTAAAGTTTGACAGGAGTGATTATATTCTTAGTGTAAGTGTGAAGTTTATTTCCATCTGAACCTGAACGCACCTCCTCCACTGACGTCTGTCCTGTAAGTTCAGTCTCAGGATGTGTCTCAGGTTTTGACTTTTTGTCTTCGTCCACTTTCATCTCCAGCAACAACTACACAACCTGTAACTTCACTTCACGCTTCAAACATCTGAGTTTGTGTATTAAAGCAGCTCAACACTCGTTTGTCTTCATCTGATGGCGGCTGTGAGGACGCAGCGTCGGATGTGGCACAGATTAAATATTATTGAGCACGTTTACATGAAAACAATAATCTGATAATCAGATTTAATAATCTGATTTGTGGTGTTTACAGGCACTTTAGTGACGCGATAACGGGAAAAAACAGATTGATGATGATTCAGTCAGTCAGTTGGATTTCTTTCCAAGTACACGACGTAACTGTTCTTCTCCACGTGATGCATCCGAGCAGAAAACACATTCACGTTTTAACAACATCTGGTTTCTTTTCTGTTTTTACACGTGCAGGTGTAAAAGAACGAAGGAAACCGGATCGACGGTTTACATGCACCGAAAAAAAACCGAGTATTGTGCAAAAAACTGGGTGTTTATCTGATTTCTCACAATCCGATAACAGCTTTTATGCGATAAAGCTTATCTCATTATGCTGTTAATAATCTGGTAACTCCATGAATCAGATAATGGTCAGTTCATTAGATATATTGGGCCGTAATAAATACAGTTGATTAGATATAAACTGGTACAGAGATGATGGACGAGATCTTTAGGTTTTATGTGAGTTTAGGAGTTTTTGCAACCTGCAGAAAGAATTATGTCTGAAATGTTAATGCAAAGATTCTCCATCAGGTTGAATCAGTGAGAATAAATGAAATAACTTAGTGACAGAGAACACAGAATTATAATGGAGACGTAAATGTGATTCAATAGTTTCTGTGAATAAAGAAACAAACACGTTCAGCAACAATAAAACTCTCCAGATGAATAAATAAAGCTCTCGGCGTTGCTCAGCTGATGTTCCTCCTGGCGGTGTGGAGAAGGTTTGCAGCAGTACGATTTATAATTAAAGACATAACTGAATAAATAATGACAAATAGAAATAATAAAAGCACTTTCCACACTTTATTTTTACATTTCCTGCGGTGTGTTCCTGACCTCGGTGTCAGAGCCTCCAGAGTCCAGATCGCTCTGATCATATTTACAGATCCAGATATTAGCCCTGCACCTCCACCTCTCCTCCTGACCTCCCCGTCTCCTTCTCCTCTTTCCTCCCTCCCTCCGCCCTTCCTCTCATCTGTCCTCGCTCGACCTCCTCCTTCCGTCCTCCTCTCCCACCTCTCTCCTCTGGCTGCGAGACAAGCTTCCACTCGATGTGTCCTCCTCCTCCTCCTCCTCCTCCTCTCTCCTGCTGCAGGACGGAGACTTGGCTCCCACCACTGCAGATAATGACCCCCAGAGAAAGAAAGAGAGGGGGGAGGATGTAGATGGGAGGGGAGATAGAGGAGAGACGAGGGCATGACAGAGGGAGGAAATAAAGGAAATGTATAGAGAGAGAGGAGTGAGGGAGGAAGAGGATCTAAACTTTCTCCTCCCTCTGTCTGCCTTCACTAACCAGCGAAACAAGCCCTCTAATGCTGCCATCCATTATTCAACATTAGGAGCTCCAGGCACACACACACACACACACACACAGCTGGTTTAATCACCTCTGCAGTCACAACCTCCGACATTTTAAACAGCAGCTGAACTCTGAGCTCAGGTCTACTGACCTCTGCTGGCTGAACGTTTGCTGCAGAGCTGCCCAGCTTCTCACACACACACACACACACACACACACACACACACACACACACACACACATAAAAACATATGAAACAGTTTTATTATCAGAAGCTGCCTGAGGATAAACTTTCTACTGCCACAGCCGCAGGATGTAAACAAGAAGCCTACAGAGAAACATGAGCAGCAGGATACAGACACCGTTCAGACACACTGTCAGAGGTGGAGAGTAACTAAGTATTAAGTACTGAACTTCAGAAGTTTGAGCAGAAACACACAACTCATCACTTCTCCTCCTCCTGGTGTTTCTCTGTGTGTTACTGCTGGTGTTGGCAACACAGCTACAGCTAACAGCAGCCATAACAATCCCAGTGTGATCCAGAAACTCTGATCTCAGGTCTGTAAACACTGTGTAACAGCTGGTTGCATTAATCAGTCGGCAGGTTCTGAAGCGTCTCTGGTCTCGTGCTGAGAGGAGACACAGACCAACAGGGGAACAGACTTTGACACGACACCGGAGCGTCTCCATCCAGTGAACGTCCGTCTGTTCACTCGTTTCACCTCAGTTTCTATCACTCTCCCTCTTCACCTCCTTCACCTCCTCCATCAGCAGCTGCTTCTTCTTCTTCTGCAGTGGAGAGTTTCCACAGTTGTTCCACTGCAGAAAGAGACCGGGGAACATGATGCCTCTTCCTGGTTCGGTTGCACCGTGGCATAATCGTAATACAACCTTCATTATTCTGGAAAATCCCGCCTGGTGTCGGACTGAACATCACAGTGAAAGTGAGGATTATAGTGAACTAATCCGTACGTGGATGACATCACGCTGTGACATCACATTGACATCACTGTGACATCAGGATTTACTCACAGAGAAAGTTTTGTCTGTCTCAAGTTTAAAGGAACAGTTAACCCAAAAATGAAAATTGCGTCCACCGAACATTTCTGGAGCTTCACAGTAAATCAGAGTTGCAGCATCAGATGTCTCCAAACAGCTCGTCTGCTGCGATCACAGCGATCACCACCTGATCTGAATACAACAGGGTGCATGCTAACGCTTTAGCTTAGCATATACCGTGAAGATCTCAACTTAAAAAGGATGTAAATATCATCTTTTCAGATTACTATACAAACTTATTGTGTGTGTGTGTGTGTGTGTGTATGTGTGTGTGTGTGTGTGTGTGTGTGTGTGTGTGTGTGTGTGTGTGCGTGCAGAAATACTCTTCGGGTCAGTGAATAAAGATAAATCAATGAAGTCATGTTTTTTGTCTGAATGAGTTAAATCAGGCTTCTTTGTGTGTGTGCGTGTGTGTGTGTGTGTGTGTGTGTGTGTGTGTGTGTGTGTGTCACTGTATGTATATACATACATACATACAGTGTGTCGTACATGTATGATGTATGGGGGGGTATCAGGGGGTTGAACATGCATCTTGCTTTATGTGTGTGTGTGTGTGTGTGTGTGTGTGTGATGGATGCCTGCAGGGCGTTCTGGCCTGTAATTGGTTGAACTCTTGACCTTCTTTTCTTCTTCTGCCTTCGTCTCTGCGCAGACGAACACATGAAGACGATTCAGAATCAATCTAAGACGTTTTAAAGACTCATCGACTCTTTTATGGCACAAAAATCAAAGTATACAAAGTTTAAAATCATTTTAATCACACACAACTCGGACAGCTGACCAGTTCACACACACACACACACACACACACACACACACACACACACACACACACAGCAGGAGCAGCATCAAAGCTAATTTACAGTCTATTAAAGGTGCATTGTGTGTAATGTTTGGCTGTAAACTCAAGGCTGCTGCAGATTTACTGCTGCCCGCTGACAATAAACACACACACACACACACACACACACATACACACACCGGCTGCAAGATGCTTTATGGCTACAAGAGTGAGTGTGTGTGTGAGTGTGTGTGTATAGATGAACACACTTTCCTTGTGCTTGTGTTTGCATGCTGTGAAGGTGTTTCTGTTATTGTGTCCACCCTCCGTCTCGTTCTTTTGAAGATTACGTTTTTCCAGTTTTTCACTGATATTAGGTTAAATTGAAGTCGGACATTGTGTGAATCACCCTGCTCTCCTTTCTGTTTCCTGTCTGTGCATCCTGTACAGAGGGAGACATGTTTAGCGTAGCTTAGCAGCTACAAAGGCTACCAGCAGGGTGACGGTGCTAGCTTAGCGCTATCAAAACAGAAAACGTCCAACCCAAGTCTGTCTGATTTACGTGTCGTATCTTGTGAGCTAACAGGCTAATCACTGATCCATCCCGAAGTCTGCATGGTGTGGCAGGGTCAAGCTAACTCTACGCTAACTGGACCTGGAAGTTAATTTGACTTTTTTGCTTCATTCTTGCTTACTGGCACAAACAAATATGAGAAAATTAAGTGGAAACGTACTGCAACGTAAGCTAACCACGTCCTGTTACTTTGTACCGGACACACAGAACTAAAACTGCTATCCATCTTTTTATCAGAGAACGAGAGGGCGTTCATTAAATCAATAGCTCTTCTCTGCTAATGTGCCGTTCTCCGAGGCACTTAAGCGTCACTCTGCTGACCAAACATGGCTGGTTTTGGTCGTCATGGTTCCTGATGTCGGTGTAGAGCTGACAGTTTACTGAACCAACTTGTTGGGTCAGGTCACAGTGACTCTGTTCGATGTTGGTTGGACTCTGCTGTCCGCTGGGAGCTCAGCTATAACTGGATCAATTAGACTGATTGGGACACACACACACACACACACACACACACACACACAAACAGAGGAGGTGGAGAAAATAACCTGTTCAATGTAAAACAACAGAATAGAAGAATTCTGCAGTGAAAATAGAAAGAAAGACACGTTTTGTTTGAACTCACCTGTTTGCGAGCCTGACCCCAACTGTGCTAGCTGCTAAACTGCAGCGTTAGCGAACAAGATCCCAACTGTTTTAGCTGGTAAAATGACCTGTTAGCTAACCTGAACCAAAAGTTTTTAGCTGCTAAACTGATCCGTTAACCCGTTAACTGAATCAAACCTTGTGTTTTAGCTGGTAAAATGACCTGCTAGCTAACCTGAGCCAAATGTTTTTAGTTGCTATTTAGGCTGAAAGCTTTTAGCAGCTAAACTGACCTGTTTTGATTGGTCACCTTGAACCTAATCATTTGCGAGTAACTCAGTTTTTCAGGGAAGTAAAAAACACACCATGTTGAGGTTGTTTCTTGACATTCGAACAGTTGGAGGTATTCAACAGGTGGTGTTACCTGGTGAAGTCAGCTGCATGGGGGCTTCTGTCTTCTTCCTCCAAAAGTCACACTGGAACTTTACTTCCAATGAAGCACCAGCTCCATAAACTTCAGGCTAATGAGGCTGATGTTCCAGCTGTGCTGTGTGAGTCAACAGCTGGCAGATGCTCCAGCCGGCTGTCTGCCCATCACAGCTTCATTTACATTTACATTGTGAGATTTACTCCCCGTCAGCAGCTCTGTAGCTCGTCTGCAGCACCAGGAGATGAACGAGAAGAGGAGGTTTATGATTTTGTCCTTCATCTCTTTTATGGGTTTGAAGTGAGGAACCTCTGAGTCAGCTGATGTTTCTTATACGAGACGTTTTCTCTGACAAACAACACCAAACTTACAGCATCAGGGTGGTTTAAGACCAGCTGATGGTAACTGCTAACCGTTAGCTTATCTGAGCATTTTACCATTTTACTAACTGAACTGAGCCATGAGCTAATCTGATGAAGTGTTTTAATACTAAACTGACTAAACCTATTAGCTAGCTAACCTGAAGAAAACTGTTTCAGTGGGTTAGCATTAAGTTTAACATTACGTTAAGATGCTCAACTGTTTAAGCTAAACCAGCTATAGGCTAATGAGTTAAAAACAACAACTAATGTTTAGCCACTAAACTGACTCGTTTGTTAAACAGTTCACTAAAACACGTTTCTGAAAACATTTGAGGTGAAAATGGAACAAAGTCTTGATTCATGTCTGATCAGCACTTATTAATTTTACAGTTTGAGTTTTAATGAGTCTTGTGTGTTGATCTTATTTTCTTTCTTCCTGATGTACTAAGTGTGTGTGTTTGGCCTGACCCCTAAATTCCACCAGACCCGTGTTCGGCCCGTCTCTGGTCCACCACGGCAGCGGAGCTGAGAAGTTTCACTCTAGTCAATGTGTTAACGTCCACTGGCTCCGCTGTGTTGTGCATCTACTTGCAGCTCCGGCAGTCCGGACTCTTTTGTAGCAGATACGAAAGGCTTCTGTTTCTGATGCTGGAGCATGATGCAACAATTCAGGTGAATTCAGCACAGAGCAGACAGGAAGTGACACCGAAACAACAACACAACATCTGGTTAATTTTCAAATCTCAGAAAACAGATAAATCCAAGCACCAATCCAGCTCAAGTCCAAAACTGTAGCAGAGCCGTTCTGCAACGAACACACAACCAGTGGAATGAAGGTGTTAGATGTTGGAGCTGAAGTGAAACATCTAATAAACGTCTCACAACCTTTAACAGAAGAGCTTCAGCTGCTGAACACTGGTTGATATAAAGACTTTTGCTCTCGTTACAATAACCAGACTGCTTCAACCTTTTTGTCTGAATCAGTTTATCTGACTGAAAATGTACAAATTTGTGGTTGAAATGAATTTATGTCCATGAAACAACTAACTTCAAACAACCAACAGAAGAGTCTGTAGAGAAATAATCAACGTAAACGTGTCAGGATGAGGATTCTGGTCCAGTTGATGTTCAGGGTGGAGTCACAGACCGACATCTTCGATTCTTCCGAGAGCTTTTTGCCAATAATTACAGATGACTTCTGCCTCACCGACCGTCTCTGTTATCCTCATTGATCCGCCTCCAGCTGCCAATATCGCTCCCAGCCGAGCTCCTGGAGGTCCAGTAGAACTGACCGGAGCGTCATCACACAGTCAGGACCCACTCGCTCAGGCCCGGTCCCACAGAATCAGACATTTGAATGTGTCACTTTGGACTCTGAGGACCTTTTAAATCATCTTCTAACACTTTATTGATTAGAAGCAACTAATTGATTAACAGAGAAAGTGATTAACGTAATCATCAGTGTATTAAGTCTTCATTATCTGTCTGACTCAGTTCATGACGCTCCAACCGTCAACATTTCTGTTTTGTTGATGTTTTGTCACATTATTGGGACAGGTGAGGGTTCAGTGCCTTGCTCAAAGGCACAGAGTAAAATGTAGGATGTTCAGTTTGCAGGATGACACTTAACTCTTTATCTTAAATGCAAATACATAATGTGAGTTTATTGAGGATTTGGATCCGACAGAATCAACATCAATGAACTGTAACAGTTTGAAATGAGCCTTCACTTTTTAAAGACGACACCATCACCTCCACCATCACCTCCACCATCGACTCCACCATCACCTCCACCATCGACTCCACCATCACCTCCACCATCCCCTCCACCATCACCTCCACCATCGACTCCACCATCACCTCCACCATCGAGCCCACCATCACCTCCACCATCACCTCCACCATCGACTCCACCATCACCTCCACCATCCCCTCCACCATCGACTCCACCATCACCTTCACCATCGACTCCACCATAACCTCCACCATCACCTCCACCATCCCCTCCACCATCACCTCCACCATCGACTCCACCATAACCTCCACCATAACCTCCACCATCACCTCCACCATCACCATCACCTCCACCATCCCCTCCACCATCACCTCCACCATCGACTCCACCATAACCTCCACCATAACCTCCACCATCACCATCACCTCCACCATCCCCTCCACCATCCCCTCCACCATCACCTCCACCATCACCATCACCTCCACCATCACCTCCACCATCCCCTCCACCATCACCTCCACCATCACCATCACCTCCACCATCACCTCCACCATCACCTCCACCGGGTGAGATTCATGATGGACCACGTGTTCGACGCTGCACAACTTTAAATGAGCTTGGCAGTAAATTAGCTCTCAGATACGAGCGCTCACGCAGCAGACGGGGTCGCGGCCTTTCTCTGTGAAGGACCGAGACATAATCCGCTGCAGCAGGTGCACGAGAGCAGAGCTGCACTTCATTACCTGGATATCTGATTTACTGAACCCTCTGAAATGATTTGCATATTTGAATATAAAGACTTTAATTCCACAGTTAGACAGACGAGAGGGAAGTGGAAGGACTCTTATGATTTATCTCCAGGAAAGTTCAAACAATTACTACAAACGACTGTGAGATTTATCATATTATTGCTCTTTCAGGAGGACTTTAGTGAAACAGAACTTCAGGTACCTGAAGAAGTGAAGATAAATGAGCTCAGCCTGAACATGAAGCAGCGGAGGCTGTTCACCTGTGTGAGCGTGTGAATGTTGTTCACACAGGTGCAAAATGTAACACACACACACATTAATGCAGGAATATTAATCCAAGAACATCATCTGCAATACAGAAACACTGACAGGGAACATTTTACTGCAGTACAGCTTGTTGATGATACTTAGACTTGTACTTCAGTAAGTTTTGGGACTTTAATGTGTAGCAGAGTATTTTCACAGTGTAGAGAAGTAAAGTATCTGATACTTCATGTTCCACTGTGACTGCATCTGAGGTGAATTATGGATTATTGTCATTTGGCGTCATCGCACGCCGCCTTCCCAACATCACCAGACTGATGTCGACCTATCAGAGCACATCACGCTCAGCAGACGCAGCGAGACGACACAAAGACGTAAAAGACGTGAACAGACAGAGAGGGAGGCTGGAATGGGGAGAAAAGACGTGTTAGTGTCTCGTATCTGCAGAGAGTTTCTTATTTTCTCTCTTTGTTGCTGCTCGGGACGCTTTACCAACCCAACATGTGGCTATTTGACGTCCTGGGAATGAGACACAACAATCAACTATCTTTGTGGTGCGTTCAGGAACAGCTGGGACAAATCCTACTGACTCTACCTTTAACTTTAATAGTCTTTGAATTATATTAATATGACGTGAGCTTCAGTTAGCTTTGACCACAGATGTCCTTCAGAGGGAGACTTTTTACTCTGATACTCTGAGTACATGTCAGAGCCTGTACTCGATTACTTTTACAGTCAGCTGCCTCCTGGTTCTGCTCAGGTTCTGTACAGTAACATGTGGATCAGTGCAGCTGTAAAGTGTTTTCTTCTCTCAGTGTGTCTGAGCAGATTCACACAAACCATCCTGGCCTCCTGCCCGATCTCTAATGCCTCCTCCTCTTCCTCCTCCTCCTCTTCCTCGTCTCACTACCTGTGATTTATGGCTCTGTACAATGAAAGGTGAAGGCTGCCTGAGCCAACAACCAGCTGTGTGTGTGTGTGTGTGTGTGTGTGTGTGTGTGTGTGTGTGTGTGTGTGCAGTCTTACAGTGGGGAGACAGTAATGTCTTGTACAACATTAACAACCACAATGAGATCAGCATTTAAATCTACTTCTGGTCCTGTTCACACCTGAGTGACCCGGTCACAGGTGGAGAAAGCTGATCAGTCAGACCACATTCAGGCTGTGACGCAAATAACTCTGTTTAACTGATCCAACCAGTGAACCAGTAACACAACATCACCAGACTCCCTTAACAAATGTAGTGATTTTAAGAGCTGTTGAGTTAAAACAAACTTTGTAACGTAGTGAAACTCTGTCTCTGACAGACTCTGAATCATTGTCTCCTTCTTGTAAATTCAGCAAATGTTCTCCATGAACTTCTTTCTGTCTTTGAGTAGAAACATGGCGTCTGTTTGTCAGTGATGGATGATATAAAGCAGGTGGTGAGAACTGAGGGATTCAGAGCTGTTCATGTGTGACCTCTCAGGATGTATCCAGGCCTGACCCGGATTGTGCCGATGGGACTACATATCCCATCTGCCCCTGTAATGTCTCTGGATACGAGTGTGTAGCCTGATGATGTCACTGTGATGTCGTCCTGCAGGTACGGCGACATGGTTCCTAACACCATCGCGGGGAAGATCTTCGGCTCGATCTGCTCTCTCAGCGGCGTGCTGGTGATCGCCCTGCCGGTGCCCGTCATCGTGTCCAACTTCAGCCGGATCTACCACCAGAACCAGAGAGCGGACAAGATGAGAGCACAGCAGGTCAGACTCATGGTTCTGTTCAGTTAAAGGTTCATTCAGTGGATTATTCCTGTGAGGAAGGACTGAAGCCTCAGATCAGAACAATATTTCAGTGTGACTGATTTTAATATCTAGTTCAGCGCTGTACTTAGTTTGATGATGTGTCCCACATGTGAAACTTCTCCACTTGTTTACTTTCAGACAGTCAGTCTCTGTTTGTGTTTAGACCTGAAGTGTGAAGCCAGGATCAAAAGTCTTGTTTCATGTCGATGAAATATTCAAGTTGAATTCTTTACAGAGTGAATATCTCTTTATATCACTCCATAAATCAGAAAATACTGTCGACAGCCATAAACAGTCTGTTCTCTCCACATCTCTAGGACTGAAATGTTCCTATAAATCAGGCTGTTAAAGATAAAAGAACAAAACCTTCTGTGAGATAAAATATGCTGTATTTACAGAAAAGAAATCATTTTATCGTAAAGTTTCACCATCATGAAACTCCCAGAGTTGACTACTTACAAGACTGTCATTTGTTTTGGTATATTATTTACTTTATGCATTAATCCGGTGAATGAAATCTGAACTAAATGAAATGAACCCGTGCTGAAGACTGTGTTTCCTCTGTCGCGTCTGAAGTTTTAATTTAGTTCAGCTGCAGCAGAGTAAATTCAGCATCAGCATCTGAGAGACTCTGCTAAAATATTAACCCATCAGATGATGAAATATTACAGGTTGCACCTTTAAAGATGCAAAATATTATCAAGTATTATAAATGATTTAAAGTCTGAAGTGAACCTGCAGCTCAGGAGACGAAGCTCTGCTTCACCTTCGAGTTCAGAGAACGACAACAGATGAAGCCTGACGGGCTTCACTTTAACCTTAATGCTCCTGTGCTCTGTGTGTGTGTGTGTGTGTGTGTGTGCGTGTGTGTGTGTGTGTGTGTGTGTGTGTGTGTGTGTATGTGTGTGTGTGTGTGTGTGTGTGTGTGTGTGTGTGTGTGTGATGTGCTGACGGGGCTGTTTCCCTGTGTGTTTCTGTCCGACAGAAAGTGCGCTTGGCTCGGATCCGCATGGCGAAGAAAGGAACAGCCAACGCCTTCCTCCAGTACAAAGAAGACCGATCACTGGGGGTGAGACACACACACACACACACACACACACACACACACACACACACACACACACACGCACACACACACACACACTGACAGTCCATAGGGTGGATTACAGTGATGGAGCAGGAGAAAGAAAACAGATTCACAGAGATGACAGAGGGAGCGCACAGTGACATCACAGAGTCACATCGGCTGCTCAACTCGTCGTGTTTTCACCTCGGTTCAGTTTCTGTGTCGTGATTTTGATCTTAAAGCCTCTCGAGCGGTCGGTTGACGTGGTTCTGTCCTCTCAGAGCTGAAGTGAAGTGAGCAGCTCCGGTCGGCCCACAGAAGAAGAAGAAGAAGAAGAAGAAGAAGAAGAAGAAGTCTGAAGCACAAACAAACACACAGATTGAGACAGAGAGAGAAAGACACACGGACAGACGAGGAGCTGCTGGCTCAGCAGTTTGGAGCTCGACCAATAACATCACAGCAGCTTTTTCCCAACAGCAACTTGGCAACACAACAATGGAGGCAGGTCAGCTCCATTATCACACACACAGACACACACACAGACACACACAGACACACAGACAGACACACACACACACAGACACACACACACACACACACACACACACACACACACACAGACACACACACACACACACAGACACACACACACACAGACACACACAGACACACACACAGACAGGTTGATAAACAGGAGTGAAGATAAATCACCTTTTTAATCCCACAAGTTACAAAGTAATCTCTGAGCTCTGCTCCCGTCGGTGAACGACTCCGGATTTTGATTTCTATTTCTATAAATCATCAGTTTGGTTCGTGTGTCAGGTAACAACAGGACTAAACTTCCAGATACTCGACGTTAAAGCGTCTGTGTGAAGCTGCTGCAGCTGCACACATTCACTCTGGTTCCTCTTCAGTATGAAGGCGTACAGACGACTTCCTGCACAGACACACTTCCAACATCATGAAGATGAAGCTTCTGAACATCTGTGAACATCTCTCAGCTTCATCACAACCACTGTCTGCTTCTGCTCAGCCTCAGGATGAAACATTCACCGGGTTCAATGTTTTATCAGTGAAATGGCTTTAAAACTTCAAGGCAGAGAGCAGAACACACACACACACACACACACACACACACACACAGACACACACACACACACACACACACACACACACACACACACACACACACACACACACACACACACACAGACACACACACAGGGATATTGTTGAGTCTTAATCCCTCTCCAGCACTGAGGAAGAGAGAGGGATGGCTGTTGGATTTAAAGAGTGCATAATGAGGATGAAGAGGAGGAGGAGTGGAGAGAGGAAATAAGAGGATGAAGAAAAGGAGGAGAGCTACGATACAGGACGAGGAGAGGAAGAGGAGAGGAAGAGGAAGAGGAGAGGAAGCTTCTTGGTTTTTTGTAATCTGAGGAAAAGATAGAAAAAACAGATTTTTCTTGTCTCATGCTACAAGATGTTTAGATGAAGAGAAGATGTGCTGGAGAAAACGAGGAGATGAGGTTATTAGACGTGACCGACCTTCAGTTAAACCTTCTGAACGAGTTAAAGGAAGAGTCTGAACGTGTGACGACTCTCAGACATTATCACAGAGTAAAACATGAGACATTCATCCTTCACTTCTTCTTCTCATTAACATCAGCACCCTCCAGACTCAGTGTAGCTGATGGTACCACAGTTTGTCCTGAAGGTGGCGCCAGTCATTAAAACATGTCAAGGGCTCATCCTCCAGGAGGACTGAGATCCAGACCTCATGACAGTCTGACAGGAGGAGCTGAAGTTTTCGCTGGACTGAAGACCAAACGTGTGTAAAGTTACAGCCTGAAGTCAACATCAGTGAAACCAAGTGTTGTTCTGTCACATCTACAAGTTACTTGATCCACAGATCTTGTTAAATACTGCAGATTTCATCAGTATCCACTGTTTTCAAGACTCCACACTCAAATGATCCAACCAGCCGACATCCTGATCATCTGATAAAACACTTAAAACGCTCTGCAGTCAATTAATTTGAAGGATTCTCGGTCGAGTATGAAAATGCTGATTGAGATCTGCTGATGTGAAACGACCACGTGTTGACTTGATGAAGTGTGAGGTTGACTTGTGTGTATTTGGTGTTTGTGTTGTGTTCAGGACCACGACAGCGACAGCACGGCTCTGTGCGTGAAGAACAGATCAGCGTTCGAGCATCAACACAACCACCTGCTGCACTGTCTGGAGAAGACGACGGTGAGGGTTCAGACGCATCTGAAGTTTATATCTGCTTTTACATTTTTAGACATTAGTGGAGTTTAAAAATACCTTCAGCTCGTTTTTACCTCTACACACGTCTTTATATAAACTTAATTTAATCTTAAGATCACAAACAGAAGTTTCTGTTCTTGAGCGTTCGGTTGTATCACATGATCTTCGTCACTGAATTGTAGATTTTGAAATTAAAACATTTTATTGAGCTCTTCTTAATCTTTCAGTGAAACTTGTCAATGAACTGTTGATCTAAGTGAACACGGACGTGTTTCTGTATTCTCCTCCCATCCTCACAGAACCACGAGTTCACTAACGAGATCACCTACAGCGAGCTGTGTATGACGGAGTCGGTGGGCTACAGGACCAGTCGCAGCACCTCCCTGTCCAGCCAGCAGGGGGCGCAGAACAACTCCACCGGCTGCTGCCCCCGCCGAGCCAGGAGGAGAGCCGCCATGAGACTGGCCAACTCCACGGTGTCCGTCAGCCGGGGCAGCGTCCAGGAGCTGGACACCCTGCACATCAAGACCACCTCCATACCACCACAAACGTAAACGCACATACTGATGATTTCTTTTCTTCTTTCTTATTTTCCCTCATTAAAAATTAAAACCATGTGTTTGTGTGTTTGTCTCCTCAGTCGTTCCAGTCTGAACGCTCAGACGGGCGACCTGAAGCTGAACTGTGGGGATCAAGATTTCACCGCTGCCATCATCAGCATCCCCACGCCGCCCGCCAACACGCCTGACGAGAGCCTCCCCCCGTCGCCCGCCCCAATACCCGGCATCCTGCGCAACACCCGGGCCACCGCCTACACCCACGACACTGTCAAGATCTCCTCCTTATAACCTCCGACCACGCCCACGACTTCCCCCTGACCACCGACCCCGCCGCCCCACCAGCCAACCTCCCCATGAACTCTGAACTACCTTTGAACTGCTGATCCTGAACCCGGGGCACTGCTAGCCGAGATCTCGGGGACAAAGACGACTCAGACGGATTCTTTGAGTACCTCTGGTTTCTCTCACTCCTCTCACCATTTTGTGGATTACTAGAAAGAGCAGAAATTGAGAGAAATTGGCTTCATGGGAGACGACTGGAGCTGTGAAATCAAGCAAAAATCTAATTAACTGAAAAGGAACAATAACTTCCTGACGACTGTCCCGAGCCCCTCATGCATTTTCGACCCCAACATGCACTTTCCTCCCTGCACACTTTTAACCTTTTGGATCTGATTGCACAAACCCCGGGAGGGTTCATCCTGGACCAACAATGGAAAAGATGCCAAGACTCCCAAAGAGACATTCAGCATCGCGAGACCAACCGACAGCTTTGTTTCGTTGGGTCTGTTTCTGCGTCCGTTTAGAGGAGCGGTGCAACGTATCTGTGGAGGACAACGTCCTACATTTCGGTGTAAAGCTGCCGATGGACTGAATGATCTTATTTAGAAAGGATTGTGATGGACTGCCGGCTGACGAGGATCTTTAGACTCAGCTGGTTTAGCGTCAAAGTCTTCTGTGACAGTGAAAACGTGACAGATGTGATCTGTGGACAACCAAACAACCCTCATGGACACGGCGACTATATTTGGATTATTCTGGTTGATGGTTGGTCAGGCCAACACCGCTCGAACACATACAGAGAGGATTTTGACTCAAACATCAAAGGTTTCCTTTCTTTACAGGAACAGACTGATTGCAGCGTGAATGCTGCTCAGCTGAGTGTCGTGTTGGACCTCTTGTGCTTGAGACGTAAAGGTTGCAACGGGACTTTAAGATGAAATTGCGGTTTGGGAGCACGTATGGATGATCTCGTCACTGACTCCTCTCTTCAGGTCACATTTTAAGGAACGTAAAGAAATCGCGAGCAGGAACTCTTGAGATTTTACCAGAGTCCAGTTTGAAGAGGTGAAAGAAGATGAAGGTCTCGAAATCGAACTCACAAACTGAACTCAACTGACTGATCTATGCTGAGCCTGAATACTGTTCACACAACTACACTGAGCTGATCTTAACGTGGAGGAGCTGAACCGAGCTGGTCTGAGCAGCGCCGGGCTCACCTGGTTTTCTTGATGGGACTATGGAGAGAGTTAAATAAGGGATCCTGGACTGGATGAATGCGGTCTGATGTGGACTGGTCTGGTCTGGCTGTAGCTCAGAAGTACTTGTCAGTGTGACGCCCAGACGGAACGGAAGCCTTTTACTTTTCAAAATATGCAACATTACAACAAGCAGGAAAATAGCATCAACAAATGAACAGAATAATAATTATAACAATAATAATGTGTGTGTTATAAAACTACAGTAATTATTGCAGGGAACATTATGTAAAGCAACTAAGAAATTCATTTGTTATGTGATCTTTTCAGCGAGAGAGAGAACACACAAGTATTCTGCAATAGATTAAAACGGGAAGAAGAAACGCGACGGCAGAAAGCTCTTCAGCGTCAAAATCATGTTTGTCCCGATGACGTGCACTCTGCGAGGGAAAAAATCGTTTTCAACACGGTCGTCAAGACGGTAAAGATGTGTTTGTGCGAAATACGCAAAAAGATCTGAGTAGAGACACAAAATGAAACCAACCCAAAATCTTTCTACTCAGTTTGATTGTAAGCTAAGTTGACATTGTTCAGTTTTTTCCCACCAAACTGATCTCGCCAGTAAATTTAATGAGTTTCTGGTCTCAAGTGTTTCCTCCATCAGTCTGAACACATTCATGAGTTTCACTGTCCGAAGTGAAAAGATCAGTTCATTTCACTGGACTTGCCTCCATCAGCGGATTAGCTCGCGATGGTGAAGTTAATAAATCCTCGAGAATCAAACTCAACTTTCACTAACTTTGACCATCAACCAGTAAAAATACGTCCTAACTGCTGAGATTAGCTCCACCAGCTAGTTTGGATAAGTTGAGAATGGCCAACATGTTAGCAGTTAGCTTGTCAGCTACAGCTACGTCACCGAGATCCTAGCACAACATTTATCAACATCTTCTCACTCCCAACTCATCAGATCCGGCAGTTCGGTCACCGGCCTCATGCTTCAAACTATGACGCCACCTCCTCCAGTGTCAGACCCAGTCTCCACCAGAACCGTCATGGCCGCATTACGGACGCAGACTTCAGCGTCCCAGAAGTCTCCACAGAGCAGATCGAGCCAGACAGGAAGTCAGACAGCAGAGCGGCATCCAGTCAGTTTTCAAAATAAAGTGCTGTGTGCCAACTACAGCACAACACAGTCAGAAATATAAACACATTTAAAACTGACAAATAGCAAATGATTTAACTACATAGCTACTCAACCACAGCAGAAGTACAAAAATCAGAAGGAAATGATGAAATAAACACAATGTGAGCAGGTCAACAACATCAGGCGGACATGACGCTCCTAAAACGCTCCCAGTCGAGTCAAGGGCTCAGTTTTGGACGTGAAGGGCTCCACGATCAAGTCACCACTGATGCGTCATATACAACGTCTGGTTAGACTTTCAAAATAAAGCGTCCTGAATGCTTCGAATGTGATTAACATTGTCAAATGGTGGCGGTTTGGTTACTTAAATGTGAAAAAAAACTACTTGGTCAGGTTAAGAAAACATTATTCTTTGTGTTAACGAACACATGACATCACTTACATCTTTTACATATACTACTACTTTTACATATATATTTTCTCTTACCTAAGTTACATAAATTACTAGAGCGACGCTTCAAGAACTGACACTAGAGGGCGACAGTAACTACAGCGTCCAACTTTGAAGCTCGGGCTGTCCACCATGCTGCTGTATTTGACGCGTCGGGAGTGAGAACAGGCTGATATCACAAGGATGCGCAGGAAGACTTTCTGTGCCGTCTGAGCCGTGAATCTGTACGAGACGACTCCAGTGAAATTGCCGCCAAAGACGAATAGATTTCACCTTAAAATCACCAAAGTAACCTGACTGATGAAGAGACATCCCAGACACAGATTAAAAACTAAACGAGTGCACGCCGTCGGCCACATGTGACTCCAGCTGTGAGTATTTCTGGTGAAGCGTTTCCTCGACCAATCAGAAGCGAGTGTGAGCGAGTGACACACAGACAGGAGACAAGACGTACATACTGTAACATATTTTGTATCATAAACTTTCACCTGCATCTTCCAATCAAATCCTCAAACCAAAAAAAAAAAAATTAAGAAAAAAAGACAAAAAAAGATAGAGATGAAAGTCGTCGGGTGTCTGACCGGCGTTCCTCCGTGCATGAGCCTCGTACAGTAGAAGTAGCACTACTGATCATAGGAATTATCAATCATATCAGAGAAAAAAAACGCTAGAAAAAAAACACAACACAATGGGGAAAAAAATCTCATCCGTTCTTTTGCATGAAGAATCCTGTTTTTTTCCTCTCCTATCAGTCATGGTTTGTTTTCCTCATCCTCCCCCGACCCGAAACTTTTCAAGACGAGTGTTTGCACCACCGAGAAGTGTACGTTAGATTACCGAGAAGAAACTAAACAGATTATATAAATGAGTTCAAAAATAAAAATCATTCAGGCATGTTCCTCGCCAGAATGCAAAGTGTGTGAGTGTGTGTGTGTGTGTGTGTGTGTGAACGGGCGGGTGTGTGTATGTGTGTGTTTGTACGAATGTGTGTGTGTTTGTATGATGAGCAGTCACAAATATGCATGGATACCGTTATAGGTATTTTATCTGTTTTCTCCTGCAGTTTAAAGAGAGACGACTGAGAGAGGAGACTGACGACTGTCTGTCCACTGGACACTTCCACGTCTATCACTGAGACTCTTGTCACTGTTTTATTTTCTGCTGTTTTAATGTTTCCACCCTGTTTTGTAGCCGTGGCTCCCAGCTGACCTCGCTCCCCTCCACATTATTTAACAGGAAAATTATCAGAAGTGTCAAAAAGTTGATTATTTTCTTTAAGTGACAAACACTTCTGTGCTTAAACTAACGAGAATGATAACATTAATTATTTGTACCCCGATGATGTGTGATGGATCTCTTCAAATTTCTACATATTACAGATTGATTGATTGATTGATGGACTGAACCTAAACAATGAAAACTGCTGTTAAAACTGTGTTGTATAGCAGGCCAAAAGGACAAAAGTTCATTCATCAGGCAATGTATTTTTGTATATAGTTTAAAATTATGATTATCAGTTACCAGCGTTGGGCAAGTTACTTTCAAAATGCAATATATTGCATATTACAAGTTACCTTCATGTTAAAGTAATATATTATGTTACAATATTACTTCACTTCGGTCGGTAACGTGGACCTAACTGTAGTAATATATTACTGAAATATTATAAGTAACGCGTTATATTACTCTGTTGCTGCTAAAATAAATATATTACTGTAACACATTGCTTATATAACACGTTGCAAACACTGTTTATTACTGAGTAATGTTTTACTGCCCAGCACTGCTCATAACTATGAGCCTACATAACAAAATGATGCCCACTTGCTCACTTTTCCTGGGGCTTCATCCTGTCATCCTCACCTTCATCAGTGATTGGAGTTTGTCAGATGCTGTTAAAAGCTCCAGAAACAAGATAGTGATTGGCCCTTGAGATTATGTTATGGATACTGATTATTAGTTTTTCTTTATGATTGTGTTTTTGGCTTAAAGTTACTGGATTCAAAAGCAGTCCCTGACTTTGAAAGAATCAATTTCTGAACACATTCACTCTAATTATTAGTAATTATAATTTAAAAATGTTAAAATGATTGTTTCATGTTTGATTAATGAATTTATGTCCCGTATGGCCTTCCATATGCACGGCTCACTCCATCAACCTGCTCAACATTTTTAATGTCATGAACCTGTTTTGTTAAATTTAGTTTGTTTTGAATCACTGAATTCTCCAGAAAATGACTTTGAGAATTGATTTAAAGTTACTCTTGTAATATTTTCAGACATTTGCTCAAAATCCATCCTGATCTTAACGAGCGAAGTGACGTTAAACTGTGACATTAAATGTTTGTTGAGGTAGTTTTCGGTTCTGGCTGGGAGCCGCGGCTCTGCAGCACTTTACTGAGATCAGCTGTTGATCCGGAGTCAGTTCTCTTTCACCTGTCGTTTGTTCTGATCCGGTCACGTGAATCTTTATTTCTGTCACCTGTCGCTCTGATGTCGCCGTGACAAACAGGAAACATCTGGAGAGTATTCAGTCAGAACTGCAACAGATAATTACTTTCACATTTGTATTGAACTAATGTCGCCTGTATTCATATTTGAGCATCATGAAAACTCTGATGAATGTGATTGATCCTTAATTCTGATTATAATTGATTATCTTTGCATCATGTGACTTATCATTTAGGATTTTTGGGGGTGTGGTGAAGCTGTTTACTTTCATATCGTTATCTTTGTGCATAAAATGAGTATTTGGCTGAAAATCAATGTGAAGAGCACACATGCTAATGAAGCTAAGATAATAATAATTATATATCAGAGTATTGATCATTCCTGTCAAAGTTTTAAAAAGGTATCTGACATAACATTCGGGAGTGAGAGAAGAATTCTTCATCAGACTTCTCAGATGTTGTCTGTTCGTCACGGCCTCAGAGGGAGATTTTAAGAGCAACTGAACACTTTCAAGTAAAGTTGGAAAATTACAGTTTATGTTCAGTTTCAGTTTGATATGATATCAGTTCATTTCAGCTGTTCTTTCATTTCTTCCTGGTTAAAATCCAGTAACTCTGTCCTCTGACCAGTGAACATTGTTAAGCTGTGACCCGTTAAAACAAAGCAATATCTGCTGCGACCTGTCGCCACCGGCTGCACGTCGACTGGAGATAAATTCACAACACAGAAGTGAAATTTTAAGCATATTCTGAAGAAAATAAGCAATTTTGTGCAGTGAAAATGATTCGTCTTCTGCCCCCTTAGATGCACCTGAGGACCCCTTTAGGGCCGGGAGCCACAGCTGTAGACCAACAAATGTTCCAGTTATTACATCTCTGGAGGTTCATCCAGCGTTACGTGAAATTGTGTTTTCCAGCTCAAACAGGAAGTTAAGTTGCTCTTAAATTGTCCAACAGCTGTTTTCATTTGATTGAACTGACTGAGTTGTTAAAAACATCCGTCCTGTCAGAAGTTCACAAGTTTGATCTCCGTTCTTCAAATGAATTCAAACCAACAAACACGCAGCACATCAGTTCACTGCTGAGAAGACGGGAGGTGAATGAGTCATGTGTTGAGGTGATAACCAGCAGTTTATCACCTGGTGGACAGGTGGACAGTCGGTCTCGGTGTGTGTGCAGCGGTGAATGAAAGAAGGAGAAAACAGCATTAAAGCACAGAGGTGTATATTCCATTCCACTAATAAAGACAACAGAAACCAGAACGTGTCGTGTTTTGTTTTGTGTCGACTTCCATCCGTTCGTCCAGTCAGCTGATGTTTTCTGTGTGTTCACCCACAGTTACAGCTCTGATTAACAACATCTGGATTCATCTACTTGATTTGATCTTCTTAGGACAGATTCAGCTTTGCAGTGAGGTTTATGTGAGGAGGAGAAAGTGATGGAGCAGCGACCTCTAGTGAGCAGACTGTGGATTACAAGTGAACCAAAGGAGCAGGAACCGATGAGGTGGCAGGTGAGGTTCATGTGTTGTGTTGACCCTCAGTGACATTTGAACAGATAAATATCAGATGCGTTCTGAGAAAGAGGCTGGTCACATTTAGTTTAACCATCCGTCCTCAAGCCCGTCAATTCACACCTGGTATCAACATGTGATCTGATCTCACTTCCTCGCTCTTCATGTAAATACACACCTGCATCACTGGAACAAACAGACACAAAGAAATATATTCATGTATAAAGTTTGATGAACTAACTAAAAGTTCCAGATACTGTTTTTGTGTTTTTAAACAGTGTTTCACAAAGTTTATGACGTTTCTCCTCACGCAACAAGTCTCAAAATTTAGCTTTTTTCAAGTGGTGGAAAGTAACTAAGTATTCACTTACTCCAGGACAGAACTGATTAATGATATGTAAGCATTTTTTTTACTTCATATTTCTGCTCGACAACAGCTGAGAGAAACATAAAGATGAAATCTGCGAGGAGCTGCGGGTTTTCATTCACACGGTGGATCTGAGATGAGGTGTGGCCCGTTTGATGTGTGCGTCATCAGTTCGCTCCTTCCAGTAAATAATGAAGAATATTTCAAGAAGCTTACACAGAAATACCTGCTCAGATTACAGATTACAGGATGAGCAACTCCTGAATGTGTTACATTATTTTATTATTTTAAGTTTGATGTAGATTGTTTGCTTTAGTTTCATCCATAAATACTTTTCATTTATTCATTGTTTTTTCTTCTGATGATTATTTTACTGCTTCTGCTCCACTATTATATTATCCTTCATTTCTGTCATTAGATTGTTTTCACATTTAAATAGTTTGTACTTTCTTATTGCATGTCTTTATTGTAAAGCAGCACATCATCATCCTTAAATAAACATTAACCTAAACTCACGGACATTTGTAAGATTTTTTTTAATGTTTATTGTTGTTTTTCCACTTTTTCCACAACAAACAAAAAACGAAGTTGCTTAAATTAGGAAAGTAGCCAACAAATGTAACTAAAGCAAAAAAAAATCTGAACCAAATTTTTTCTTAATTTAATTATAATCCATTAATAAACTGATCAAATTGAAAAATTATGAAGTGATTTATTAATGATTAGCATCAAATCTATGCCTTAAATTTATAACAAGATTTTAAATTTATAATTTTGTCTCATTATTCTGTTTTGAAACAATTAATCAAGAATTGAACTTTAAAACAGCAGAAAGTTTCATTTACAGCATTTATTAAATGTTAAAATGAATTTTGCCATTTTATTTAAAACTTTAGTTTAAATGTTTAATTTAAACACAGAATAAGTAAATCAACTTACTCACAATTCATAACTCACCTACTGATTTATTCACAATTTTGTAATATTTTTGTTATTTTAATGCATCATTTCATTTTCAGTTAATTTATTTATAAGACTTGATAATTTATTTAAATATTATTTAAATATCATAAACGTGTATATTCATTCATTATGTTTGTTCTGTTCTAGTAGAAAGTAACTAAGTAGAGGTGAACATAGACAAACATACAAACACTTGTACAACTAAAATATGTTAAAATGAATAAATAAAAGTAAAGTCATTGGAAGTAAAGCAAGAACAAATTCAGAACCACGTTTTTTCTACTGATAATCAATTTATAAGTGACCAAAATGAAAAGTTATGAGTTATTTATTGATTAGCATCAAATTTATGTCTTCATAAAAAATGGGAATAATTTTGTCTCATTATTCAGTTTTTAAACAATAAAATCAAGAATTTAAAAGTTTGAATTTATTAATTTAAAATGTAAACACAGAAAACAGTAACTGATGCTGCTTATTGATTTATTAATAATTGATTTATTAATAATTGATTTATCAATAATTGATTTATTAATAATGGAGTGATTTTGTTCTTATCTTTATGCATCACTTCACTTTCAGTTAATCATTTATAAGATTCATCGAAGTATTATTTCATCATTATGAAGGTTTATATTAATATTTAGGTGGCAGCGTCAGGACTCCGTACCGGTTCTGTTCCGGTTCTGGAACAGAACCAGTACGGAGGAAAGTAACTAAGTATTCATTTACTCCAGTACAGAACTTATTAATAATATTCAAGTATTCTTCGTCTTCCTTCATATTTCTGCTCCACAGCAGCTGAAACATGAAGTTCTGCGGGAGCTGCGGGAGCTGCGGGGTTTCAGTCGCGCAGTGAATCATGGGAGATGAGGTGCGGTCCCTTTGATGTGTGTTTCCTCGTTCCTGTCCACAGGTGTTCCTCTCTCTGTCCTCCGAACCGAGCCGCCGTGTGTCTGCTGCGGTCTGAGCGCGTTCACCCGGCTCCGACAGAAACGACTCAGAGTCAGAACCGAACTTTTTTAACTCGTTCAGAACCTTTTCTCGACACATTCCTGCCCGCGGCCGGCGGACGGAGACACCTGTCGCTGCTCACTTGTCGCCGCCATGATGTCAGCGGGTCGGTAACGGCAGCGGAGCGCGAGAGCGACCCGGACGGAACACCTGAGAGGAGCTGCGGGGAGGACAGACACCGGAAGACCAGGAGACCCGGACGACATGGATTTACTGGACTCGGGACAGAAGTTCAGTCCGAGACAGGTGAGTCCGTACCTGTAACACTAACTCCGGCGTGACGTCACAGCCTGTACCGGTTTGTCAGTTTCACCTGAGATAAAAAAAAAAAAACAGAAACCAAACAAAGAAGATCCGAACAGTTTGGACTCGGTTCTACCACAGACTGAACCGGGTTCTACTACTGAACTGGACCACAGGCCAGTGTCCGAACTGGTTTTAGTGTCTGTCCTGGGTTCTACTACAGACTGAACCGGTTTTAATGGTTCTGTGTGATGTCACTGGTGAAATGGACTCGTGTATATTCTGATATGAAACACAGAGAAGTTGATGCAACATTATTAAAGGATAACCACAGTTTTTTACAACCTGGACCTCATTTCTATAAAATCTGATCATGTACTCACCAGATAACTTTGGTGTCATTTGGCGTCGTTCGGACGAAATTAGATCCGGTGTAGCGCCGATATATCCATATAATGCGAGTGACGGGGCAGCGACACACAGCCTCTATATAACACATTATCTGCAGCGAAACTAGTTCATTTCACCAATATGTTGTTGCGATACGCTCGTGCTGTTCCCCTCTGAGTCCGGGCTCGTCTGCTGTCAACATCCGGGGTCTGTAGGTTGACCTGCTACCTCTGACCTGGATGATGTCATCTCTGAGCGCCGCACGCACTCGCGACAGCCGGCTTGTTCACCTGTAGCTGCTGCTGCTAGTTTTTTGCAGCATGGCTGAATATTTTCCCGACTCTGAGGTGGTGGACGATGACTTTGTTTGTGATGGACGTCCTTACCGTTCTGAGCCAGAGTGCACGGATGAGGAGCTCGTTGAAAGGAGGATGCGGAGGCAGAGAGAGGAACAGCTGGCCGAAGAACAACAAACGGCTGCGGCTAGGCTAAACGGCTAGGTCATCCTACAGACCCCGGATGTTGACAACAGGCGACTCAGAGAATCACCAGAGTTAAACAAAAGGCCTGAAGTATTTCACTTTATGTGTAAAGAATCTAGAATAACATGAGCTTTTGCATTATGTTCAGATTTTTGAGATGCACCTGTAGATCGTATACCTTTCCCTTTTAAAGGGGCACGATGTAGTGACGGACGTGACCTCGTCATCTGTATTTTATTTCCGAGCGTCTCCTGAGTTCTTGTTTATAACTCAGATGATTTCACCGAAGGCTTCCAGACACGAGGAGACGGATGCACGAACACGCGTACAGCATATGTCTGAGACGTGTTTAGCTTAGCTTAGCACAAAGACTGGTAGCAGGGGGAAACTGCTAGCCTAGCTCCATCTTGTTGACTTGTTGGATGTAGTTTATAAACAGGTGTAGGAGACGTTTGTTACCTGCAGCTGTCACACACCCTGTCACACAGTGTAACAGGGTGTGTGTGTGTGTGTGTGTGTGTGTGTGTGTGCAGGACACAACACGCTGACATGCCACACATTAGCAGCAGATACATTCCTATCCAGCTCCACCCTGCTGCTCTGCCACACAGTCGTCCGTCTGATCCCCGACACGAGTCTGACGGCTGCAGGTTATTACTCATCAGCACGCTCTTTGTTCTCAGCTGTGAGGACGATACTCGAGTACAGCTGAGCTCGTCAGGGAGGCTCGTCTCTAAAACGTCAGAAAATGTTGAAAAATGTCGTCCGGCAAAAATGTAAAAGTGCAGTTTGTAAGAAAAGTTGATTTTTGAGTCTCATTCCCAACTCGTCAAATTCTGACAGGAAATGAGACTCAAAAATCAACTTTTCTTACAAATGGCACCTTTAAGAGATCCATCTCTGAGGTTCAGTCAGAACCGAAACACTGCAGAGTGCTGTTACTCTGCAGAACCCAAACAAATAGATCCAATAACCTCCTGACGGAGCGCTCTGTCAGCGTTTTAACAACCGTCAGCTGAAGCAGAACGTTTATGTTGATGAAGAAACGTCTTCACATCTCCCTCCTCCTCCTCCTCCTCCTCCTCCCTCTCTCTCCCTGTCTGCAGGATCCGGACTGGGACGCGGCTCTGGAGTTTCTGCCCGCCTCGGACTCCAAGCGGCTGGAGAAGAAACCGGGCCGCAGGAAGAAGCTGTGGATCGGAGCGGGCCTGCTGCTCTCTGCTGCGGCTCTGTCTCTGGTCACCGGACTGCTGGTGTGGCACTTCCACTGTGAGCTCATTCAAACAACCTTTATTTAAACATGGGAGCTGATTGGGCCGGTGGTTAACTCTCAGTTATCAGGGCTGTCGGCTGATTGGTTCACAGAAGAGATAAAGACTACACTTTGTGTTGATCGAGCCTTTACTCATGAAGCTGTGAACAGAACCAGGACGACAGCACACAGACTGCTTCTGATTCTGTACCTTTCACAATAAAATACACGAGAATAAACTGCTGATGAGGAGAAAAGTTAGACTCACTCTGACTGTTTCACATTATCAGCCTTCAGTGTGCGTGAACAAAGATATTTCTTCAACTTGAGTTTGTCATTAGACCGTGTGGAGGCTGATCATGAACAGAACCGACAGATCGACTGTGTAGAGTTTTAACAGAGCGCTGTCAACATGAACAGTTTAAGATGCAGACAGGCTGATTATGTTCAGTAGATCAGAATCAGATGGAACAGGATGCGACTGAAGGCTGCTGGGAAACTGTCAGACATTTTCACCTTTCAGTCTCTTTCTCTGAGCCCAGTTGGCGGCCATGTTGGTGACAGTGTAGTTCACTGAGCGGTTCAACACAAAACTACATGATATTTGACTTTAATTACGACTTTAATGTTTGTGTTGTGTGGACAAACATCTGGTGTGTGACACAACATGTGTTAGTCTCTCAGCTTGACAGCTGCACACTTCATCTTCTCCCTGTAACTGAGCTGCAGGTGAAGTGGAGTTGTTAGTTACTGATGGTGAAACAATGCAGGAGTCAGTCGACCTGAAACATTAAACCAGCTTCCTGTTGTTGAGTGTTTGAGGATGTTTGTGATCTGTCGTCAGTGCGCAGCGATGTCAGGGTGAAGAGGATCTACATCGGCTCCATGGGCATCAACGACCAGCGCTTCCTGCCGTCCTTCGAAGACCCCAAAAGTCCTCAGTTTGAAAACCTGGCCTCACTGGTCAGCCAGCAGGTGAGACGTCACACAGCCCCAAAGCATCATGGGAGGTCTGACCTCTCCACTTCAGTAGATACCTGAGCCGTGATCGTTCTGACCACTTCTGCTTTGTGGCTTCCTCTTTCCTGTAGTTCTTGTATTTGTTGATGTGACTGTGACGGATTCGATCGATCAGAATATTCATGTGACCTTTTTCTGTTTCAGCTGAAACTGATTTACTCCAAAAACTCAGTTCTCGCCAAATCCTTCAAAGGCTCCTCAGTCCAGGCCTTCAGGTACGCTCCCGCCAGGAGCTCTGGTGTTTTCTTCTCAGAGATGTCGCTCTGCTCACTTCACTCTTAGTTGAGTCATTGTTGGTCAGTTGTGTTGAGTTGCTTTTTAAATAAAATGACAGAAAAGTAAATCCACTCGAGACTTCCTGCAGATGTTTCAAAGTAAAAGCATTGAAGGTCCGTGTCCACAGGGGCTCCACCCTGCATCAACCAACACTCACTGACTGGACCCGATTGGACGGACAGCGCTGCGCCGGGATTACAAACCGGACCAACATGGCGGCTTATTTGGCAACTTTCTCAAAATCAGCTCAGTGAAATGTTTCTGAAGACATTTTAATTTAAAGAAGCCGCGCAGTCTCAGAATCTGTCTTCGTTTTAGCTCGACAGTGTTTAGTTTTTATAGTTTCTCAAGAGTTTTGCGCTGGATGCGTCTGATTTGCATAAAATAGCCAGAATTCAACTTTACGCAAATCAGGAGCAGGTGACGCGACGCCTCGTCTCCCAAGACACAACGCGCCGCTACCAGAATGCATTGCAGGGCTTTCCTACATCACCAACAGGAGGCCTGAAAACTACAGATGCTGTGGACACGCTCCTTCAGTTATTCTTTGTCACTGTGAGGTTTTTAATGTGAAAGCTCTGGACAGGAAGTGTTGAAGTTTGTTTACAGTAACTTTAGTTACTCACCACGCCCTGACTTTGACTCTGTAGTGAACACAGATCAGACTCATATGAACATCAGGGAATAAGTGCATTTTCCACAACTTGTGGCTGTAAATCCTCATCTCGTCTGTGTTTCTGCAGCGAGGGAGACGGCGGAGGCGACGGCGTCGTGGCGTATTACGAGTCAGAGTTCGACGTCCACGTCTCCCAGCAGGCTTCGCTGGACGAGGCCATCAAGTCTCTGGAGCCGGCGGCAGCAAGTCAGCAGGGCCGTCAAGGTCGACTGCTGCTGAAACCGACCGACGCTCTGAGCGTCACCAGCGTCGTCTCAGGAGGTGTGTAGACTCAGTGTGTAACTCTCTGTGAAGGTGAAATGCTCCAGGTGAGTGTTTATCGGTGCACATGTCGGTTCCTGCTGCCGTGCAGAACTGATCTATGATCCGACTGTGCTGCTGCTCGATGGCACAAACCTGAAATTCAGGTTCGACTCTCGTGAAGTGAAAACGCTGCTCTGTAGCAAAACTGTGTTGAGTTTAAATAAAGATTGTTTATCTCTGTTCACAGCTATCGACCCACGCATGACGAGGAATTCTTTATTTGGTGAGAATTCATGTTGATGGAAGTTTTCTTTACATCAGGCCTTTAAAGTAAAATGACTCCAGGACGAGACGGAGACGTTGGTCCAGTCTCGAGCTCTGACAAGTGAAGCCAAAGGTTTGAGTCTGGAACGATCCCTCTGTTTAATATCAGGATGGATTTTATTATCCTAGAAGGTGATCAGACACAGATCACAGGTCTCCACATGATTCAAATTTAATTTACGCCAGGTGGAAAGTCGTTGGCACTGTTGTGTTATTCCACATCTGGTAAGACTCAAAACTGTTTCCTGGCTCACTGACAGTAATCGATGTTTTAGAAGATTTGATGGAGTCAGTGTTCGTGTGTTCGTGTGTTCGTGTGTTCGTGTCTTTGTGTGTTTGTGTGTGTGACCTCAGATCATAAACACATTTTTCTTGTTATATTTTCAGTGAGGAAGTCGTTCAACTTCCACGTCAGTAAGCCGGGAGTCGTCCAGTCTCCGGGGTTTCCGGACTCGTCGTACCCGCCGAACGTCTACCTGCAGTGGAGGCTGCGGGCCGACCCCGGACACCGAGTCCGTCTGGACTTCCACACTCTGATCCTGGAGGACGACTGTGAGCAAGACTTCATCAAGATCTACGACTCCCTCGCTCCGATAGAGAACAAAGTCCTGACAGAGTGAGACGCAAACTAGAAACTTTAACGGTGTATGTGATCTGGTATTTGATTCATAGATTAGAAAATGAAGCTGATCCAGTAAATGTGCTGATCGTCTCTCCAGACAGTGTGGATACCCTCACGACTCGCTGTCCTTCATGTCCTCTGGAAACGTCATGCTGCTCACGTTGGTCACCAGCGACGAGAAGAACTTCCCCGGGTTCAGAGCCAACTACTCCCAGATGGCTGCGACCGAACAAAGTAGGACAGGAAGTAAAGTCACAACCGTGTTCAGAGTTATTACTGCTGCCGGTAGAGAACCAGAACAAAAGATTCACACTGGGTCTAAAAAACTGACAAGAAAACAAAACTGTCCTGAAGGTCTAACATGTCTGTGTGACCTGTCTCCTTGTTCAGAGTGTGGAGGAGCACTGAGTGGAGACAAAGGATCCTTCTCCTCACCTTTCTTTCCGTCCAACTATCCTCCGAAAATAACGTGTGTGTGGAAAATTGAGGTGAGTTCACATTTTCATGTTACGATGATGATAACAAGGAAAAATCTCCCTCTGCTGCCCCTCAATGGCTGTAAGACGAACAACAGACTCATGATTTCATCTTCTCAGAGTTTGAGCAGTCTGAGGCTGATGTAATTTCACTGACTCTGGGATGTTTTAACTCCATCTTGTTTCCATTCTCTTCATTTTTCAGACCACGAAGGAAAAGTTTGTGAAAGTTCAGTTCAGCAAGTTCCAGCTGGGAAACAACAGTAACCAGTGCTCCAAGGATTATGTCGACATCAACGGTCAGAGGTCAGACATCACTCTGTTTCTGCAGGAAGGTGAAGCTCTGAGTGAAGTCAGCACTCAGCAGAGACTCTGGTTCTGGTTCTGGTTCTCTGTCTCCTCTCTGTAACGTTACGTTCATGAAGTAAAGTCCATTTCCCCTCCAGCTCCAGTCAGCAGTCAACAGAACTGAACCTGGAGGTCACCTCCGGATCACTGCTGCAGTCAGGCTGATCAACAGGAGTGAAGATAAATCACATTTTTAATCCCACAAGTTAAACAGTAATCTCTGAGCTCTGCTCCCGTCGGTGAACGGCTCCGGATCAGAACAGAATCTGTCAACACCCACAAGATCAAAGTCTGGTCCGAGTCCTGAAATTTGTGTTTTGGTTCATAAATAATTCATTTTTATTAGGAAGTCATAATAAGAGAAGATTTCACTGAAGCAGGTGAACTTTGATATTTAAGACTCATGATGCTCCAACAGTTTCGTTTATGGCACTAAATCAGTCAGTAGATTTGCTCTGGACCTCATCAGAACCGGAGTGTCCCTGTTCAACAGCTGACTTGTCCTCGTCTGATATCTGTCCTGCTGAGTCGTCTGTCTGTCTCTGTGTTGCAGACTGTGTGGCAGTAAGCTTGAGAGCACCGTGGTCACCAGCAGAAGCAACGTGATGACCATCAAATTTAACTCGGACTCGTCCTACGTCGACCAGGGTTTCACCGCCGAGTACGAAGCCTTTGTCCCGACTAATCGTAAGACCTGATGTCCTTTCCTTCTCGTGCATCCTCCGGTTTTAAGTCCAGTCCTTTCGTGGCGCTTTGTGTTCAGTGTCTGACTGTCTGGTGTCGTTGGTCAGCGTGTCCCGGGCGGTTCCAGTGCACCAACAACCTGTGCATCAACACGACCCTGCAGTGTGACGGCTGGAACGACTGTGGAGACGGCAGCGACGAGGACAACTGCAGTGAGTCCAAACCACGAGCTGCGGACGCCTGTTGTTCACAAGAAGCAGAAGAATATGTAACAGGATGTTTTGAGAGTGGCTGCGACCCGTGATTATTTTTATTGTTGATAAATTACTTTGATTCATCGATTAGTTGTTTGGTTGAGAAAATGTCAGAAAATGTTGAAAGTTCAGTTTCTCGTTCTGAACTTTAACTTTTATTTCTTGACAAAATTGCTCAAACAAATAAATCAATCATCACAATAGTTTAATTAATTGAATAGTTTAGAGCCACAACCACAGCTGCCATCCTGCTGCTGTTAACAGTCATGTATTACTAAATGTTGAAGTAGTCCCCATCAAATGCATTATTATGTCCTGTTTGTTTAGAAACCACAGTCAGCTTTAATTTTTCAGATGAAAGTAAATATTTGTGAGGTTTCCGTCATCAGTGTGAACCAATAGGCTTTGAGCCTCAGACAGGAAGTCAGCCGGTGCTGACAGACGGACCAACGTGTTTTTCTGTGTCTGCTCAGAGTGTGAAGCGTCTCAGATGAAATGTAAAAACGGCCGCTGTAAACCGAAGTTCTGGGAATGTGACGGCTTCGACGACTGTGGAGACGAGACGGACGAGGAGAACTGTGGTGAGTCGGACCGACTGTGGAGGAATCTCATGACTTCATTCTGTCGTTCAGGTGATAAAACGATCTGAGCGCTGGTTCTGTTCATGAATAACGATCCGATGTTCTTTTCTCTGTTCCAGTAAAATGTAAACCAGGAGAGTTTTCCTGCAGGAACCAACGCTGTGTCCCCGAGAAGCTGAAGTGTAACGGAAAAGACGACTGCTCGGATGGATCGGACGAGTCGCAGTGTGAAAAATGTAAGAAACATCGCTGCATGATAATAATGGTATTAATAATGTGTACTGAACTCTGTTTAAAGTTCAGTCAGGGACATGCAGGTGGTCCGGGAGAATACTTGATTCTGATTGGCTGCAGGGTGTCAGTGAAACGCTCACTGTTTTAAATTGATGCTGTAGAGCCTGCATCTCAAGTGTGTCACTGATATCAGCTGGCTGCAGAGGCCAAAATCTGAGTGACGTCCTTCAGTGCATCATCCTCTGACCGCCACAGGGCGGCGCTGTAACACACGAGCTGCAGGAGGTGGCCTCCACCGCCTGTTGTTTGTTAAGGAGCATCTTTATATTGATCTCCGGCTGGTAGCTCGGCTCGCTGCCAAGAGAGAAGGTGCAGCTTTGCTTTTTTTTTCTCCGGTTGACAATCTCTGAACTCTTCAGAAAGGCTCTGGTGACGTCACTGCGGCCTCGGCGATAATGTTCACCGCATATCTGTCTCCTATGGATGATGTCATCACTCACATCCTCCTTGCTCTGTAAATATTTTTTATTAATTTTGTTAATTTTTATATGTAAATATTAGCATTTTAGCTCAATAGCTTCCAGGTCATGTGATCAATTGACTCAAAATCATATTGGGATCATGTCACTACACTGGCTGCAGGAGATACACCTCTTGTTTTTACATTTTACATCTCTAAATATTTTTGATTAAAGTGTGTGTGTGTGTGTGTGTGTGTGTGTGTGTGTGTGTGTGTGTGTGTGTTTCAGCTCTGGTGCTGCAGACGTGTTCAGAATTCACCTTCCGCTGCAGGAACGGACGCTGCATCAGTAAACTGAACCCAGAGTGTGACGGAGAGCAGGACTGTGAGGACGGTTCTGATGAGGACGACTGCCGTACGTTCACACACACACACACACACACACACACACACACACACACCGGCTTACATCATCATCGTCTGTACGTTAATGTGTGTTTGTGTGTGTGTTTCCAGAGTGCGGGACGAGGCCGTACCGCAGCTCTCGTATCGTGGGCGGTCAGGTGTCGCGGGAGGGGGAGTGGCCCTGGCAGGTGAGCCTCCACATCAGAGGGACGGGTCACGTGTGTGGAGCGTCGGTGTTGAGTAACCGCTGGCTGCTGACCGCCGCTCACTGTGTTCAGGACACCGGGCCCAAAAAGTACGAGCTCCAAACCCGCAGAGTTCATAAAGATCTTTTATTATGGATTCAGTTCGTGACTTCGTGACCTCTGACCTCTGACCTGTGTGTTGCTGCAGGTACTCGCAGGCGGACCAATGGGAGGCCCTGCTGGGTCTGCACGTGCAGAGTCGGACCAGCGAGTGGACGGTGAGGAGGAACGTGAGGCGGATCATCGCTCACAGCGAGTACAACCCGCTGAGCTACAACAACGACATCGCTCTGATGGAGCTGGACGCCAACGTCACCCTCAACCAGAACATCTGGCCCATCTGTCTGCCCTCCCCCACCTACGACTTCCCAGCAGGCCAGGCTGCGTGGATCACCGGCTGGGGGGCCACCAGAGAAGGAGGTGAGTTAACAGAGTTGTGTTCAGCAGAGAGATGTCATATATAAAGTACCTCATAACTGTGTAAATATACTTAGTTACTCTCAGCATCTAAGAGTACTTTAACATTGGATGTAAGTGAGTTTTAAACACGCCCTCAAAGATCTGATGATGTCGTCTGTCAGGCCTCGCTGCCACCACCCTGCAGAAGGCGGAGGTTCGGATCATCAACAGCACGGTGTGTAAGAGTCTGATGAGCGACGTCGTCACCGACAGCATGCTGTGTGCCGGAGTCCTCAAAGGAGGCGTGGACGCCTGTCAGGTGAGTTACAGCGAACAACAGGCACTTTATAACAGCTGATACCAACATTTACTGTGTGAAGTAAAACCACTGCACACAATGTGTTCATTAAAACTTCATGTGTTTGCATGTTGATTATTAAAATGATCACATGATCCCCGACGGTCAGACGGGTTTCAGACGCTGTCCAACGAGCTGCATGTCCCCAGGTTCAGACGGTAGTTAAAGGAACAGTTCACTTAAAAATGAGACCCAGATTGATGTGCGGTCGAGCTCGTGCACCCACTTCAGACGGTTGTTCAGCAGAATGCTGCAATTCTGTTTTACTGTGAAGCTCCAGAATTGTTTTATGTGCAGAGCTTGCCTGAGAAAAATCATGTTTTTAAGTTTTCTTCAGTATCACAGTGATCCAGTGATGGTTGTCTGTACATCCACAGGTTCACTGCTAACAGGAAGTGCTAACAGCTAATTCGGCAAAGTTTAAATGTAGTTTTGTGAGACTTCACCTGACTTTCATCAACATGGAGGGAGGAGATGATGGTTTTAGGTGAACTGTTTAGCAGCAGGGTTCACGACAGTTTCCTGATTATAATCCCAAGTTGCTTTGATAAATTGATATCGGCCGTTTCTGCCAGCCGAAGGTTTCATTGTTCTTCCCCTTCTGCTGACGTGTGAATGCAGCAACAGACTGGCACCAGTCAGCTGATCGCCTCCGTGCACACAGGATAAGTCTTTGAAGAGGTGTTTTTTTGCCTTTGGATGTGGAGAGAAACAAATTACTAGGAGAACCTTCAATCCTGCTTTCATGATGTTATTTGGTGAAAACTGTCTGATACACCTCAGTGTCAGGAAACAGCAGCAGCGTGGAGTCACTGCTGTCATTTACAACTGTTAGAAAGTCACTTCGGGACGTCTTCAAGCTAAATCCAGGTGTTCGGTCGTTGCAGCGTTGACACAGCGTTCGTTTTTTCCTTTCTAACACTTTGAAACACTTCCTGTGTGACCGCTGCACAGTGACACCTCTGACTCTCCTCTCTGACTCTCTCAGGGCGACTCCGGCGGGCCGCTGTCCGTCACCGGTCCCAGTGGGCGGGTCTTCCTGGCCGGCGTGGTGAGCTGGGGCGACGGCTGCGCTCGCAGGAACAAACCGGGCGTCTACGCCCGAATCACCAAATACCGGCGCTGGATAAAGGAGAACAGCGGAGTGTAGCAGCAGAGCAGACGACTCGTGTTCCTCATGGATATTTATGACGGAGGTGAACGTGGAGAGACTGTTTATTATTATTAATATTCACAGCAGAGTCTGTGAGCTATACAGATACTTCCGAAGTTTTCTAAGTTTACAATGTGTTTGATCTTCATGATTCAAAGTGCAACAAAGCAGCAGCTGAGAGCGGCTCCATGAAACAGATCACAGCTTCTTTTCATATAATAATGAAGATTATTATTTTAATATTTAGTGCACTTCCTCCTTCGTCATTTCTGAGACAAATAGCTGGATTATTATGTCTTCAATGAAAAAAAATACTGTAACAGTTTCCAGTTTTATATGAATAATAGTAAAATAACATCCAGTTTAAATCACTTCATGCATTTAGAAAACAAAATGATCAAAGGTCGGGCCGGATGGTGATTCAGTCTTCGGTTTGTCCATTCTGGGCTACTGTAGAAACATGGCAGTGCAACATGGCCGACTGTGTGGAGGAGGAGCTGCTCCCTCTGCTGATATAAAACGATTCTTAGTTTAATTTAATGACGCGCTGATGAAACATGATGATGATGTTCCTCCTTCATCCTGCACACTGGACCTTTAATGTGTGAATGTTTTAATATCTTATCTGGAGATCAGCGGCTCCACAACACGAGGACATAAATGCCTTCTTTCATCGAGATAGTGAAGTTGTGATCTTTTTAAAAAAAAAAAATTGAATTATAATCGACCTCAGCTGCCGTCTGCTTCTGCACGCGAGAAAGAAAACACTGAAAAGCTTCTTATCGTTGAGTAAAAACACAAACTGTGATCCTGTTTGGAGTCGGGGAGATTCTCACGTTCACTCTGAGACGGTTTTAATTGAAACACTTTATGTTTCCTCTCGAAGTTAAGTGTCGTGTAAATAATGATGATGCAAATGTTTCTCAGGGCTGAAAGGAGTTTATGTACAGTGTAGCTACAGATGTGTTTTTGGTCTCTGAACTGCAGATTCTCCATTAGACACTTTGTATGATCGATGACTCATCACTCACTCAGAACAGGTGATTCCCTCCGAGTAGGGCCGCCACGTGTTAAAGCCAAGTTTGTTTTCAATTCCCAATTTTGGCAATGCACAAAATATATCAGGCAGATATTAGTACATGTATATAATCAGCTGTTTATGGGTATAAGTGAAATTCTAGCTGATCATATTGATTTAACAAGAGTAGCATCCAGGGTTGGAGTTATAATGTGATCTTTGTGGGGGTCTCTGAAAGAACTGACCCTAACTAACATCAGGGCGGCGGAGGATGACCTGGCTCACTTCCCGGCTGTATGTGCAAATATTTTACACAATGAAAGAAAAATCTTCGTGTATAACTTTGCCGAATGAACAAGAAGGCCTACACAGTTAAGGATTTGTTGTATACAGATTTTCTCAAAGTTTATACAGTTTCTCCTGACAAGAGGTCTCAAAATGTGGTGTTTTTTAAAGGGAGTCTGGTTTTTCCACTTTGTTCTCCAAAGAAGTAACGAATATTAGTTAGTGGATTTTTTTTTATTTCACATGTTCACTGTCAGTAGGTTGTTCTTCAATACATTTGGTGTAAATGGTGACATCAGTTCAATAAGTCCTTGTCCTTGTAATGCAACAACTCTTAAAATCTGACAGTTTGTTAATGGAGTCTGGTGATATTGCCGTTGTTAGGTCGATCAACAACAGTTTTTTAATTTGAATATGAAGGTTTGACAGCGATCAGAGAGGAAGTCTCATGTTGTCGCTGTCATTCACAGAGAATCTGATGCGTAGCTCCTCTGTTTAGATCATCAACGTCCAAAATACTCATTACATTGAAAAATGAGTCATTTGTGAATAAATAATGGTTGTTGAGCTGTTAGAGACGCCGCAGATCTGAGATTTTACTGCCTTCATGGGAACTCGGCTCCCGCTGGTTCCCACGTAACTCAAACCCTGGCAGCGTCTCGTCAGGGCTGTTACACACTGAAACAACAAAGACTGTGACGCAGAACCACCGGTTTGTTTCAGGTTCAGTAAATGCAAATGTTTCCTCAGTCAGTAATTAATCCTGTCAGATAATCGTGATCTCAGTCATGAAGAAAGAAATAATTATGATTTTTGCAGTGCCGGCTTCATTTCTTTAAACGTGGTTTTGACGCCAGGCTAGCATCATGTGTTATAATTATATAACGATGTGTTGCTATGGCAACAGACAGCCCTCACAGCAGCCAATGATATTTAAGTTCGAAATCAAACTTCTGTGCATGTGATCAGGGATGTAGTTCTTCATGTGGATCAGTTGTAGAAAATGAACCTTTAATAAGTCACGAGACGTTTGTTTCTCTTCTCTGTCCGTCTTTGTTACACTTCCTGTTCCGTCTTTACGTTGGTGCTCTCTGTGGTGACTTATTTCTGCTGAATGTATTTATTTGTACAGTTTCCTAGTTTCTTGTGACGGTTGGGTCTGTGGAGTTTAGCTCCACGTCCGTCTCTGCTTTTATACCAGTTCTACTTTAGTTTGGGACGCAGCATTATGAAGGTTGAATAACAGAAGTTAGATCGTTAGTTGCTGTATGCAAAAAAAGGTTTAATTAAACTATTTGAAGTTTCTCGTTGTAGTTTAGTTTTGTAGGATTTCTGTAAATCATGTTGAGATGAAACCAACAGACGCAGGTGTGGGTTTGTAAAGCTAATGCTTCATTACGAGTGCTGATTCAATACAGAACATACAAACATGTTCATGACATGTTGATGGAATTGAATGTTTTCCTGTCGGGGTAACTGCCAAAGAATATGAAATATATAATTAATAAACCAAATATGAACATTCACACAACGCTCTCGACTTTGAGTTTTTTCTTTGAGACTTTAAAAAAATTAAGTTCAAATCTGTCTGTTTCTCATTATCTGTTCAGCACCAGTTTTTACAGTTTGTTACAAATAAAACAACATGTTTTATTTGAGGATCAAGAAGACGTCGGTAGCGCAGAGTGACTGGAGTACGAGGCACAGCCGGCTGCACTAATACAACACTCTTTTAAAGGGGCATTGAGGTTTTCTTGTGGTGCGTTTGCAAGTTCACACCAGAAATTCACGACATGAGGAGTTGAAACATAAAGATGCACGAATGTAGTCTGCAACATTTATAAAGCATGTACCTGTTGACACCGATACGATGAGGTGAGATCGTTTCAAAGCAAAATGACTCTTTACTTCATGTTTCTGTCAGCAGCAGCTGGAACGGGACGTGGACTTCACTGTGCCAACAGTGCGTCTTTGTGCAGAAGAGTATGAGGGCCAGCGGTGAGGAAGAGAATGAGGGGAGGAAGTTTGTTTTTTCAGTATGCACTTGACAAAAGTCTAAATGTGGAGAATAAAGTCGACTCTTCTGGTTCATTAAATCCAGTTAGAGGAGCGGCTGACGGCTGTGAGCTGCCCGAGCCTCTGCTCTCTGCTGTTACTACATCCCTGGATCATACAGACTACACTGTGTTTATGAGCTGAAGGAGAAATCATGTCTTTGTTCCTGAAGCTGGTTCTGAAGATCAGTTTCACCACTTCGTCTATACGAGACATTTTGTTGAGGCGGACAGGTGAGCTGCTGGATGTCGTCTCAGACGGTCGACTTTAATCTGAAATGTCGACTTTAATCTCCACATTTAAACTTTTATTCTTGAAGTGCGTAATGAAAAGAAAAAGTAAACCTCCTCTCATTGTGTTTTTCTCACCTCTGGGCCTGATACTCTTCTGTATGTTTGGTATTCACTGTGGAGGAATTTAAGTTTCCTCGTCTTAAAAACATGAAAAATTGAATTGAAAAACTTTTTTTTTCATGTGATGCACTGAGAATGCAGTGGTATCACCGTGGTTTAAAATCAACAAGTGGAATGTTCTGCTGTCGGACTTCCCCTGAAGGCAACTTGGTGTCTGTAATGATGTGGCTTCATGGCTGTATGCAGAAATGGCAGAAATGGCAGAAAGTATTCTGCCCACAGCTTCACCACAAGCACTTTTTCTCACGCCAGCTTCACGTGAGTCTCCTCTCACCACAACGTTCAACATCCAAACAGGAATAACATGGTTTCATGTGGTGTATGTTCAGACTATCAGCTGACGCCGCCGGTGCATGAAAGATGGAGAGAGTACGAACAGATCCGGTTTTCTGCACCTACACCAATCAGGATAACATTATGACGCTGACAGGTGAAGTGAATAACACTGATTATCTCTTCATCATGGCACCTGTTAGTGGGTCGGATGTATTAGACAGCAAGTGAACATGTTGTCCTCAAAGTTGATGTGTTGGAAGCAGGAAAAATGGACAAGCGTAAGGATTTGAGCGAGTTTGACACGGGCCAAATTGTGATGGCTACACGACTGGATCAGAGCATCTCCAAACGGCAGCTCTTGTGGGGTGTTCCCGGTCTGCAGTGTCAGTATCTATCAAAAGTGGTCCAAGGAAGGAACAGTGGTGAACCGGCATTAGGGTCATGGCTCATTGATGCACAAAGGCTGGCCCGGGTAGTCCGATCCAACAGACGAGCTACTGTTCAAATTGCTGAAGAAGTTAATGCTGGTTCTGATAGAAAGGTGTCAGAATACACAGGGCATCGCAGTTTGTTGTATATGGGGCTTCATAGCCACAGACCAGTCAGGGTGCCCATGCTGACCCGTCCACCGCCGAAAGCGCCAACAATGGGCACGTGAGCATCAGAACTGGACCACAATGGAAGAAGGTGGCCTGGTCTGATGAATCACGTTTTCTTTTACATCACGTGGATGGCCGGGTGCGTGTATGTCGCTTACCTGGGAAACACGGAGGCAAGAAGGCAGAGGCAGTGTGATGCTTTGAGCAATGTTGTGCTGGGAAACCTTTGGTCCTGCCATCCATGTGGCTGTTACTTTGACACGAGCCACCTACCTAAGCATTGTTGCAGACCATGCACACCCTTTCATGGAAACGGTATTCCCTGATGGCTGTGGCCTGTTTCAGCAGGATGATGCGCCGTGCCACAAAGCAAAAATGGTTCAGGAATGGTTTGAGGAGCTCAACAACAAAAGGGGACCAACACAATATTAGGCAGGTGGTCATGATGTTACGCCCGATCGGTGTATATCACGGTTCTCTTTGACTGCAATCTGTACCTGGTTCTGCCACTTTTCATCATATCTCTCTTCATCCTCTGGACGGACAGGACATTTCAGAAGGTCTGTAGATACCTGAGTTCAGGCGCTGGCCAGCTTGACCACAGTCAGCAAAACCAGTTACTATTAGTTTTGGCGCTGTGGGCAGGGTCCAAGTCCTGCTGGAAAAGAAAATTAAAATCTCCATCCTGTACAGAGATGCTGATTCTGCAGCAGGACTAGCACCTGGTACCTGCAGCTAACTCACCTGACCTGAACCCTGTAGAGAATCTATGATGTATTGTAATGAGGAAGAGTGACACCAGACCAACAGTACAGACGAGCTGAAGGCCGCGATCAGAACAACCTGGGCCACAGTAACACCTCAACAGCACCACAGGCTGATCGGCTCCATGCCAGTAACTCATGCAGAAGGAGCCCCGATCAAGTACTGAGTGTATAAAAAGACCTGCCTTTCAGACGGTCGACATTTCTGTATTATAAATCCTTTGTTTGATTCAGTCTTATGTAATATTCTAATATTTTGAGATGCTGGATTTCTGATTGTCATGAGCTGTAATCATCAAAATTAAAACAAAAGTATATGAAAGTTTCACTTTTCCATGATATTCAGATTTTTTTCGATGCCCCTGTACATGCTCACTGCAGCAACACACTGTTACATCGGTTCTGAAATGTTTTTCTGATTCATGTTCTCGATTAAATGATGTCAAATTAAAAACAAAATGTTTAACCTTTAAATTACAGCATGTCAATATGTCCTGATATGAAGAAATGTATTCCTGTAACATGTCGGTCAGCAGTTTTCTTCCTCAGATAAAAGCTTCACTTCCTGTTGTTATAATCAGAGGTGACCAGCAGCAGCTCTCAGCTCTCAGCAGACGCAAACATGACAATGCATATGAAGAACGTCTTTTCAAAATTTCCACAATTCGGCACCTTCGTTGCGTTCATTGTGATTTTTGTTTACAATGTTGTGCTTGGGAGGGATTTGGAGTGTTCTTGTGATCCACAACTTGATAACTGCAATTTATACATGATTCTGCCATTTTTGATTTTATTTCTTTTACAACTATGGAAGAACAAGACCTTTCAGAGAGTCTTTGAATACACATGTTGCTGTAGAGGAACATGCTGTGAACCCAAAAAACAATGCAAATTTATCCTGGTGTTGTTTTATCATCTGAGCAAGGCAGCTGTCATCGGTCTGCTGTGGGTTGTAGCTGTGTACATCGATGGAGACTGGTTCGTTTGCTGTCAGAATTATAAGTCTGAACAACATCCAAACTTAGCCTGCAAAGACAGAGAGAAGAACATCACACTGGAGGAACGAAAAGTCATCGCTGAGCTTAAAGGCACATCCTTGGTGAGTTTTTCCTTCTATAAGTTATGACAGTCTGTGTTTTCTACTGTGATTTTACTTTAAAAATATCATGAATCAATTTGAAAAATATAGTTTGTTTTTCTCCAGATGACGTGATAATGACGTCACCGTCCTGAGATAATGAACATTTTAATCCTGAGATAATTATTTTATTTCATTCAGCTAGTTTTCATTTAATGAGCAGAGACGAGCAGCGACTTCACAGGAAGGTGAACACAGAGTACAGAAAGTTTGACTAGGTGGATTATATGCATGAGGTCAATAACTGTGTGATTGAAGATGAAGATGTGATCTCAGAGTAACAGAAGAAAGTTAATGCAGCCGCAGCAGATTATCTTCTGTGATTTAATCCTCTTAGTTGCCTCTTTTTTTTCAGCTTCTCGGCCTCTCTATCGTCATCGGTGCCCTTTCAGTGACTGCCTTCGTGTCAATACTTGGACGGATTAAATGCTGTAAGCGTAAATGTTGTTTCTGTTGCTGTTGTTGTGACGAAAAATTAAAATTTCACAAATTAATTTTGAAAAAAGAGGAAATGGTGCTGAAAGACATTTTGAAAACTGGAGCAAAGGAAATGCTGACTGAAGAAATCAAGGAAAAAATAAATGGTGAAAATTGGGAAGAATGTTTTGATGCTGCTGACGAACTGATTGAAAAAAACACTAAACCGGGACGTCTGGAAACAGCAGCAGAGCAGGTAAATGAGCATCACCTGCTCCATGTTGAGCTTCATGTCTTTGTCATTTTCATCTGGATGTTCAGCAGCTTTGTTCTTCTCAAGAGGATCCATTTTCCCCTCAGTGTGATCCTCTGACGTTTATTATCACAACGTTTACACGTCTGTTTTTTATTGTTTCACACATTTCTGGTCTTCAGAACATTAACTTTAAAACTTTAACTGTTTGAAACTCTTTGCAGAAGATGAAATTTCAATTGGAAAAACTGAAACTAGAGGTAAGTCGATCTGTCCGTCCTTCTGTTCTTCCAGTTTAAGTTTAATTTTTGTAATGCATCTATCCAGAGACCCTGACTTCATGGTTTGTTCTTTTTTACTTACTCTCTTGTTTAGTTGTTGTTTTAATGAGCTGGTGAACAATGAATTTCTCTTCTATGATTGTTGATTATACAATCAAAGCTCCTCTAAGATTATGATCCTAACATTTCATGTGTTCTTGTTTCCTCTCTGACTCTGAAACTCTTTGCAGGTGAAGAAACTTTGCGGTGAAGTACAGAGGCCCGAGGTAAATCCATCGTCCATCCATGATGAGAGTTTCAGCCACTGACGATCTTTTGAATATTAAATCTCATATAATAGAAAATTGGACAATTTTATTAAAAAATCTAAAACTGTATTTTTCAACCATCACATCAATGTATAATTAAGATTTTGATGGACTGATGGATGAGTGAAGAATTTACAGAACAACGTACGTCTGATTGGCTGATCTCGTTCATCATCTCACCTGTTTCCAAGTGTTACTGTCTCCTGACTGGAGGCCACTTACAGACTCAGCTACTGTAGGAGGGTTACACTGCTGCTGTCCCACTGATACAAACTTCATGTGTCTCCATTTCTGGTGCCTTTACAGCTTCAGACCAGACAGCCCGACACTTCAGAGCAGACAGCCGCAGGAGCAACAGGAGGAACAGCAGGAGCAACCGGAGGAGCAGCAGGAGCAACCAGAGGAACAGCAGGAGCAACCGGAGGAGCAGCAGGAGCAACCGGAGGAGCAACCAGAGGAACAGCAGGAGCAACCAGAGGAACAGCAGGAGCAACCGGAGGAGCAGCAGGAGCAACAGGAGGAGCAACAGGAGGAACAGCAGGAGCAACCGGAGGAGCAGCAGGAGCAACAGGAGGAGCAACCAGAGGAACAGGAGGAGCAACCAGAGGAACAGGAGGAGCAACCAGAGGAACAGCAGGAGCAACAGGAGGAGCAGCAGGAGCAACCGGAGGAACAGCAGGAGCAACAGGAGGAGCAGCAGGAGCAACCAGAGGAACAGCAGGAGCAACAGGAGGAGCAGCAGGAGCAACCGGAGGAGCAGCAGGAGCAACAGGAGGAACAGCAGGAGCAACCGGAGGAACAGCAGGAGCAACAGGAGGAACAGCAGGAGCAACTGGAGGAGCAACAGGAGGAGCAGCAGGAGCAACGGGAGGAGCAGCAGGAGCAACGGGAGGAACAGCAGGAGCAACGGGAGGAACAGCAGTAGCAACGGGAGGAGCAGCAGGAGCAACGGGAGGAACAGCAGGAGTAACCAGAGGAACAGCAGGAGCAACTGGAGGAGCAACGGGAGGAGCAGCAGGAGCAACGGGAGGAACAGCAGGAGCAACGGGAGGAACAGCAGGAGCAACGGGAGGAGCAGCAGGAGTAACGGGAGGAGCAGCAGGAGCAACGGGAGGAACAGCAGGAGTAACCAGAGGAACAGCAGGAGCAACGGGAGGAGCAGCAGGAGTAACAGGAGGAGCAGCAGGAGCAACGGGAGGAACAGCAGGAGTAACCGGAGGAACAGCAGGAGCAACGGGAGGAACAGCAGGAGTAACGGGAGGAGCAGCAGGAGCAACGGGAGGAACAGCAGGAGTAACCAGAGGAACAGCAGGAGCAACGGGAGGAGCAGCAGGAGTAACAGGAGGAGCAGCAGGAGCAACGGGAGGAACAGCAGGAGTAACCGGAGGAACAGCAGGAGCAACAGGAGGAGCAGCAGGAGCAACAGGAGGAGCAGCAGGAGCAACAGGAGCAACCAGAGGAGCAGCAGGAGCAACAGGAGGAGCAGCAGGAGCAACGGGGAGGAGCAGCAGGAGCAACAGGAGCAACCAGAGGAGCAGCAGGAGCAACAGGAGGAACAGCAGGAGTAACCAGAGGAACAGCAGGAGCAACGAGAGGAGCAGCAGGAGTAACAGGAGGAGCAACAGGAGCAACGGGAGGAGCAGCAGGAGCAGCAGGAGCAACCAGAGGAGCAGCAGGAGCAACCAGAGGAGCAGCACAGGTGTGTTTGTGTCTTAATGAGTCAGTAATTAGTGATCTCACCATAATATCTGTCGAGCTGACCGTCAGTCTCTTTATCAGCAGTTTCCTTCATGTTGAGAAGAAAAGTAGATGATGTGTTGTGAAGCAGTTTAATTTAGAAATCACTTTTATTAAAAGACATTTGTTGATTGGGCAGCGACAGAACACAAGGGGAAACAACAGCTTCTGAACTTTTATGTCATCTAGATTATTTTTTACTGTTTGCAGGAGGAAGAATATGAACTTATTCCAAAGGAGGCAGAGGTGAGTCTGTCTGTGAGTCTGTGAGTCTAAACTGGACATTTCAAGTATATGACTGTCAAAAAATCCATCCTGTCTCCTGATAATCTGCTGCTTTCATAGACAAATACTGGAGAAAGGTTTCAGTGTTTTATTCCAGCTAAATACACTGACAGGATGTATTATTACAGAATCACAACAACAACAACAACAACAACAACAACAACAACAACCCTGTATCCTCACCGATCCTCATGTTTTGTCGTCACAATGAGGCTGACCGACCTGTGATCGGTACAGAGGCCACTAGAGGTCGCTCTCCATCAGACAGGAGTCTTTTATCAGGAGGAGCTGACTGACTGAAGATCAGAGGACCTAAAATATCAGGTTCAACCTGTGAACACTGACGCTCAGTCCACTGCAGCAGCCGGAGGTCTGAGCTCTGCTGACAAAAGGACAAAATCAACCAGATTATAAACATTTTTAATCCCAATTAAGTTAATTAATGACATTCAAACGATCAGAAATATTCTCCTCCATCAGTAAAACTGCATCGGTCCCTCTGTGGTAGGTTGTAAAGTCAGAGCCTTGTCTTGAGCTGCTGCTGACCTCTGCTGTTTGTTTTTTAGTGAAGTCAAATCTAACATTTAAATTCATTATTCATTTTGTTTTGTGTCCAGAATTACAAACACACGCCCCCTAGTGTTCACTGCGAAGAAATGCATGTCTACGTGAAAAGAGCACAAATGGACATTTTACCAGCTCCCTGAGAGGAAAACATGAATGTTTCCCTCCAACAATCACACCTCTAGTCTCCCCATCTTTTCAGTGCTTTGTGCAAGTGTGTTAACTCCAGGCCTCCACTAGAGGGAGCAGGGGCGTAGCAAGCTTTTCAAAGGTGTGGGGGATGGATGTGGTCTTTCCAGTTCAGAGAACTTGTTCCAGATGCCTCAACATTTGCATTCCCTTCTGCTCAAATGTTTCTCTAAGCTGCACGTCAACAACATCCAGAACTTTGTAGAATTCAGTCCTGTAGTAGTCAGAAGGGGACGCATGTACCTGTGCAGGAGCACGACCTGTGAAGCGCTGAGGTGGGATACGGACACGAGGAGAGGCAATAGGAGTGAGATGGAGTGTTTCACACATCCTTGTTGCCTCTCATTGACACATTCACACACGTACGAATATATCTGGGAAACAGACAGGAACCAAAAACACCGTCTGTAACGTTCTCTGATGATTATAAACGTTAACTCCTCCTTATATGTTCAGTAAACAGGGAGGCACCAAACCCACGTATGTGTTTTTCTAATGAGTGTTTACAGCCATAGACAAATATACATATGTTCTTCAATGTGCCTCTTTGTACATACAGCTGTATGGATATAAGTATGTATATATGTTCTTCAGTGACCTGCTCTATGGAAAAGCCAGACAGCCAATTACAGTGTCTTATTCTTTTATTTTTGATTTGCAGGCTTTATTTTTTTGTCTCCTTATTTGTCATTTTTAGTAGTTAACATCACTCGATATAAAAACAATTCATCAAAATCAGTTAAATGTAAAATGTAATGTAAACGTCAGTGCTTTTTATTCCCACAGACATCACATTTACATGTCTGGATCTGGTTATTATAGACACAGATTCAATATTTATCATCACAGTAACAGAGTTACATACATTAGCAGCTGTAAACACTATTTACAAAATACATCCAGTGGTTTGGTGCCTCCCTGTTTACTGAACATATAAGGAGGAGTTAAAGTTTATAATCATCAGAGAACGCTATACATTGTTTTTGGTGCCTGTCTGTTTCCCAGATATATTCGTACGTGTGTGAATGTGTAAATGAGAGACATTAACTTACAGCACTTTGTTCACTCCACTGACTTCGACGTACGATTCAGCGCTCAGTGGAGCGTCTATGTATATCTATGGCTAGTTCCCACCTCCTCAGCACGAGCTGAACGATAAATCTAACACAGCAAGAGAGGCGGGACTTAACTGTAACTAAACCCCCAAACCACTTTTTTCTGCTGAAAACAAATGTATTTGGGTATGAAGTAGTGTTGTTGATGTATTCTGGTCCAACTCTTGACATTTTAGTCAAAGTATTTCAATGTGGTGTATTTTGTTGTAAAAATGTAAGAGTGACTGCCCTCTATGGGTTGAAACCCGACTATTACAATCAAATTTTGCTATTGGCTGAGATGGAGGCCGATGACGTTTTGGAGGCAGCTTACATCACGAGCCACCACTGTTGGCCCCGCCCCTCTGTGTGTGTTTTTGTTTTGGAGGCTGCACAGAGTGGCTGGACGTGTCTTAACTGCTCCTGGAGCCCCGCCCACTATCAAGGCATTTTTTACATTTCCAGCCCAGATGCACCTCAGCCAAAACCTGGGGGTTTAGTTACACTTTAAGGCAGAACAGCCAATCATCAGCCGGTCACACTGACAGCCGGTGTCATGTTTGAAGCAACAACAGGAGCGGGAGGGGGAGAAGAGGCATCAGCGCAGACAGAGCGGCCAGAGAAACTGAGCGACTGTAGTGAGGCGCTTGTGCAAAACTGCAGAAAAAGTGTCCCACATCCCCCACGGGTGCGACGCCCCTGGTTGTCAGTAAAAAGATCGACAGGAAACAAAATCAGCCTGTCAACTCTTTCACCTTAGACATTAACAGTTTATTAATGAATCTTCAAGGAGCTGAACAGAGTTATAACCATATGTAGTGTAGATCTTTAGTGTCATGTAGCTTTGATAAACGAAGACTTTATAATCATTTCTCCTCATGTAAATTCACTCACATTCTTTCATCACTATAGAAAATAAAAATAGCTTCTCTGAACCTTAAAGACTAATTCTTTCTGACTCTTTCTAAACAAATAAAGTTTATAATAAGGAAGCTCAGCATTCAGAGCTGTAACTGTAGCTGAAAAACTTGCTCATCTGTAGCGCCCACGTCTGGGTAAAAGCTTGAAGTGCATGTGGGAAGGATCCCTCAGTGTGGTTAGCTTTTAGGTTTGCATCTCTGGGCGTCCCTGTAAATGTAACATGATTGTCAGGATGTAACAAGATGACTGGATTCGGTGTTTCTCAGTCCTCATGTGTGAATATAAATATATGTAATAAATGAAATCTGTCACCGCCTGAGATCTTTAATATTTGCACACATGCAGAAAGCTTCTTGAAAATTAAAGAATTGCACATAGAAACAAATTATTAAACCTCATATCCACAAACACAGACCACGAGGCAACACAAGAGATAAAGTGATGTAACTTGAACAGTTCAGTGGTCGATGGACGTCAGAGGAAACTGAATGTGTTGTTTGGTTGAGGAATCTGAATTTTCTTACTGATTTCTTACTAAGTACTGCACAGTTTCTCAAGTACTGCATTTAAGTACACTTTAGATGTACTTACTCATACTTCTACTCCACATTTCACAAGAGAGCTTGTATTTTTTACCTCAATCACTTATTTAATTGTGCAGCATGTAACTTCTGCCACTAGAGGTCTCTCAATCACAACACTGACAACAGAAGATGTAGTTTCATGAGGCAGTGTGGGATCATGGGAGATGTTGTCTTCAGTGTTAAATGACCACAGCAGATGTTAATCTATCTGACGTGGCACAAATGTTCACGGACGAGCTCATGTTTTATGTTTTAAATATTGTATCTTTAATGGAAGTTTACCAACTCACAAAAGCTCACAGCAGGACAGGAGTGTGTCGGTCTGATGGTGTTCAGTCTGACAGCTAAACAGACCCTTCACTCATCACACAAAAGACGAATGACCCACAAAGCTACGTTACAGGACCAAACAGCAGTGATGTGGCAGCAGGTCGTGTCTTCAGCAACTTATATGTCCTCCTGTCTGTCCTACCGACTCCTCGTCACACTTCTGCCCGGCAGCTCCAGCTGTTTACTGACGATGATCATGTGACGAGATTCAGAGCAAAAACCTTTAACTCACACGTCTTTGTCTCCTTCACTGTTGTGTTGTTGTAGTTTCTGTCTCTGGAAACTTATATAGAAAATAAAATCACCAAATGTATCGAGGAAAAGTCAGCGTGCCGCTCAGCCTCCTGACCCCGTCTTCAGTGAACTCCCTCCCTGATAACAGCCTCCCTCTCTGGGAGCGAGAGTCAGTCAGGTCCTCTGCTACTGACGTGATGATGTCATTCAGAGCCAAACACTTTGTATGATGGTGGGTCAGGATCTCCATCACAACACAGTATAACTGCACCCATGTGATTAAAAACAGCCTGCAGAGACGTTTTTAGATTTACAGGAGGAAAAACACAGTTTGATGTTTTCCGTCACGCCTCTGTTGGTATCTGAACGCTGGCATGCTGCATGAAGTGAGTGTGGAAATACAAAGTGGTGATGAGGCGAGCCTCTACCTGGCCAGGTACTGTCAGGTACAGTGATTAACTCCACCCAGAAGGCCCGGCTGGAGTCGGACCACATCACAGGGTCTGGTCATAACATGTCAGACAAAAGTTGTTGTTCCTGCAGTCCAGACATCGGACCCATCCAGCACCTCTGGGAGGAACGAGAATCTGTGTGAGCATTCAGTCTAGTGGAGGAAGTGTGCAAAATACTCGGTTACAAGTGAGAGTCTTTCATGAAATGTTACTTCAGTGAGTATTATCAGTAGTATTTCAGTAGTTGTAGAAGATTGAGAATTTCGTGTTATGTTGGGAGGTGTCCTCGGGGTGGCAGCATAGCCTAGGCCCAAGGTGGTTTATTCACTAGTTCAGAGCCTATAGTGTTACAGGTAGTATGTCGTTGGCTATGCCATGTTCCTGTTATATCATGTGAAGTGCTCCAGTAAACCAGCCTCAACTCACCTCCAGTGTCCGTCCCTTCTTCCTCAATATCATAAGATATTACATATTGGCGACGAGGAAACACGGCGAGCTCACTGTAAGTTGTTAGGACAAGAAAACAGCCTGTGAGTTCAACTACGCGGAGACTCGATTCATGTCCGGCGTCGAGGGAGCTAACGCTAGCAACAACGCTAACGACGACGCTAGCGGCAACGCGGACGACGACATCGAGATGGCCACGGCGATGGTGGGGACACTCGCGGCTTTCGACAGCCAGGTTCAAGACTGGGAGGAGTATGTCGAAGTTTTGGACCATTTTTTTGTGGCGAATGGAATTACAGACGCTGGAAGGAAGCGGGCAATATTGTTGAGCTCCGTGGGCAGCCGGACATATAGTTTGATGAGAAGCTTGCTGAGTCCGGACAAGCCTGGAGATAAGTCATATGAGGACTTGACTAAACTGCTACAGTCACATTATAACCCAAAGCCCAGCGAGATAGTCCAGAGATTCAAGTTTAACTCGAGGACGAGGGCAGCGACGGAGTCTGTGACGGAGTACGTGGCGGTGCTACGGGAGCTGGCTCAACACTGTAACTACGGGGACAAGTTGAAGGAGATGCTGCGTGACAGGCTCGTCTGTGGCATAGCAGATGATCGCATCCAGCGGAGATTGTTGGCGGAGCCGGAGTTGACATTTGAGAAGGCATTGAAAGTCGCGCAAGCCATCGAGACCGCAACCAGAGACGTGCGGGACCTGCAACTACAACCGCACACGATGGACAGTAATGTGAGTAAAGCTGCAGCACAACTGCCAGTACACAATGTGAAGACGGGACAGAAGTGGCAAGGAAAAACGACACCACTAACATGTTATAGGTGTGGGGGTGAACATGTGGCTCGGGACTGTCGGTTTATCAATGAAAAGTGCCATGGCTGTGGTAAACAAGGACATTTGAAGAAGATGTGCAGATCCTCGCCTCCTACAGGCCAGCAGCAGCTTAAGGGGGGAGGGAAGCATAAGCAGTTTGTAAAAGGGGTAAAAGGGGATAAAAAGCAGTCCGCACACCACATAAGTGAATCCCCTGTGAACCTCTCTAGTGATGAAGAGGTGTTTACACTGCACAATGTAACAGAGCCAAAAATAGCAAAAATAGACCCCATTACCACTCAGCTAAACCTAAATGGTAACATGGTGGAATTTGAAGTGGATACTGGCTGCAGTGTGACAATTATGTCAAAGACTGAGTATGCTAAGTTATGGTCAGCAGGGAGTACACCAGAGCTGCAAGATTGTTCACTGACTCTTAAAACATATACGGGTGAGAGAGTGCCCACACTAGGTGCAGCAGAAGTAACTGTGCAGTTCAAAGGCCAAATCAAACAGCTTCCAGTGGTGGTCGTAGCAGGGCCAGGGCCAAACCTGGTGGGCAGAGCATGGATGAAAGAGCTGGGAATGAACTGTGTTCTGGTAAACAACATAGGCCAGAAACAAATGACACTGCAGGAGGTGTTAAGACAGAATGAGGATGTATTCAAAGAGGAACTGGGAACCTGGAGGGGCCCACCAGCAAAAATATACATAAAAGAAGGGATTGCTCCAAAGTTCTATAAACCCCGGCCAGTCCCCTATGCTATGAGAAAGAAGGTGGAGGTCGAGTTGGAGAGACTCACCCATCAGGGGATAATCGAGCCCGTGAAATTCTCTGAGTGGGCGGCGCCGATTGTTCCTGTGTTGAAACCTGACAATTCAGTGCGTATCTGTGGAGATTACAAGCTCACGGTCAACTTAGTGTCAAAGTTGGAACAGTATCCAATACCAAAACTGGAAGACTTGTTCGAGAAGTTGACTGGTGGTGAAAAGTTTAGTAAACTGGACTTGAGCCATGCATATCAACAGGTGATCCTGGATGAAGCATCCAAGCCCTATGTCACTATTAACACACACAAAGGTCTGTTCCAGGTGAACCGTCTGCCATTCGGGGTTTCTTCCAGTCCAGCCATTTTCCAGCGACTAATGGAGAGTCTGGTGGCTGGCATCCCGAACGTGGCTGTATATTTGGACGACATTTTGCTGACTGGCCGAAGCGACCAAGAACATCTGGCCACGCTGAACCAGGTGTTGGCACGGCTGCAGGAAGCTGGCCTTCGCTTAAAGCGCAACAAATGTGCCTTCATGGAACAGGAAGCAGAGTTCTTAGGACATAAAGTGGATGCCTCGGGACTCCATCCTCTGCCACACAAAGTCATGGCCATACAGAAAGCCCCAGCACCCACTAATGTCACTGAACTGCGTGCGTACCTGGGTTTGCTCAACTATTATAACAGGTTCCTGCCGAACCTGTCCACATTGTTATCCCCCTTGCATGAACTGTTGAGAAAGGAGACCAAATGGAAATGGGGAACAGAACAAGAGAGAGCTTTTGAGGAATCCAAACGCCTCATGCAATCCTCTGAAGTGTTAGTGCATTATGACAGTCAAAAAGACCTGATCCTGTCCTGTGATGCCTCGCCCTATGGAGTGGGGGCGGTGTTATCACATCACATGCCAGATGGACAGGAGCGACCCATCAGTTTCATGTCAAGGACGCTGACATCAGCTGAATCCAACTACTCACAATTAGACAAAGAGGGTCTGGCAGTGATGTTTGGCATTCAGCGCTTCCACAAATATCTGTATGGAAGAAAGTTCGTCATTTGCACTGATCACAAACCCTTGCTATCCCTCTTTAATGAGATGAAGGCGGTGCCTAACATGGCATCTCCTCGTATTCAGCGATGGGCTGTAACACTGAGAGCATATGAATATGAGATCGTCTACAAGCCTGGAAAACATCATGGCAATGCAGATGCCATGAGTCGACTCCCTCTGCAGCAACCTTCAGCCCAGAAAGAGCAGGAGGAAAGAGTGCTCATGATGGAGACTGTAACTCTTGTGTCAGCAGCTGAAATGAGCAGGTGGACAAACAGAGACCCGGTATTGTCCAGGGTGACACAGTTTATCCAACATGGTTGGCCACTGCATGACTTAGACCCAGTTTTTCAACCTTATTCTGTACGAAAAACAGAGTTAAGTGTACAAGATGGGTGTGTATTGTGGGGGTCACGTGTGGTGGTACCGCCGCCAGGGCGAGACGCCATGTTAAAGCAACTACATCATGGTCACATAGGCATCACTAGGATGAAAGCTTTGGCACGAAGCTACTTCTGGTGGCCAAAGCTGGACGCTGACATTGAGACTGTAGTTAAAAGATGTGTCATATGCCAAGAACACCGTAACCTGCCTGTTCCAGCGCCACTTCACCCATGGGAGTGGCCAAGCAAACCATGGCAGAGATTACACATTGACTATGCAGGTCCTTTTATGGGACACATGTTTCTGATCCTGATGGATGCGCATTCAAAGTGGATGGATGCTTATCCGGTAACAAACTCCACCTCAGCTGTCACGATTGAATGCCTGCGTAAGAGTTTTAGTAACCAGGGGATACCAGAGACAATTGTGTCAGATAATGGCTCATGTTTTGTGAGTGCAGAGTTCAAGGAATTTCTGGGAAGGAATGGTATTGAACACATCACCTCTGCTCCTTATCATGCTTCATCCAACGGCTGTGCGGAGCGCGCAGTCCAGACATTCAAGTCAATGATGAAAAAGGCAGGTGAGGGCAGCATCGCCACTAAAGTGTCTAGAGTGCTGTTTAATTATCGCATCACACCGCAGTCCACCACAGGGCTGTCACCTGCGGAGATGTTGCAGGGAAGAAAGTTAAGGTCTACTCTGGATCTGATTCACCCTGATCGCAGAGGAAAGGTGGAGAGAAAACAAAACAGCCAAAAGAAACATCATGACAAGCAGCTTAAAGGGAGAGGATTCCAGGAAGGAGACGCTGTGGTCACGAGGAACTTCAGTCATGGTCCTAGGTGGATTCCTGGTTTCATAACAAAGATCACAGGTCCTGTCTCTTACAAGGTCATGTTAGGAGATGGCAGTATTGTGCGCAGACATGTGGATCAGATACTGGAAAGGCCTGAGAAAAGGGACTGTATTGAACCACAGGTCACAGAACCACTGGGACTGTCTGTTTCACCCGCAGCAGTAATGGGAGCGTCGGAGACTTCCACTCTGGCAGGAAATAGCCGTTTTCCGGCAGGAAATACTCAAAACGTCTCAAAGCCTGCTCCAGACAAGGCCAATCCATCAGTGTCTGACATTCCGCCCCCAGACGCTGTAGGGCTGTCACAACCTGTGGTAGCCCCTGTGCGACGGTCACAAAGAGATGTGGGCAAACCAAGTTATTTGAAGGACTATGTGTGTTAAATGGATTGTTTAAAAAAAAAAAAAAAAAAAAAAAAATGTAACTTGGTGGTTGTTGATTGTTATTGTTACTTTTGAGACATGTTGGGTGATATGCACAACTTAAGTACATGGTACTTGTTAGTTCAGAGTCAGGGATGAGTATGTGTAGGATGTCACAGGTTTATTGTGTTGCAGAGAGAGAGAAAAACAGCTTAAGGAGGGAGGAATGTAGAAGATTGAGAATTTCGTGTTATGTTGGGAGGTGTCCTCGGGGTGGCAGCATAGCCTAGGCCCAAGGTGGTTTATTCACTAGTTCAGAGCCTATAGTGTTACAGGTAGTATGTCGTTGGCTATGCCATGTTCCTGTTATATCATGTGAAGTGCTCCAGTAAACCAGCCTCAACTCACCTCCAGTGTCCGTCCCTTCTTCCTCAATATCATAAGATATTACAGTAGTACTACTCACAGTAAAAGTGAAGTGTCCCTGCAGGCTGTGACTGTCGGCCTCTTCTGTCTGGAGTCATCAGCTGATTGTGACTCAGTCGTTACTGTAAAAACAGGATGTTACTGCTGTCGTTGTTGAGGTGGAGCTCATGTTGAACAGTTTTACAACAGACTGATGATTCGTTTCATCTGGATTCATCTGCTGGTTATTTTCTCCATGAATCCGTCGATTGTTTGGTGAAAGTAGTGAGAGATGTGGAGACAATGAGCCCAGAGTGAAACCGTCACCCTGTTAGTTTACAGATGCGTTCAAATGATTCAAGAAAACTAGCTGCTGATTAGTTTTCTGTCTGACGGGTTGCTCTTTATGTTTTGTGCAGTAAAAAGTAAAATATTTCCTCTGAAATGTGCAGCAGAAGTAGAAACAATAAGTAAATGTACTTCATTACTTTCCACCACTGACACGTTACACATTATATCCAGAGAAAAGGCGACACCAGGTGGACAAACTGTGAACTACAGGAACAAACTCAGCTGACAGTCAGTTTGTCTTTGCTCCTTTGTTTTTCTGCTGCTCTTGTTATTCACAATATAACTTTTGTTTCTATTTTCAAGAGCAGATGATATTTATTTAAAACTTAAGTATAAAAATCAGAAAACCTGTTCTCCACTCTGGAGGAGCTGCAGTGAACACCATCGGTTTGTTTCTCTTGTGATTTGATGTTTGAGTCATTTCAGGCCTCAAAAAGTTCACAAACCCCACCCCCCCAGGTCTATCTGTGTTTCCATGGCAACGATCAATAACACCTGCTGACAAACAGGAAAAATAATTTGTGGTTTGATATCAAGAAGGGAAACAGTTTGACAGACTGCAGAAACCTTTGACATGAATCTTATTTTCCTGCTGTTGCTTCAGTTTTCTCAAACCGATCTCCAGAATAAGTCTCGGTAAGGTCACTTCAGCTGAACCACAGATGTTACAGCTTTATGTTTCTTTATGTTCAGTGTTCAGGTCTTCTCTTGTCACAGCGTTGAGCTTATGATGTGGTTTTGAGTTATGATTTCGAGTTTCACCCCTGGTTCAGTTGCTTTACCTCCTCACTTGTTGTGGTTTTTGGGCTTAACTTCCTCTCTGCATTAAATTTGGTGTGAAGATTCATCACAAGGCCTGATAATTTCAAGTCTCTACATCTTTTCGTTCCAGAGTTATGATGTCTTGTTTCACTTCTGTTTTCAGGCACCAGCAGCGCTCGGCTGAGGTCTGAGCAGTCGCCACAGACACAGCTGGAAATGTTCTGACGTTTTCTTCTACGACTTCTGATATAAAATCCAGTTAATAAACATTCACTGTGAACTTGATATGAAATGTCGGTTCAGTGTGTAGCCTCTGAGGCCCCTTTTCCACTGGTCAAAAATCCCACTTGAACCTGCTAAGATCGGGCATTTGTGTGCAATGGGAATGTGTCAACTTGGCATTTGCACCGAGTCGACTGCCTCTGCAGTAGAGACGGGTTTTAATCACCTCGGCTCGGCCTGGATCTAAACGGACGACCCAGGTGAACACGCTACTTCTGACGTAATTCCCACCGCACAATGTATCATCGTCACTGGCCTCCGTGCTGCCTACAGCTCGCTTGTGTTCACTGTCTCTGCTGTTGTTTCCTGTTTCCTGCACCTTCATGACGTGAAACGCGACGTGAGACGTGACGTGAAACCTGACGTGAAACAAAACGTGACGTCAGTGACGTGCAACGTAACGCTTCGGACAAAAATCACAGACAGGCTGTTTTGCCTGCGGGAAGTCTTTAAAAAAACCTGTGCAGACCCACTAATGTCGGTGGGAAAGCACCATGACAGTGTAGTTGCAAAACTTTGCCGTAAATGTAAATGAAAGGACGCAGTTAGCACACGGATAGAGGCTGACGTACAGTGAGTGAGTATAGCAGCTAACATATCACTCTTCTCTGAAAGCAGACGGGCTTAAATCGCTAAAAAATGACTGGAGTCTGGTGCAGTGCTTGAGACAACAGGTTCAACTCCATCTCCTGTCTGTTCTCTTCCTCTTCCTCACTCATTCACTTTGTATCTCTCTCATCGTATTTTTTTCACCACCTCTCTTTTCTTCTTCTTCTCTTTTATCTCTCTCCTCTCTGACTTCCTGTATGCTCACAGCCGCCAGCTGCTCTTCCTCTTTTCTGCATCCTTTCTTTCTTTAGTTCTTTCTTTCTTTCTTTCTTTCATTCTTTCATTTTGTCTCTCACTCCGTCTCCCATTATCACACACATGGCAGTGTAATTGCTGCCGGTGTCATTAGCAGATGAATTAAAGTATTTCAGTAGTGAGTCTACAGTGAATTGTTTTCCATGGCAGCGCTGGATTACCATAGAAACTAATGACTCAACTTCACAGGGAGCCACCGGAGTCCACCGACTTCTCACTCTGCTCATTCAGTCGTTCTGCCTTTATTGTTCACGAGGGAAATCTGGTGTGCAGACGAGCTTTAGAGATAAACCACACGCTGATGAGACACGACGTACAGAGGATCATATAGGTAAACGACGGCGGATGACAGCAGAGCAATAAAAAGACAAAACAGAAAGTAGTTACAGCGACACGAGAGGCTGCGAGGCTTCATGTGCAGATGAAGCAGAGTAATTGGAGCGAGGACGAACGAGTCCCTGCTCCTCCTGCCGAACAACCTGCACATTAACTGACATTTTATCAGTCTGTCAGTTTGAGCAGTGAGAGGACGGAGGGTTGAGATCTCAGCTCATGTGACTCAAACTGACCTCTGAGCTGTGTTCACTCAAACACAGTGATGTAGGATGTCGACACACGGACAAAGTGGACGTCACAAATCCAACCGACAACACAAACTACTAGATATTCAAGTCGTTGAACGTAACCTGACTACGGCCGCCCTGAGGGCAAGTGAGACCTCGTTTTTATCCTGAAGAAAAGATATTTTACCTCCTGTGTTTGTGACTCACGACCTGGTGAGAAAAACTATTTTCCTCCTGGATACTCTTTATAAATTCTTACATTTTTTTCCAATCTGTGAAGTTAAATTTTAGTTTTTCACCCTGTTCCACACATGGGGGGAAAACGTCTCCAGGAACAGCTCCAGGTTTTGAAGCTAACACTCGTAGTGGCCAAACTGTGTAATTACATCATCACATGACGGACTGTGTGTTGTGGTGTGTTTCTGTGCTTTGTGTTTCAGAGGTGCTTGGTGAGGCTGGGCGTGGCTCTCTGCTGGCCGGAGCGGTGCCGGTCCACAACACCTGCAGTTGGTGTAATCAGCATCTGCTCTTGTGCCCAGAACTTCCCTCTGCACGCTGCCGGACTACTGTCACCAGCTCCACTGGTACCTGGTTTCTCTCAGCTTTCGTTTTCCCGTAAGCTTACATCTTGAAAGAAGCGTCTGTAAAACGGTGCACAGATTGTTTCACCGTCAGAATTTGAGCCATTCGGTCCAATAAGATTTGTAAAGTCTTGACGAGCAGCGTGATTAAATGATCTTTTCTCTGTTAGAGGGTGCAAAACCGGGAGTTCACTGGTTGGGTTGGCGGGAGTCTGTAGTGAGCGCGCTCTAAAGGCCCGACGACACCAGAGATCTGGGTATCAGTATATCCAGGAAGTCGAGCTTTCTGGGCTTCATGCGCCGCTGAGCAGCTTTCATAGGAACGGAGCTCCGCCTCCAACGCTGTGTCCAGATTTAATATAAGTTCAATGGTTCATGTGCTTCTCCGATCAATCAACCACTCGGATCAGGTAGAGACACTGCCCCCTGTTGGTTTGGAGGATGAATTCAACAGCCAATTATGACACTCGATGTTCATCATAGAGAGCCGAAGCCCCGCCCCCTTCCTGTTCCCCTGTAGTGATGCAGAGACAGATGATGTTTGTCAGTCTGTCATCAGACGGTGACGTCATTATAAAGACGTCACAGCCGACAGAGTCGTTACTGACGTCATGTTACTCCTGCATACGAGCAGCTCACAGAACTGAACCAGAACCAGAACCAGAACTGCAGTTGTTAATATGAGCAGATTTATTGTGATGTTCATCTTGATTACGAGCCTTTCTGAGCCCAGTTGGCTCCGTGCTGGTGTTGGTTCTGGTGCTGATGAGACGACGTAGTTCTACATGAGGTTTGACTTCAACACAACAAACTGACAAACATCGTGTGTGTCGACTGGAAGGGGCGGAGCTTCAGCTCTCTGTATCTTCTCATCGGTGTATCTTGACCGGCCATCTTGTTGTGTAATCCTTCCTGTTGTCCCTTTGTTCGTCATCCATGTTGTTTTGTAACGTGTCACAGAACAACATGAGGGTTCAAACTCATTTGAACATTTGAGCATTTGTAAACTATCATTTAAGTGTGACGACGGTAAAGAGGACAGAAAGGTCGACACAACGCCACGAGAAGAACAACATGTTGGCCTGAACACCGACAGCAGCTCTCTCAGCAGCAACACACAACATTGTGCGTCACAGCTTTGAACAAACCCCCTAAAAGGTCCCCCACAGGGTGATTATCTCCTCATCTCATTTTATTTCTATGGTGACTGCTAATAACGCTAGCAGGTTAGCTTTCCTGTCCCAGTAGGACTGTATCCTGCTGCTGCTCATCTGACAGCTGGAGAGAACGAGACGAGGAAAATCAGTTTATACAGCCCCACTGTGACACACTGCTGATGGCTTCACACACACACACACACACACACACACACACACACACACACACACACACGAAGATAAGCACACAGATACACGATGCTGAAGCCCGTGGCGTGCAGTCTAAAGGGGACCCATAACCTTGGATGAGGGGAATAGAAAGTGTTTGTGTGTGCGAAACAGTTTGGTGTGTGTGTGTGTGTGTGTGTGTGTGTGTGTGTGTGTGTGTGTGTGTGTGTGGTAATGAGAGAGTGGGTGGGTGCAGAAAAGGAAGTGGCGGAGAAAGAAGGTAGAAGTGAAGACAAAAACGACAGAAAGCAACAGATGAGAGAAAAGGAAGAAGAGCGGAGAGACGAGGACCGAAAAGAAGAAGAAGAAGAAGAAGGAGAAGAAGACGAGGAGGACGAGGAGGACGAGGAGGACGAGGAAGGAGCAAGACGAACACGAAGAGGTGAGGAGGAAGAGGGGAGATGAAAACTTGGTCACCTGACAGATAAGTTTGAATGGATGGAGACGCAGCTGAATAAAGTGCGAGGTGAATCATTGTAGCAGTATTTATAGGTAATCTGATTACCTTTAGAGGAAGAAAAGTATTTTTTATCTTAATGTTGTTTTATGATAAGAACCAGAGATGAGGCAGTGTTAGATGATCAGTTTATATCACAGTATAATAATATAATATAATAAACCGGACTTGTAAATAAATTACTCTTCAAGTGTTTTTTGAATGAATATTATGACTGTGTGAAGACAGAAGACGGGAGATGTCCTCACAGTGTCTCACCGATACTGCACTGACATGAATGATGATTTCATTTGTTATAAATTATGACACATTTATTAAAACAAGCACGAGCTGTTCGTCAACCAATCACGACAGTTATTTCTGTTTTATTAACTTTTGTTCAGCCGTGTGAATAACTCCAGCTGAGGTTATGATGAGTTTTTATTAGCTTTTATTTTCCCCCCGTGTCCGTTTGTTTGTTGGTTGGTTTGTCGGCAGGATAAAACAAAAACTCCTGAACAGATTTCCACCAAACTTGGATGGAGGACGAGTCTCGACCCAGAATAGAGCTTGTTGACTTTCGGTGCTGATCCAGATAAAGAGACGGGTCCAGGAAGTTTTCTCGCTTTCTTTAACATTGTGAGATTTTACAGTGTAAAATAAGCGATGACAGCAGCTTTGAGGAGATTATAAAAGAGTCTTTGCTTGTGAATTTTGAAGATGTGATGGTTGAGTAAAAACCTCATCATCTCTACGTAGGTTTCTGAAGTCAGTCAGTCGCTGCATCCTGGAGCTGCATGTTAACGCTGATAACGGGCAGATTTAATCAGCAGTAGCTCACCGGCTAACAGACGTTAGCTCTGTGTTTGAGCTGGTTAAAAACTCTCCATCTGAGTTTCAAACAACCCGATCACCAGAATAAATGTGAGCTGAGTACGTTTCTGCAAAACCAAAGATCAAGTTACAACCAAACGTTTCTTGAAGTTGCAACTTAACTTACTTTTGCAACTACATTTGTTTAAGTTAAATTTTCTATTTCTCTCCTGTCACGACGCTGTGCTGATGCTCTGGTTGGGTTTAGGTTGTAAAACCACTTGTTAAGAGTTAGAAAACTTCATGGTCCTTAGAGATATCCAGTGATCTGACTCAAACTGCAGTCGGCTGTTCAGCAGCCATGTTGGCTGTAATAACGGCACCACCATCGCCTCCTCCTCTCGACGTGACAGTCTGCTAATAACAATATAATATGAATGTGATATGAAGCTTTTAGTGCACATGGACGTGGACGTATCTGTGGTTTGCAGAAACATTAACTACTAACATTACATCCTGGAGACTGAGCTGGAGTTTCCAGCTGACTGACAGCAGAATCATCAGCATACATGCTAACATACATGCTGACATACATGCTAACATACATGCTGACAAAGCACTGTGTTATGATGTGAGGAAGACAAAGGCTGAAGCCTCAGATCATCATGTTATTGTTGTTCATCATAATTAATGTTGCACCAGAAACGTCATTTCAAACTTTTAAACAAAACTTTACAACAAAATGTTGCTCATCTATAATTCCCTTTTTTTCAGTTTCTGTCCAACTCAATCTCCAGAGTAAATGTTGCTAACTACATTTCTGCAAAACGTTAAAACTGGGTTTAGTTTTCTATTCCTGGTCAGGTTTAGGCACAAAACCACCTGCTGGTGTTAGAAAACATCATGGTTTGGATTTAAATAGCTCGTTTTGGGCAGGAAGTGTCTGCAGGAGTTCTTAAAAATATCCGGCGGTGTGACTTGAACTGTGGTCGGCTGTTTTGCTGCCTCGTTGGCGGTAATAACACCTCCCCCGCCGTGATAAAGTGGCTGATTATCATATGTAGATGTGACATGACACACCTCTGGTGCACATGTCAACCTGTCTGTGGTTTGCAGAAACAATAACTGCTGACATTATCTCCTGGAGACGGGGCTGTTGTGTTGCTCTTTGGTTAGATTTGGTAAAAAGATGGTTTGATTAAAAAGGCAGCCTCTCACGACGTTAACCACGTGTTAGAAGAGATAACTTCTCCCAAGTGACACACAGAGCCGACGGCGATGTGCTCAGACGTCGAGTCGATGTGTTCGATGTGACGTGAGATCAGAAACATGAGACGACGTCGCTCACATGCAGGCAGACAAACACAGACCATCTGCAGTTTCTCCATCCACCTCAGGTGTGTCACAGATGGGTTGATGATTTAAAGTCACCATCAGCCTGCTGATTGTTCAGCTGTAAATATGAATTCAATTCAGTCAGAATGAAGAATGAATTCATCTGTATGGAAGATAAGCTCTAAGTCTGGATAGAATAGAGAATTAAAAAGGTTATCGTGTTGTAGTGAGGAATGATCAGGCTGTAATCTAACTGAAAAAGCAAATTCAAAATGTAAAATGATAATCTGAAAATGTAAAGTGAGAAAATGAAAAAAGCCTAAATGGAAATGTTCAGACTGGAAGCTTTAATTGTTCTTTAAATCTTTAAATCTGACATAAAAACTTTCTTTAGTTTGTGACTGAAGTTGAAAAGAAGGACGTCAGATGGACAAAACTAGTTTAAACGACGTGTCCTGGATACGTTTCTGCTCCGTGGGAATAAATCAGAATCCACTATTTGGTGCCGATCACCAGAAATAAAATCATCTCTGAGGTCACAGCTGACGAGACGCTCAGCAGCAGGTAGTGAGGCGACATACAGAGTCTTTAAGGCTCTCGTCCATCCTCCTCCAGATGTCGACTTTCCGGCTGTTTGTTCCACGTTCGCCTCGATGTTCCCCTCGATGTCGCCCCCTGCTGGTACCGTCGGCTGAGCTCGCTCGCTCTCTGACCTCTGAGCTGAAGCTTTGGGTTCGTAGTTCAAAAGGACTCAACTTTCCGTCTCTGGACCGATGAGTGAAACACAGTGCGGAGGTGTGAGGTTGACTCAGTGTTCTCATGAAAATATTTCCTCTACGGTGAAACGCCGCAACCGTCGTAATGTTTGTGTTACCATGTACGAGTGTGTGTGTGTGTGTGTGTGTGTGCGCGTGTGTGTGTGTGTGTTGTATGATTTGACATGAATGATTCATGAGCAGCTGTTGTTGGTGTGTTGATAATCAACGCCTGGAGCGTCTCTCTTCCTCTCTTCCATTATCTCTCCATCTATCCTTTCATTCGCTCACTGACTCACTCTCTCTCTCTCTCTCCCCTCAGGTGTCTCTCACCCTCTCTCTCTCTACCTGAACACCTTGAATCAGGGTAATAACGGCCAGAAAAACAGGACATGTCTGTTCCTGCTGCCTCCACTCTCGCTCTCTCTCCTTCACCTCACAGTCTGACTTTCTCTCCCTCACTATCACTTTCCCTCTCACTCCATTTTTCTCTCCCTTCACTTGTTTCTTCTTGCCCCGGTTTTGTCATCGATTTTATGTAAAGAGGGCGAGACAGACGAAACACAGATCTCTCTCCTTCTCTTCACTGCTTCTCTGGTTAGTTAAGTCTGTTAGTTGTTCAGTCAGTCAGTCAGTCAGTTAGTTAGTTAGTTAGTGTGATGTGTGAGCTGCTCTCAGGTCAGTCATGTGGTTGTTAAACTGTAGGTGACTTGGAGAAAGTCAGAGGAGGATTCACACCTACTGGCCTCAATTACACAAAAACAGAAGCTCATGGCTGTCAAATATCTGGTAAGCCTGATCAATACATTCACTATCAACACTTATTGATTCAGCTGATCTGTTAAAACACTCATGTGATCTGGAAACGTGTGTGTGTGTGTGTGTGTGTGTTTAATCCAGAGCAACAAGCACAGCTAATGTCTTTATAATTATTGAGACTGTTTATTCAATGTATTCAGAAGCTGCTTCTAAATGAGAGTAAAGGTCCACAGAAGTGTTTGCACGCTGATGATTAACTGTTCTTGTGGCGAATCATCCGAGCGTCTAGTTCACGTACAAAGTCAATGAAAAGAAGCAAATAAACAAACACGCAAGATTTGCATCATTCACGCATTCATGCAAGTTGAAAATATTAAACTCCAGTGAGGATTTCGTGTGACACTGTCGTGAAAGTCCATCGACGTTCACATTCACGCTGACATCATGACGTTAACGTCGCTGATGTTCAGACATTCATGAACAACAATGGAGGATAATAATCAGTAATCGTGGTCGTTTGCAGACACTCACAGCTGTACGATAACACGTCTACTGCACAGAGACAGGAAGAGTAAAGGAGCTGGCGTGGAGGAAAGTGAGCGAGGAAGTCGGACTACATGGTAAGTCATGGAAATACGTCTCAGCACAGCAGAGCTCTGATCGATCTGAACTCCATTCAGGGAACAAACATTTTAAAAGTAGTTTGTTGTCGTCTGGCCGACAGACCTGACGCAGCACGAGTCCAGGCTTTTTACAAGGAGACATTATGATGTTGTTATTTCAGCTTCTGATCCATTAATGGAGTCGGATCACAGAGAAATCTCTTTGTTCTGGTTCAGACCGATGTGGTGAGACAGATTCATTCAGTCTGCGTCTACCTGCTGCTCACAGTCACTACTGATTTTAACACACCTGCTAAGAAGCTGCCTCAGTGGAGACGGATGGACGGACGCTCTGCAGCTGAGACCTGGACACCGGTCGGCCTCAGGTAGAGCTGGAAGCTGCCGTCATCCAGACTCTGAAACTCACCCAGCTGAGTGCAGCGAGAGCAACGGCAAGAAAATTTAACAATCCCTCGATCGAACTCACGTTTACTAGAGCGATTATTTTCTTAGCGGTTGGTCTGAACGCAGCATTAAGAGTCCGTCCTCATCGTCCACATGTAGGAAGTTTATCTAAAGTGCGACTGCAACCAAATATGTTTCAGGTTCACCTGTTGGACAATCGACCTATTCAGTCATTTTGGTGTGAGTATGTGTTGATTCTACAGATCCGTCACACCAAGAACCAAAACTGTAACTATCAGTAAAACATTTTATAAATCGCTCCAACACAACTGGATGTTGTGAGTGAGTTCACACCACAACTATAACGAGGTGGGGAACGATATTGTCAGGATCACTGATGAACGATAGAAACACTAACAGCCAATCAGAATACAATGAGTACATTTCAGAGCCTGTACTTTATTACTTTTACTGGAGTGAATCAGTATCTGAACTTTCCTCTGACATGTTGTTTATCTACGTCTTTCCTCTTTTAATGCACAACACTATCAAACTGTGACGTTGGCTAGAAAGTAGCTTAAATGCTAACGTTAGCTAACAGGTTATGAAATATATTGTTTAAAGTTGAACTACAGCCCGATGTCCCTCTGAACTGTCAGCTGTCTTTTCAGTGGCTGGTCAGTTGGAGGGCGGTGAAATGAGAACATATACACAATAAATAGTTCAATAAAAACTTAAAGCTTCACTTTACCTCGACTGTGAGGTCTCACCTCGAGGAGCAGCCTCTTATTTTCAGTAACAGACCACGTGTTTGTTAATCTGACAGCAGAAACAAGTCACAAAACTGATTTAGGTGATAAAATAACAGCCCTAATATCCTCTGCCATCACTACTGGTGGATGTGAAGTGCATGATGGGATGCGTATCGGCAGCAGGTTCCTACACGAGGCAGCTGCAAAAGCTTTCTTGGTAAATTGGGCAACGTTGGACCGTTGTTTTCTAAATGTGGACCTGAGCGATGACACAAGAAAACAAGAGCAGACAAGAAGCCGGACTGAGAGCGGCCTCGAGTCTGAGACTGTTTCACATTCAGTCACAACTCCTGCTTCCTTTAAACGTGGCGCTCGAGTTATTATAAAGCAATCAGACAAACAAACAAACAATGTCACTTTTATTTCAGTATTGACGTGTGTGTGTGTGTGTGTGTGTGTGTGTGTGTGTGTGTGTGTGTGTGTGTGTGTGTTGAGTCAGTGTGGGTGTGCTGACTTCCTGCTGTGAGGAAACTCTCTTCCGATGGAGACACACTGAAACGTTTCAGATCTGAACTGATGTGGAAACACACAAACACACACACTCACACACACACACACACACACACACACGTTGTTTGCTTGTGTGTTATCTCCTCATCGAGTGGGTTGAGTTTGTCTGTGATGCTGCTGATGACAGATCTGTGGAGTCGCCTCGTCATCGCATCAATAATTTACTCGTCATGTCAAAACTTCCTTCACTGAGGCGACAACAACAAACCGAGCCGTCTGGAGCGACACGTGGAGTCTGAGCCGAAAGTCTCGTTTCTATAAGGAAGCTCTTTAATGACAAAACCATCACGTGACTGCAGCACAGACAGAAGTTTGAGTTGAGATTAAATACAATCTAGAGAGTGAGAGCAGAGGGCTGTGACAGAGGACGGAGGGGTGAGTACCGTCCATGATTTTGCTTTTAGAGAACCGGTCAGGACAGAAAGAAACTGCTGCTGGAAACACTGACTGAGCCACACAGCTGAAATGTCAGGGGTGAAACAAGTACTCTCATCCTTCACTTGTGTACTAATACCACAAAATACTTTGAAGTCCTGCATTGAAAATGATTTAAGTAAAGATACAAAGTAAATTAGTCTCATTTACTGATGCATTCATGTGTGATGAACATGTTCCTGGTGTAGCTGACTGGAACTAGTTTATATACTGTTGGTAGTTTCATAAATCATAATAATATACTTATAATGATAATTAACAACTATGTGATGGATTGTGTTGATATGCGCTTCAGACGTTCATGTTTCATCAGGACGCTGTAAAAAAAGGAGTAAAAGTAAAGATGGTGTTAAAATATCAGTCGTCTTAATAGTACTCGAGTAAAAGTCTTAAAGTATCTGATGATAGATGAACTTCAATATCAGAAGTAAATAATACATATTTACATGTCGTATACTTTTGGTGGATGATTATCAGAACAGATATTCAGCATTTTTCTGATTATGTTTCTTTGTTTTATCTGATTGCAGATTAAATTAATTTAAAAATGCAACTTTTTAGCTTTGGCTCTGATGCATTATGTAACGTAACTAGTAACTAAAGGTTTCACCTAAATGTAGTGGAGTACAAGTACTTCAAAATTATACAGTACATTAATGAAGTTACATTCGGTCACTGATCCGGCGCCATCATCAGGTCCAAAGTTTAATGTTACTTCGGTTTATGACCTGCAGAAGTGATGGCGACCCATCAGCCTCAGCCAGACTTAGTGCTAAATAGCAACTGCATGCTAACATGCTAAAGCAGAAATCTTCACTGTACTTTAGCTGTGAGCTGGGGGAAACGTGTGTTTGGCTTCAGGACTCAGCACTCAGCAGAGACTCTGGTTCTGGTTCTGGTTCTGGTTCTCTGTCTCCTCTCTGTAACGTTACGTTCATGAAGTCCATTTCCCCTCCAGCTCCAGTCAGCAGTCAACAGTACTGAACCTGGAGGTCACGTCCGGATCACAGCTGCAGTCAGGCTGATAAACAGGAGTGAAGATAGTTCAGTTAAACGTAACCTCTGAGCTCTCCTCCTGTCGGATCAGAACAGAACCTGATGTGACTCCAGGTGTTTATTCCTCCAGAGTGGTGGTTTGATCCGCGGCTCGTCAGCGTCCTGTGATCATTAAATGTGACGATACACTGATGTTAATGTTCCCTCTCCCTCCTGCAGCATGGTGTGATGAACAGCTAGCTCAGACCGACTCAAACACACACACACACGCACACACACACACTGACACACACACGCACATTCACACACACACCATGAGTATGTCGGTGATGCGCTCAGCCTCCCCTCCTGCTGAGGACCCGGCCACGCCCCCACCCATGACCACGCCTCCTCGCAAAGCCTCAGTCCGCCTGCAGGAGAGGTGGGTGTTAACCACACGCACACACACACACACAGACACACACACACACAGACACACACACTCACACACACACACACACACACACACACACACACACAGACACACACACGCACACGCACACACACACACACACAGACACACACACACACACACACACACAGACACACTAAATATTAAAAATATGATGTCTGAAGAACGCCTTTTCCTTCTTAAAGGAATAAATATTGCTACAAAACTACAAAACGCCCTAATTGTCTAAAACTGTCCACCTTTCTGAAGCTTTCTTGTTTTCAAAAATGTCTTCAGTTTCTAAAACTGTGCACGTGTATGAAAAATGTCTTGTTTCACGGAAATGTACTGTCTTTCTTAAAGGAACAGTTCACCCAGAAATGAAACTTAAGTCATTACATTACCTGCATCCCCAGTCAGGCTCAGTCATCATCTCCTCCTGATGATATAAAGTCAGGCTCAGTCATCACCTCCTCCTGATGATATAAAGTCAGGCTCAGCCATCGTCTCCTCCTGATGATATAAAGTCAGGCTCAGCCATCGTCTCCTCCTGATGATATAAAGTCAGGCTCAGTCATCGTCTCCTCCTGATGATATAAAGTCAGGCTCAGTCATCATCTCCTCCTGATGATATAAAGTCAGGCTCAGCCATCGTCTCCTCCTGATGATATAAAGTCAGGCTCAGTCATCTCCTCCTGATGATATAAAGTCAGGCTCAGTCATCGTCTCCTCCTGATGATATAAAGTCAGGCTCAGTCATCGTCTCCTCCTGATGATATAAAGTCAGGCTCAGTCATCGTCTCCTCCTGATGATATAAAGTCAGGCTCAGCCATCATCTCCTCCTGATGATATAAAGTCAGGCTCAGCCATCGTCTCCTCCTGATGATATAAAGTCAGGCTCAGCCATCATCTCCTCCTGATGATATAAAGTCAGGTGAAGTCTCGTAGTCCACAGAACATTTCTGGAGCTTCACAGTAAAACAGAGTTGCAGCGTTCTGCTGAACACCTGAAGCAGCTGGAGATGATTTAAACATCAGATGACAGAGATCACCACCTGATCTGAGGAGATGATATTTACACCCTCAGCGTGCGGTTGAGCTCTTCACTTCAGAATGGGTGCATGCTAACACTGTTAGCTTAGCAGATACATTGAAGATTTCATCTTTAAAAGGGGTGTACACAACGTTATTTTGGCTGAAATGTTCCTTTAAATCCTCTGTTTCACAATCGCCATAATGCTCTTTGATTGTGCACTTTTTTTGTAGGCGGGGCTCAAACCTCTCTCTGCTATTGGATGTGAGCACCCTGGGGGTGGAGCCTGTTTGTTCTGTCTCCACCCCGAAGGAAGTGTGGCTTCAGCTGCTTCACACCTCCTCAAGGCCGCTCACACACACGACGCTGCAGCAGGCTGCCATGGACACCAACACACTGAATGTAGAGTACCAGGTAACACACACACACACACACACACACACTGACTCAGATGCAGGTGTGTTGTGTGTTGGTTGTTTCTGTGTGTGCTCAGGTGTGTGTGTTGTGTCTCCTCCACAGAAGATCCCTCCGAACTTCGTGAGCGCTGCGGAGCTCGATGTTCCCGGTCACATGATCAAAGACAGATACAAAACCATCCTGCCCAGTCAGTGCCTCAGCTGTCCTCCTGGCCTCACTGGAAACACACTGCACAGTTTACACTCTTGTTTATTATTGTCATTTGTTGTTTACTGTTTAGACCCTGAGAGCCGGGTGATCCTGAGGAGCCCAGAGGAAGAGGCGGGGCCAGACCGCTACATCAACGCTAACTACATCAGGGTGAGTGGAGTCACCAGCTTCTCCTGCAGAGGTGCTTTTAGGTCACTGTCTTTGTCGGCCATTTTGGAGTTATGTTCACAGAGCTGATTGTTTCTGTTCACCTCGGTACAAATACTTCTCCAGTGGTGACGTCTCTTCAGTCACCAGCCTGTGGTTTTATCTCCACTTGATGTTAAAACAACAGATTTTCAATGGAAGTTTTTTATCAGGGTTTTTATTTTGGTGGGAAACAATTCACTTGTTCATGCGAAACAGATTCTGCAGCAAATTACACTGATTAAAAAGAAAACTATGTCTTAACATCAGGTTATGACCGCACTGAATGAACACTGGCCAAAGGTTTATGGACACTCAGTTTTCTGAATTATCATCCAATCATATCTCGATCAGAACGGATCGGCCCTGTTTATCTATTTCTGGCTGTGAAACTTTCTGCTTACTGTGAATTAGTTTTTAAAATAATAAATCAAGACACGACTGCACTCTGTGGTTTTACTGATAAACTCAAACTGCACATTCGAATGTTTCTGCACGGCCAGAACTGCGACTTTGAAGCTCGCATTGCTCGGATCAACTGAACCGCCACAGAATATGACACGATATACTGTATTGTCCCCGTGGGGAAACTTGCAGCAATTCCCAACACACACTTGTTGCAGTCAAACGACGCAATCCAGTAAAATTAAGACCATATAAACAATTAAAAGCATTAGAAGGAATCAAGCAGCAGCAGCAGCACGAGTCCGGCAGAAGTGATGGAATAAAACTGCTGTCAGTTTAGACCAGAGACGATTACAGTCAAGGTTGTTCAAAGACGACGGCTGCGTCCTCAAAGATGCTGACAAAAAGAGAGGAAGCGACGTTGTGCAATCCAACACTGAGCAGTCAGAAGAAAAGAAAGATAATACGCAGCTGCAGATCGAAGATGAAGACAACATGGTGTCTGTTCTGCAGTGAAGTTCAGTCACAAGACCACAGTTTGAACCACAACATGTAAAATCATCTCCAATAATAATAAAACAGCGTTAAAACAGACGACCAAACTGTCTGACCTGCCAGAAACTGGTCCGAGAGTCACACTGTTGAACATTAAGCTGATGCATCTGATGCGAATGAGTTGAAGATGTTGCTCCATCATTTATTTTGACGTATAAGTGAGTCAGGCTGAGACCGTCGGGTCGTCTGGTGGACCGAACATACAGAACTGTGTGTCATCAGCAGAGCAGCTGTAAGAAAAAAACATGTGAGGTGATTGAGAAGAGAAGTGGACCGAGTTCAGGTCCCTGTGGTACCCCAGTGAGGAGAAAGTGATGCTGGATCACAAGTCATCAAAACCACAGCTGTTTCATAATAAAA
>NC_140195.1:1083913-1186413 GCF_965226575.1 Pagrus pagrus
TGTGTCTGTGTGTGTGTGTGTGTCTGTGTGCGTGTGCAGCTCTGCGCGGAGCGTCGTCCCATCAGACACTACTGGTTCACCTCTTGGCCTGACCACCACATCCCACAATGCACTGCACCGCTGCTGAGACTGGTGGAGGAGGTCGAGACGTACAGCAAGTCCCTCCTACCGCCCAGCTCTCAGCCAATCACAGCCCCCGTCCCGGGTCCTGGACCGATCATCGTCCACTGCAGGTTGGTTCCTCATGAAACAGTTTGTGGTGCCTTCAGCAGGTCCTCTTCAGCAGAGGAGGATTGTGGGAGTTGATGTAAGAAAACACAGAAAACTAAAAGATAATTGCTATTCAACATTTCTACTTAATTCTCCTTTTTTACTCACAAAATATCACAACTTTGCTCTTGAAATATAACTTTCTCTCTCTACACTGATACTTCTATAGATCCAAGATAGAACAGAATAATAAAGACACACAATCACACGTGTAATTCACTTTTTTAACCTTTCAACTGAAGGTTAAACAGTAAAAGCAGCTCGTTATGACTCAGACCAGAGCGGCGGATGTGTCGAAAGCTACTTCCTGTTTGAGAGCGTGGCCGGTCTCGGCTGAGCAGCCGACCACAGCCGAGGGGACAGATGAAGAGGCTGCGGTGTGGATCTGACCTCCAGAGTGTCTCCTCAGGCAGCGGAGCAGATCCGTGCACGCACGCACACACACACACACACACACACACACACTGATGTGTTTCTCAGTGGTACGTCTAGGAAGAGGAAGTAGATTAAATGACGAGGCGCAGCAGTCATCCAGAGACTGAGATCATCAGCATTTTCAATGAAGTCTGGATGTAAATGACACCAACATCAACTCAGATCAAGTTCAAGGTGCAAAATAAAAGAATATTAGTCGAAAACATTCAATTATTAATTAAAATGTTCTACAGAATGTGAAGAAATAACAGTTTCTCACATTACGACTTCTGTGTCCTGTGTTGCAATGATATCTACTGAAGTTAGCATGCTAACCAGCTAGCAACAGCCCTGTCCAGTTCAAACATCCCCGTGCTAACACCAACACTCCCTGTCTGGACCAGCTGGAGTTAGCAGCAGTTAGCGGTTACTCTGGTGACATGCTGCCACCTGGTTGTGTTTCAACAGCTGGCTAATTCTAACATATTGCACCTTTAATAAAAATTAGATATGTATATATTTTTAAATATTTTTCTGAGACTACCAGGAAGATTTTCCACTCTAGTTGTAACTAACGCTGTCAGATTAAAGTGTGAGATGAAGCGGAGTGGAAGAATAAAGTAGCTGAAAATTAGAGAAATACTCGTGTAAAGTAAAATTACAAGGAAACTGTATTTAAGTGCAGCAGCTGCGTCTTTCTGAAGGAGTCTGTCCAGGTGAACTTCCTCTGCTGTGCCTGACAGAGTGACATCAGCTGCTGATGACTTTCGTCTCCTGTCTGCATGACCTCACTTCCTGTCGATCACTCTCACTTCACTTTAACGTTTCTTGACACTTTACTTCATGTCTGGCTGCTCCTTCTTTGTTCCTGCTGGAGTCATGTTGTCTCGTTCCTCTGATACAGTTATTTGACGTTGTTCATTTTGTTCTGATTTCATCTGCTGGAGGAACGTTCACCTCCTCGTGACCAGCTGACACTGATGAGACTGAACGAGCAACTCTCACAAAAGAATTGAGGATAAAAACCAGAAACATTGTTGCATGAGGTCCTGGACGCTCAGCGATGCTCCGTTAATGTCTCCTGTGTCCTCTCAGTGCAGGTATTGGCAGGACGGGTTGTTTTATAGTCGGCAGCATCGGCTGTCAGCAGCTCAGAGAAACGGGTCAGGTTGACATCCTGGAGACGGTGTGTCAGCTTCGACTGGACAGGTGGGTGAGATCAGTCCTCCGTCTGTCTGTGCTGTAACATTTGGTTTATTAGCCGTCTGTCTAACCTGTGGTCCGTCCCCCCGTCTCGTGCAGAGGTGGTATGATCCAAACCACAGAGCAGTACCAGTTCCTGTACTCCACACTGGCCCAGTACAGCTCCCAGCTACAACACAACCAGGTACTCACAGTGTTTCATTGAGCTGGTTCTGATCGAGATGATGAGGTGGACCGAGACGCACATTTCTCTTTCTTTCACACGCCGATTACAAAAGATGTTATTTACACAATTTTTTTAAGGCTGATATTTTCAGTTAGTAGAAAATCCGTCTGAATTGGGCGTGATAACGTCTTTTCAAATTATATTTTCAAATGCCAAAAACTTAAAAAAGTAAAACTGATGATGTCACCAAAGATGGTTTGGACCTTCAGCACCACACGCTGTCTCGCTGATCCTTCCTCAGCCTGAACCGAGTCGCCTGAACTTAACTGAACCTTCAGCACGGACCCGTCAGAGCAGAGAGTCTCGTGGTTTAGATGTGATGATGTGTTTTGTTTGAGGCTAAACGCAGTGTTTCCTCCTCACCAGAACCAGCAGAACCCAGAGGGCCAAGTCAGCATACAGCTACAGAACCTCCAGCTGGGCAACACGCAGGATATGAAGAACTGATACCAGACAGAACCTGGAGAACCAGCAGTCTCTACAAGGCCAAGTACACAACTAGAGAAGTCCAGGAGACCTCAGAACCAACAGAATGCACAACAGATATCTTTAACAGAACCAGAGAGATGGAAACGAGAGAATAATTAAATGGACCACCCGAAACAGCTGATGCACTTACACATGGAGGATTTGGTGGACCGGCAGAATCATCCTACAGAGAAAAGATGTTCTGGTTCTGTTCAGTGCAAACAGCTGGAGGTCCTGAAGAACTGGAGAACCCAGAACATCATGTTCACCCTGGACCGAAGATCTCACCAACCTTTCTCAACTGAACCAAGAAAACCAAGTAGACAAAAACAGACAGAAACAAAATGTCATTAAGATCAAATCAAATAAAAAACAACGTTCTTATTTTCAGTTCTGATGTTTTTCTCTCAGATACAAAAATATTTAAAGATGATTTCAACAAGAAACTGAAGTGAAACCAGAACTTCATTCAAATCCCACTGAGGTTTTTAATGATTGTAACTGTGTGAGTCTCAACAGTGTGTGTGTGTGTGTGTGTGTGTGTGTGTGTGTGTGTGTGTCGCTTCATATATTTAAAGGAGCAGTCTGTAGTTTAGTTGAAGAAATGTTAATGAGCAGAGAAAGATCCTCATTGGCTGATAAACAAACTAAATAAACAAACTCTCTTTGTTTTCATGAATAAACAAACTGACTTAAAGGACAACACAGTTTATACTGTTGTACTGTGTTTATATGTGGCGGACCCTGCCACCTCTCTAGCTTCAAACAATGTTCTGGGACCTGATTCTCCTCTGAGAGCAGCTTGTTTATTCACTGATGGAAACAGTTTGTGTACCTCATTAATATTGTATATATTAAAATTCTGACTTCTTCTCTTAAACTACTCAGAGCTCCTTTAAACGTCAGATGGTATTTAAAAAAATCAAAGCAAAGTTCAAGGTTTGTTTGTTTGTTTACATTTGCTACAACACAAAAAGTCCACATGTAACGACTCATTAGGAAGTGCCAAAATAATAATGATGATAACAATAATAATTATAATGATAATGATGATGATGATAATAATAATAAACTTTATTTATATAGCACCTTTAAAAACAGAGTTCACAAAGTGTATTGACAATCAAGCAAAAGTGGGAAACATTAAAAGTCAACATAAGACATCACAGGTCAAAGGAATAAGAGGCAGAATCACAATAAAAGAAAGAGTTGAAGTTTATTTTAATGTAAAACAACATGATTCAACCTTCAGAGGTGTTTACAGGGTCGGTGCTGCTGACAGCTGTTCCCTGTGTGGCCGCCAGGGGGCGGTGTGTACATCCAGCTGCCCCTGTGCGCCGCTCCTGTCTGCGCTCCTCTGCTTCCTCTATCAGCCCCACCCAAACAGGAAGAGGCGCCAACAAACTGCTGACAGATTAAACTCACCAGACACCAGAACCAACAAAAAGATCATTTAAACTGTTTTATTCGACATCAGATTATCTTTAGAATAGAAAACACAACGTTAACGTCGAGGCTGAATCTCTTCGTTTGACTGATGAAGACGAATGCGGGTCGCTGCGGTGTTTATTTTGAAAGGCTGCACCGGATGTGGAGTGAGTCGTGTCGTCAGTCTTGACGGTGCTGGTGGGAAAAGGCGCAGCTAGTAAACATCACAGAAAGCTGAAAACACACCGCGGACATCACAGCCACCAAACACCGACGTCTTCGATATATTCCTCGGTCATTAAAGCTCCTGTCGGTGTCGTCCGGGTTCCTGTCACCGCCCGTGGTTGTCACAGTGACTGTCGGCGTCCAGAAAAAAAGACTGTCGGGGCGTTAGCCAGCTAGCTAGCTAGCATAGCCACCTAGCCGTAGCAGCAGCAGCCGCAGCTAGCATTAGCATCAGACGACAAAGATGATAGCGCTAATCAACAAACTGTTGGACTGGTTCAAGGCGCTCTTCTGGAAAGAGGAGATGGAGCTGACCCTGGTGGGGCTGCAGTACTCCGGGAAAACGACCTTCGTCAATGTGATAGCGGTAAGGTCCAGGCTAATTTGACGTGCTAACGCCAACTGTCAGTTAGCATCTGGCTGCATCCATTGTTATCCTGCAGTGGTGAGGTCAGCTAGCTGTGAGTGAATGAGGCGATTAGGTTTTAACAGACGTGTAAGTCACACTTGTGTTAGCTACAACCATCTGACTGATTATAGGAGCTGCTAACGCTCCGTTAAACCTGTGAACCGGCTCCAGTGAGTCATTTAAAGGAGCACAGCAGCTTCACATCTGCACCGGTGGATGTTCAGATCTCCATCATCAGTGCAGACATGTTCCTCAGAGAGGGCCGGTTTTCAGAGCTGAACCCCCAGCCTGCTGTCAGCCAGCAGGGCCGGAGGGAGGGTTTGTGGAGGTGGAGGATCGATCAGCCCCCTCCTGTCACAGTGACCTTCCCTCTCCGGTCACACACCATCAGCTGAGCACCTCATGACGTCAGCCTCTGGTGCTTCCCATTTAAATGTTTGGGTGACACACTAACATAGATATTCCTTCACCCAAACACATGTTGTTATGAGCTTTGGCATTCAGTATTTCCTGTTTCTAGAAGCCTAAATGCAGATATGAGTGCAGACAGATTTTTGAGATGAGCGTCTGAGACTTAAACAGCTGAATTATGATTAGTCTTCTGATTTAAATTCATTTTGAATATGAAAACATAAGTAGAGATTCATGTCTCCCTGGATGGAGTCTGACACCTGAGCTCAGAGTTTCTGCTGATACCACTGCTCTCTTTTCCCAAACGTCGTCCTCTGTGTGAAACTTGTGGGAATAACTTGATTACATCGGGTCACGTGAGGTCAGCGAGTCCACAGCTCAGCGTGACTGCAGGAATGTAACTGATTGATAATGACGATGATGAAGGAACAGTTAACGTGGATCTGTGAAGAGCTGCAACGATTGATCGATTAGTTGTCAACTATTAAATTTATCGCTGAGTATTTAAATATTTGATTAACTGATTTTTTGAATGATTTAGATTTTTCTCTGGACACGGACAAGGAGACATTTGAGGACGAAACACTGATCAACATTTTTCTTTTACATTTACAGACCAAATAACTAATCAATTAATCGAGGAAATGACCAACAACAGATTTATAATCTCATATTGCCTTAATCTGAACCCTGAGGTCACCTGGACAGCTCCACGTTAACTTATCTTTACCGTCATTTCCTCTTTCTTATCTTACGACACGCAGATCAATACAATTCCTGACTGTTAAGATGAAATTTGCCGTTTACATAGTGTGCAGATATTCAGAGGATTTATGGGCAGATACAACAAGAATGTGATGATGGTGACACACAGACTCATAATGAGCAGAGGGGTGTATCAGTAACAAGTGTGTGTTTGTGTGTGTGTGTGTTTCAGTCGGGCCAGTTCAGTGAAGACATGATTCCTACAGTCGGGTTCAACATGAGGAAGATCACTAAAGGAAATGTCACCATCAAGGTTGGTAGTTTCATTCCCTGTTTCTACACACACTCACATGTGCAGTTTGTGTGTTTGTGGATTTGGTTGTGTTGTTAGTTTTTCCTCGTGTGTCAACAACACACACGAGGAGGTAGCCATCATCCAATTATCACTTCTGATAATGTTTCTACTTCTTTAGAAATCTGAACAGATCAAAGTTTCACGGTTTCACTGACGAGAGAGAAAATTGAAAACGAGGGTTTTTGTTTGTTTTAGTTCAACAAGCACTTTATTATAATTTCACAAAATATCATTAACTAACACATGAAATGTGATATAAACCTTAAATATAAAACATTTCTACTAACACTAATAAATAATGTAGATAAACAAATGTACACGGTGCAGTAACTGTCAATTTTAATAGCACTGTGTACTTTGTGAAACTGGTACACGGCTACAACCTTGTGCCGTAACATTTATGTTTAACTGGAATGACCCTCAGTAGAGTGTATACCTCCGCCAAGTCCCAACAGTCCCTTTTAATTTTATCAAGCCCTGATTCAATGTCTTTGAATCTGATAGATCCATATTTTCATTAGGATCCACATTAAACTATTCTCACTCATAGATACCAGCCATTTAAATACGCTCCCTGTTATAACATGTTAAACCCTCTCTCTCCCTCCTGCTATCTCACAATGTTAAAGAAAGTGAGAGAAAAAATCCTGGTTCCGTCTCTTTATCTGGATCAGCACTAAAAGTTAATGAGGTCTATTCTGGGTCGAGACTCATCCTCCATCTGAGTTTGGTGGAAATGTGTTCAGTAGTTTTCGTGTAATCCTGCTGACAAACCAACAAACAGACAAACAAACTGACGCAGGTGAAATCATCACCTTCCTCAGGGACGAAATATCGAGCAAATAGAAAAAACACTTTGTATTTTAGTTTTTAGAGCCAGAAACACTCAAACTAAATGGATTTTCTTATTCGGCACATAAAAAATGACAACAAGCAATTGTTATAAAAAAAAGTTTTATTTAAGTTTTGAGGTTTTTCAGATTCTGTTTTAAATGTTTTCATTTTTTAAAAGATGTTATTTACACCGACTGTTAGCTCAGCAGCTACAATGAAGAGTTCAGCTAAAGGGTGTGAATATGGTCTCAGATCAGTTTGTGATCTCTTCTCTTCTGCAGACTTGAATTATAGCAGACGAGCTGTGTGGAGACATCTGATGTTTGTTTTTTTGTGTTTTTTTATGTTTTGACTCTCTCTGTGTCTGTAGTTGTGGGATATCGGCGGTCAGCCTCGGTTCAGGAGCATGTGGGAGCGTTACTGTCGAGGAGTCAGCGCTATCGTGTAAGTCCTGGTTCCTTAAACTGTGCTTACTGCCCCCTAAACGGGTCACTGGGACGTCTCTGCTGGGTCCAAACATGACAGAAGACATTAATGAGACGGCTGAGTCAGAGCCAAGTCACGCAAGTTTGTCCATCAACTCGTCCTTCTGTCCTTCAGACAGGTTTTTCAAAACGAGAGACATGTTCTGCATTAAATCTAATATCTGAAGGTTTGTGCTAACAGGAGTTTGGTTGAATCGTGCTGAATGTCAGAGAAATCCTTGAGTTTGATCATCAGAGAGAAGCCGAGTACAGAATACAGTCCTGCAGCCTTGTTGTGTCGTATTACCCCAGTTGACTTGGTGAGACGGGACAGGAAGGCTGCAGGGCAAACGGGTCAGAGTTATGTAACAAAAGTTAGTTTGCGTGTACAGTTGATGTAGTAAAAGTGAAAGTCAGCGGGAGCGTGATAGGATTGTAGAGCCTCCAGAACTGTGTAAACATTTAAAGTTCATGTAAATTTCAACATTTTGAATGAATGTCCGGGTGGTTTCATAGTTTTTCTTCCTGTTGTAGCTACATGGTGGACGCAGCAGACCCAGAGAAGATCGAAGCCTCCAAGAACGAACTCCACAACCTGCTGGACAAACCGCAGCTGCAGGGAATTCCTGTAAGAACTCGAGCAGAACAGACCGAGCCTGAGCAGAACAGACCGAGCCTGAGCAGAACAGACCGAGCCTGAGCAGAACAGACTGAGCCTGAGCAGAACAGACCGAGCCTGAGCAGAACAGACTGAGCAGAACAGACCGAGCCTGAGCAGAACAGACTGAGCAGAACAGACTGAGCCTGAGCAGAACAGACCGAGCCTGAGCAGAACAGACCGAGCCTGAGCAGAACAAAGTTAACTAAATAATTCGACTGACGTGAAGTAATGAGCCGACTGAACCTAATGACCCGACTGAATCTGACCTGAAGTGACTCAGTCTGGACAAACCAGCTTATAAAGACTAAACTGATTGTAAAGAATGAACCAGAACGAGTGACTGGACTCAAACTGACTGAACTAACTTGAGCTGATGTGTTTTCCGCCTCTGTGTCTTCAGGTTTTGGTTCTGGGCAATAAGAGGGACCTACCAGGAGCTCTGGATGAGAAGGAGCTCATAGAGAGGATGTAAGTCCACAGTCACCTCTGACCCTGATGGTTTCTCATTGTGAAGCTGTTTGGAGTCGTGTCAGGCTTTTGGTTTTGTTTCATGCAGATGTGTCGTTCATGTCCTGTGACTCACCGTGACTCACTGGCTCCCCCTTCTGGAGTCAGGCGAGTCCAACACAAGTCTGACAGACAGACGTGCTCGGGGTGTAACGGTTCATGTATTCGTCCTGAATGTCACAGCACAGACGTCACTGTAGTCGTACGAAGAATATGTCTAACTCTCACACTTGTGAGATCATGTATTGTGGTGAGAGTGTAACCGTCCTGTAAGTCGAGGTTTTGCTCCTAAAAATCTGTTTTCCAACCGCTGTTGAACAACAAAAGCAGGAGAAGAAGAAACTGCAGTGAGATACTGTAGATCAGCTGTGTGGGGAAGTTTCAGAGAGCGAGTGGTGGAAACATGTCGAACACGCTGACACACAAAAGTCCAACAACGTCTGCTAAGCGTTTTTTAAACCACCTCTGTGTGGAAACAGACGAGGTCAAAGACAGCTGGCACTAACGTCACGTTTACATTTGACTGTTATCAGCTGTGTGATGGTGTGTGTTCACTGTTCACTGCTCAGATCTCAGGTGGAACGAACTGCAACTTCTGTCAGTTGCAAATAAATGCAAAGTAACCTCGCCTTACGCAAATCTGACTTTTGTTGCTTCTTTTTTTACCCGTGTCACCCGACTGTCACTGAACCGTGACCGCAAACAGAGATGTGTTTCGAGCCGTGACTTCTGTGTTAAAATGTGTAAAATGTCTTTATACATGGAATAATCTGCAGAAGGCCTTAAACTGGGATTGTTGGATTGTTTTGTTTGATTTTAAATGAGCTAGTCTATGATTTAATCTGTTTCTTACGTTTGCATTTATTTATTTTTTATCTACTTTATACCTGTTTTTCTTGTGTTTTAACTTTTAGGTTTGATGCATTCTTGTCTTTGTTGTCTTGTTCTGTAAATGAAGATACATCTTCAATGGTTTAAGTCAAACTGAATTAAAGATTGTGTACCGTTACACCTCTGAGACGTACTGATGGGACACGCTGTAGATTAACGGGGACAACTGTCTCTCACAACATCACCAGAGTGCAGCTGCTGCATTAATGTGTGTGACTGTTGACGTTCCTGTTTTATCATCCGACTGCTGGAAGATTGACTCTTTATTGATTGTGTCTGTTTTTTATCAGGAACCTGTCGGCCATCCAGGACAGAGAGATCTGCTGCTACTCCATCTCCTGCAAGGAGAAAGACAACATCGGTACCACACACACACACACACACACACACACACACACACACACTGCAGTGACACACTGAAGGTGTCTACAGAAAACCAGATTACATTTTAAGCTGCATGGTAACACAACATCATCACCTGGTAGATGACTTAGTGAGGTTAACTGTGTCGCTGTGGTAACCTTTAAGTTTAAATCCTGTCCCACAGTATTATAACCTCTGCACAGTGTTTGAATCCAGAGCCAAAGAAAATCACACTGTGATTATTCCCTCAGTCATGATTTCACTGACACAAATCTAAAAATGATGCGATGTTTTGTAAAGTTGTTGCGTGTTGAGGCTGAGAGCGTCTCTGAAGCCCCACATGCATTTATAACGGTGTGTTGTGACCATAACGTGACCTGGATGATACTCCAGCTGTGTTTGAATCAGAGTGATGAGGAGAGCTGAGGTCACTCACCAGCTGAATCTCTGGTCAGGAGTTCACCTTCACTCCTGTTTGTGTCTGCAGAGTTTCCTTCATGACTCCCGATCACTTCCTGTCGTATCAGACGTGTTGAGTCACTGCTGAGACAAACGTTTGCTGCTGCTTCACATTAAATGTATTCTGACGGTGCACTGGCAGCAGGCTTTTATTGTGGAGCAGCAACAGGAAATAAAATGTATTTATCAGAGTTTTCAGAGGTTCATTGGCTCTACTTTGAAAAAAACACAACAACATCTGGACATGTAGACATTTAACTACTGCAGAAAGGACTGCTACAGTCAGTCAGTATGTGTATGTTTATTATCAATGTTATAGTAACTGGTGGTGATGAAGTGACTGCAGCATACTGACATATCCTCATATATATTAAAGGAACAGTTCACCCAAAAAATGTAACTCAGTCATCTCCATACAGCTGGAGCTCCATCACCCACTTCAGGCGGGGTGCATGCCAACACTTTTATCTCACCAACTACAGTCAAGATATTTCATCTTAAAAATGGTGTAAATGACTTCCTGACTTTCCATCAACACAGAAAGGAGGAACTGATGACTGAGTTTTACTCTTTGGGTGAACTGCTCCTTTAAACGTTGTCAACTTAAGATCCACTGATGAGTTTTTTTAAACTCTCTGACTGAAGAGTTTCCAAAACAAACACACGCAGTCGCACTTCATGACACGTTGAACATTTTCTTTTCCTCTTGTTGTTTTTCTCGTGTGTGTTTCTGTTTCTGTACACACACACACACACACACACACACACACACACACCTTCTCACACACATGTACCTCTCTCTGCAGACATCACTCTTCAGTGGTTGATCCAACACTCCAGGACTAAGAGGAGTTCCTGAGAACAGACACGCCCCCAACAGAACAGGCCACGCCCATCTGTCCTACACTCACTCGCTCTTTGATCAACCCCCCCCCACCCCCACCCGAAAACTTTTATCCCCCAGCCGTCCCCCCCCCTCCTCCCCTCCCTTGTATTAAAACCTCCTCACCCTCACACTGATACCTCGTTTTTGTTTTTTAAGTATTGACAGGGTCAAACTGTGACCGAACCAAAGTCTCCTGACAGACATTTAACTCATCATTTCATTTCCTCGACTCACCTCAGATATCTCACACAGTTTCTCTTGTTTCTCACATAAATGAAACGTGATTTTAAACACAGAACTGCTCATAATCAATCAGAAATCAATGGTCCTTCTAATGTTCTGGTCATTTCCTCTATATTAATATTTATAATGGTAGAAGAACAAATCCAGCCCAAAGGTGCATCATGTTTGAGGAGGAAAAGCGATGACGACCACACTGAGAGTCTCCGAGGACACTCTGACATGCAGTCGTGTCGAGTGAAGCTTCTCTGGTTCCAGTACCGGGAAGCTTTAACGAGGGTTCAGAGACGCCGTCTTCGTTTTAGTAAACGCTAAATGTCTTCAGTACACCAGCACTCGAGCGCACACATGATTAAAACTCCCGCAGGTACTTTTCCCTGGAAACGGGAGCCGATTTCTGACACTCACATCAGTTATTTCACGTTCAGAAGAGTTCAGCTAAGGATTTTATTTATAAAGTAGTTAATGAGTCGTTTCAACCAAATTACAGAACAGGACTGTTTTTAAAAACCGATGGATTATACAGAGTAAATGTTCAGCGCTGCTCCTCCGTGGTTATTTATCTGAAAAACCAAAACCGTCTTCATGGATAAAAACTACGAGAGGGAAGACATAAAATGTTAGTTGTAGTTTGGCTGAAGTGACTTCATCATCTTCAGTCGCGTCAGTGTTCGACGCCGGCAACAGAAAAGTGGTATCAGTGCGTCGCTACAGATCCACACAGCAGCCTCCCGACCTGAGCGTCTTTCTGTCCGCTCGGCAGTCAAACCTGCAGCCGTGTTGACTTTTAATCACCGTGAACAGATTGTCAGCCAGTTATCTGGAGCCTGTTTTGTGGATCGTGTTTTTCCCATGATCCTCCTCTCTTCCGACCCCACCTCCATCACCTCATAGCCAGTAACCACAAATCTGCCTTCATCATTTCCTCCTCTGTTGAGTTTCATTCCTCCCCCGTCTACCTCCACATCTTCCATCCATCCAGACCTCCATTATTTCACATTTATATAATCCTCCCTCGTCTGTTGTGAACTGCTTGTCCTCCTCCTGTATTCCCTCTATCCTTCCTCTCCTTTCTTATTTTTGGATGTTACCTTCTTCCTCCCTTTTCCTCGCCGCCAAGCCCCGCCCCTCGTCCTCTCTCTCTCTCTCTCTCCCTCTCTCCTGCTGAGCGAGGGATTAAAAACCTTTTTATTGCACTGTTGATTTTGGTTTTGTAAGATATTAATAATGAGAATAATGTTAATAATCTTCTTATTGTGACATAACCTGGTCTGGCCAGATTTAAGGAAGTGGTACTTCAACTGGAGAAGGAGAAATGTTTTTGTCTCTGTTCATATCTCTGTAATAAGCTTTTTATTTCTTATTTGTTTTATATTGTTGTTATTTTTTAACGTTGTTTTTGACTTCATAAGTCTTCTCTGGATGTGATTCAGAGGTCAGTGTTTGCTCTGAGACGTCTGCTGATTGGACCAGGAGTGTCACGTGATCAAACCTTCACATCATGTCGATGTAATTTGTCACGTTTGACTCATTGGAAACACCCACATATTAAATGTTTATGAAATCGATTAATTTAAAAAGTTTTCATCTGTTTATTCTCCTGCTCACACACCGTCATGAATCATTGAATCAGGTTTGGTGGAAAAATACGTTTCGGATTCAGTTTCTCGTTTTTATGAGTAAAAAAAAACAAACGTGTTAATTTGACAATAAACAAAACAAACAAAAGATACTTGTCCTCTCAAACTTTACAGCCTCCATCACATAATATAATATATAATTAAAATAATTAAAGTATCCACATCCTGTTTTAATAACCACAAGATGGCAGCGTGAATATGGACGTGTGTGGCTGCCAATATTCAAATAAAATCTAAAAATAATCGTGTGTTATTTTTGCGTGTATGAAGCAAGAAATTAGAATCAAGTTTTATTTTTTAACGTTGAAAATGATGAAAATTGATGTCAAACTGAAAATTTCCTGGTGATAGCTCATGTTTAATGAACATGAAGCGCTGTATTTATTTAATTAAGATCAGGCTATAATTCAGATTAAAATGCAAAACTGCAAACTTTTTCAAGTTTAGGTTGCACATTGTCTATTTAATAATAGTAATAATACATTTTCAAACCTGAAAATGATGATTACTGTTTTTAAATTTCATTTTCACAGAAATGGGAATGATCTAATTTTAATATTGTCAGCCTCAGACAGTGTTTACCACGTGAGTGTGTTACGGTACGTACGACAATACAATCATGAAGAATGATGTCACACAACAAACCTACTATATTCAGTTATGTCATGTATATAATCAGTTGGTGCTCATGCAGCTGGTCTCAGTTTACCAGCAGTTTACGCTGAATGTGAAGGAATATATTATTATTGTGTTTGTGTGAACGGCAGCAACACATTTTCAAGCATTTAAACCTTTTGGCTAACGAGTGATCTAGTTTACTGTTTAAAGAAACGGCAGCAGAGAGAAACTACTGAAGGAAGTTTGACAGTCTGACACACTATTGGACGATATCTTCTAATCTGTAAGACGATTAAGAGATTTATCAGTAAATCCGGATTAAAGTGTTTTCCTTAAAAGATGATTATCAGCATTAAGTTCACATCCTCGTGCTGTTTCTACACTACTTATATTTGCCTGCTTGATTCATTTTGTCGTCGTGTTGCTACGTATCACGTTTCTGACACGTCCTGGTCCTGACAGCAGCCAATCAGACCGCAGAACAAACAGGAAGAGGAAGGATCATTACCTGTCTGTATGTTCTGTACTGAGGCTTTTTGTTTAAGAGTGGTCAAACTGTCAGCAGCTCATGTGGGAGATTATTTCTGTGAGCACACACTCACCTGCTTTACACTGCCGGGCTTCAGGTTTAAGGTGAAGAGTGACTTCAGGCCTTTTCCTTGTGTTCTCGTGAAGCGTCATCAGTTTAACAGCTGACGACCAACCAGCTCGTTCATTCTAGTTCAGGACTGCAGGTATATAAACTGTGGTTATAATAAAACAATATATCATTTTTGAACCCCTCTCACTAATACTGGTATAAAACTTCTCATCAAGAGTATCTCTGATTTAAAGTGCAAACGGCACCGGCGTTCTCAGCGCTCGGTCTTGTTCTGTTTCACGTGCAGTGATTTGCTCAACTGAACAGCTAATCACAGTGATTTTTCTCAGCGATGGGCTCTGCCTCCGATTCAACCTGCTCAGTTCACCAAAAAGCTGCTAACAAGTGCCAAAGCTGTGAGACAAAGTGCAAAAGCTAGAGCCACAGACGCACAGCGAGGGCCCAACGTTGACTGACGGACAAAAGCACCATCGATAAAGACCAAAAAACCAAACATACATGATGTTGGATCTTTGATACGTCCTTCTGTTGTTCTTGCTGTAGTGATTTCCACAACAGAGCCAAACTCTTGTTATGAGTGACTCGGCCTTCTTCAGCCCGACAGTGTAAAGCTGCTTGTTAAGATAATAAAGAGCCGTCGATGTGAAGGAGCTGAACTTACTGATTGAACACCAGACATCAACAAGCACAACTCAAAGTGTTAAATATCAAGAAAAACTGAATCTCCTTCGGCCTCGATCGGCTCGGTTTGTTGTGCAGCTGCTCCGGCGTTCTCTGAACCAGCAAAGAGTTGTTGTCTCCGTTCTGGTCCACTCGAGATTTATTGATCTGTTGATCAGCCAGCACAGTGATTATTAGTTATGACGCCATCAGACGGACCGGCTCGCAAAGGGAAGTTTCAAGTGTCTGCTTTTTGTGATATTTTTGATAATATCCAGCAGAGTTGACAGGAAGTAACAGGAGTCTGAAACAAAAAAAAAGTCTAAGTGTAGATTTAAGAAATCCTGTCAACAGTAGAAACATCTGTGGAGTCACATTGTTCGCTTGTCTTTGTTATTTAAATACAGAACAAACTGGATCTGTCTGCAGAGCAGGAGGACAGATCGTAGCTGAACAGCTGTTGTCTGTCTGTTCACCTCGTCTGGTAAACACTTACCTGCCTGCCAGGTGACTATGAAGGCAGAGCGACACCTTCAGATAACAGCTGTGGCTGTTTTCAGATGTGTGAACCTTGAAATCTCCCCTGCAGCTCCGTTCTGATCCGCTCTGATCGGCTCTGGTCTCTTCTGTTTGCATGCTGAGGGCAGGGATTGTATATCTGTGGGACCTGATGAAGTAAACCGTTGTTTTGGTGCAACTTTTCCATTAAATGGCCTTAATCCAGTGTGTCGACCTGAGTATTAACCCACAGACGAGTCAAGTGAGCACACGACAGTGCAATAAAACAGAAGTATGGACGTTGTGCTTTCACATGCTTCTTCATGTCTGCGGAGGATCGCGTGACCGTGTGCTTACAGAAACTTTTCTGACAGATGAATACACTGGAGTATTGTCATCGTAATGTAAAGTTCGGCCAGATTTTTTTTTTATCGCAAATAATCTAGTGACGTCCTGCGATCCTGCACGTACAAACTCTGAACTGCACAGGATGTGATGTCACGTGTGTCGTGATGATCCTGTTCGGTTATTTACTCATCGAAAAACTGGAGATTTCTACAGAGTCTGGACCAAAATATGACAAAACCCAGACAGAACGATCAGCGCGAGAGCATATTAAAGCCGAGTGTCAGTGGAAACGGTGCTGTGAAAGGTCACATGAATCTCACCTGTAGTATTATCAGATTAGATTAAAGTTCATTCAGAATAATCTTAACTACGTTCTTGCTCCTGAGCTTTTGACTGTGTCTCGCAGTCTTCATCAAAATGGATTTTGCTCAGTCAGAAGTGTGAAGACCGAGCTGTCAGACCTTAATATGTAGCGTTTATTTGCCTTTGCAGCAGCCTGACAGTCAAGTAGAAGCAGGAGTTGAACTAAATGAAAATAAAGACTCGTCTGAGCGTCGTCCTGAGTCTGATCTAGATTCACTGGTAGAGCCGAGTATATTGCTTTAATTTAAGCCGACCATCTTGAAAAGTCAGTCAGTCAATCTAAAAAGTAATTTATTTTAAACTCAGTGATGAGCGGCGCTGTGAGCTGGTTCTGACTGGACTTTGTCCGGTTTTGTTGCTGACTCTGTATTATTTGGTGGAAGTGTTTGTGCGTGCAGGGTCCGTCAGTCTGAACCTGTTTGTACATTATCGTTTGATTCAGTTGATATATAATGTGTTTTAATAGAAACATGCTTGTGTATGATACTAATTAAATACTATGGAGAAACAACACGAGGCGTCTCGTTTTCTGTCTGTGGAATTATTCATGATATGAAATGTTTGATTACAATATATATCAATATATATCAATATATATATATATATATATATATATATATAATCTTTTATATGTTTTTAAAAAGAAAAGAGTCAAAAACCTCCAAACCAAATAAAAAACACACCTTTCATCGAAAACTACGATGCCTGGAACGGCCACAGGTGCCGGGTTTTTATTACATTTTATTATTTTATTTATTTATTTTATTTACAGTACAATGCAAGACCACCACACACACATGACGTGGCACAAGACGAGAAGGAGAACAAGAATCAGATGAGAGGAGAATGAGATGATTATCTGTTATCATCAGAAAACAATCTGTGTTATTTGGAGACAACGTCGTAATTAACTCAGAATCTCTAGATAACGGCATTCAAAAAACTCTGGCCGCCCTGGGCTTCTGTAGAAACGACAAAATGAAGATGAAACGGTGATAAAATATAATCTGGATGTTATTTTGTGAAGATGTCTGAATGGAAATAGTTTGTCTGAAACAGATAATTAAACCATGAACAAAGAAGTTTAATAGTTATATATTTACATGGTGGAGATTTTCTGTATTTTACAGGTTTTTATTCAGTTTGAACAGAGACGAGTTTATACTGAAACATCCAGTCAGACTGATCCCAGACCTGCAGTGTTACTGATGAGACAGCAGGGGGCAGCACACACACACACACACACACCTCACCAGTGTTTCACATTGTGTGTGTGTGTGTGTGTGTGTGTGTGTGTGTGTGTGTGTGTCGGGTCAGCTCTCAGGTCACATCAGACTAATTTGTCTGTTGGGCGGCAGCAGCTGAGCTCAGCAGCTCCGTCATCATCATCATCACCATCATCATCATCATCACAGTCGGCCTGTCAGCTGGTCTGAGGTCACGTGTGATCTGAGCGGTGAAAATGTAAATATCAGCTGAGAGCGAGAAACTTCACACCTCATCCACTCGTTTGTATTTACAGGCTCTTTATTGAAATATCCTGGTGCAGTGTTCAGTCTGACATCAGGTTTTATTCAGGAGAAACCTTCTGCTCGGTCACGTGACAGACCAGAGGTTTCACCTCAACCAATCACAGCTCATCATCTTTCACCATGTGGTGATATTAGAGTGGTGAAATACTCCAGTAAAGGTCTTGCATCGAAAAATGTTGACTTGACTTGAAAGTATAAACAGAAAGTAACTCAAATTATCAAAAGTAAAAGTACTCATACCAGAAGAATGTCTCCTGTGACCTCAGTAACATATAAATCATAAATATAAATAAATAAAAATATATCATTTTAAATAATTAAAAGAAAAGAAGCAAATCTTCACATTGGAGAAGCTGCAGCCGGTAAATGTTTCTGTACATGAACAATAACTTTAAGGTCCAGTGTGCAGGATTTATTTCCTCTAATGGTGAGAATACAGAATGCAACCAACTGAACACCCCTCGTCTCACCCTCCCCTATGGTGGCCACTGCTATTATGAATTTCCCTCTGTAGAGTCTGTTTGGTTTGTCCTTTCTGGGCTACTGTAGAAATATGGTGGATGCTGTAGAAATAAATGATTAGTTCAAAGGTAACAGAAACACAACAGTGTTTAGTTTCAGGTGATTAAACATCATTATGAATATTAAGTTCTAGAGATTATCAGGAAGAAGGAAGGAGATTATCTGATAAAATAAAATAATCTAATAATATGCTGCTCCGGCTCTGATGCAGCGCACTGTGAGATTTAATTCATATTTTATAAACACTGAGTAATCTGAAAAAAGTTATCAAACACGTGGTGGAGAGGAAGAATAAAGAAGCAGAAAATGGAAATTAAAGTAAAGTACATGAAAATAGTATTTAGGTTTATTTCATCACTGGAAATCAGTTTCATCAGAGGAGAATAAGGTCCCAGAACACTGTTTGAAGCTAGAGAGGTGGCAGGGTCCGCCACATATAAACAACGTAAAGCCGTATAAAGTGTGTTGTCCTTTAAGGTCAGTTTGTTTATTCAGTCATGAAAACAAAGAGAGTTTCATTATTTAGTTTGTTTATCAGCCAATGAGGATCTTTCTCTGCTCATTAACATTTCTTCACCAAAACTACAGACTGCTCCTTTAAATCAGTAAATAATTATAATATTCTTGAACAGCTTCAGGTTGTCAGTGACGGCTTGTGTATTTCATGTTCAGGTTTTCTCCAAGTTGAAGTTTGGAGCAGCTGAGAGCTGAACGTCAGGTAGAAAGTAAAATATGAAAACTGTTGTATTCACAGGACGGAAACATTCAAACGGGACGATGTTACCGAGACGTCACCGCGGTAACGGTCCACTTCTGACAGTTTTCCAGATTTGTGTACACGTCGTATCTATGATGATATATCGGTCACATGACGGATCAATGTGTTTCATGAGCTGAATTAAACCGAGTGCTGTTTGGAGAAGCTGTCTTATCATTCAGGCTTTTAGTTTGGTGGGTAGCTGACAGAGCGAGAGAGAGAGAGAGGGAGAGAGAGAGGGAGAGAGAGAGAGAGAGAGAGAGAGAGGGAGGAAGAGGGAGGGGGGGGGGAGAGAGAGGGAGAGAGAGGGGGAGAGGGAGAGAGAGAGAGAGAGGGAGGGAGAGAGAGAGAGGAGCTCAGCGTTCTCAGAGATTCAAAAGCAGACGGACAAAAACAGAAGTAAAGAAGTGAAAGGAGGAAAAGCAGCTGGTCATCTGGTCATTCTGCTGTGACGTGATCGCACTGATAAAACTTCATCCTCCTCGTCCGTCCGTCCGTCCTCTCCTCAGGCCCTCCCTCCTTTTCTCTCCCATCAACAAGTGGGTAAAAACTCCTCTTTCACAGTGTGAAGTGTGTGTGTGTGTGTGTGTGTGTGTGTGTGTTTGTGTGTGTGTGTGTGTGTGTGTGTGTGTGTGTGTGTGCGCGTGTGTGTAGAGCTACTTTTATACCAATCAACAAAGAAGCAGGCCTCAGTGTTTCCTGTCTGCAGTACAAGGTGGTCCCACCAGTGTGTGTGTGTGTGTGAGTGTGTGAGTGTGAGTGTGTGTGAGTGTGTGAGTGTGAGTGAGTTCCCAATGAGAGTCAACCTAGCTCTCCATCGGGACCCCGTGCTCGTTGTCATGACAACAGTATCCCCCTCCCCCCCGCCCCCTCCTCACTCCTTCCCTCATCAGTTTTCCCACCGAACAAAACCAACATTGTGCTCCTGGTTTTCTGTGTGTGTGTGTGTGTGTGTGTGTGTGTGTGTGTGTGTGTGTGTGTGTGAGACATTCAGGTCAGATTAGTTTGTGTTCATTGAGCTTGTACTCACAGAAACACACATACACACACACACACACACACACACTCGTCGCTCTTCATTCACTCTTCCCGTGCTGCTGATGAGAGGCAGCGCGCGCACACACACACACACACACACACACACACACACACTCCTCTGAAGTAGTGCTTCATATCAGCTGGATTCACACGGGGAGTGAGCGGTTCATCACCTGTGTGAAACTTTCACACACAGACGACACAAAGTAAATTAAAAGTGAGGAAGCGACTCGATGACAGTGACTTAATAAACGACCCTCAACATACGAGTGTAGGTGAAGAGAGAGTCTCTGACCATAACTGTGAAAACAGAAGAAATATTTCTATCAACGACTCGATTACTAGTGAAAATGCAACCAGATGAACTCGTAAACAAAAGTCTTCACCAGATTGTGCAGATGATATCATCATGTGTTATTAACATGATATCAACATTTCATTTTTTAAGGTTTATTATCAGTTATCTTGAATATTGTGACATTGCGACACCCCGATATACAATCTAACTATTTTTCATGGTATCATATTGAAGGTAGAAAGTCCAGTATTGGGACAACACTGTTATTTGTTTATATATATGCATGTATGAATAACGAGGACTTTCACTTTTGGTACTTTGACAACATTTGGATTTTAATACTTTCACTACACTTTTATTTAAAAGGGGCAACAGACAACCCCCATCATTTCATTATGCAACCTTGTGTTGTATTACGATCAATAAACCACCTTGAACTTCTTCCAACTCATGTGTGAGTGCTAGGAAAGTCAGGACATGGTTAGCCTAGCTTAGCATGCAACAGGAGGCAGGGGGACAACATGACCTAAACACCTTTAAAGCCTACTCATTATTTTGGATGCATGATATATTTATACACGGATAAATTATCAGCCTGATAATTCATTCATATTGTCTGCTACCAGTCAATAATGATCAATGTGAATGATCACATATGAAATCACATATAAATACATTGCCTCATCGTGATCAATCCTGCGATCTCTCTGTCACTGGCTCCCAAAACTAGCAAAGATCTTGACAACAGGTCGTACCGCAACTGAAAGTTCCTCATAGTCACTTTAAGTTGAAGTCTTCACTGTAGCTGCTGAACTAAAAGTGTCTCAGTAACATCTAACAGAGAAAACATCACCAGCAAACGTGTCGTCCAGTCCAAAATGTGTTTCTGGTGAAATGTGTGTGAAACGTCTCCTTCTGAGTTGTGACTCAAACTTAAACACACACATGAAACACACACTTCAGTCTCACAGATCGTTATCTTTGATAATCATCCAGAATAAACGTCCAGAAATCCACTCAGAGGTCAGAGAGCAAAGACAAGAAGAGACCAGACCTTCACTGTAGCTGCTGAGCTAACAGTGTTAGCGTGCACGAGCTCGGCCTCGTGTCGGGGATGTAAGTAACATCTCAGATCAGTTCGTGACCTCTGGGCTTCTGCAGACTGAGATCACAGCAGACGAGCTGTATGGAGACATCTGATGTTTAAATCATCTCCAGCTGCTTCAGCTGTTTTACTGTGAAGCTCCAGAGATGTTCTGCGGAGATGATGACTGGATTTTCTTTTTTGTGTGAACTGTTCCTTTAAGGGTTGACGGTTGTTTTTTTTTTAAATCAGGGGAGATGTCCAAGGATCTAAAGTTAGGCTGACACGATCCCCCCCACAACAAAAGAATAAATAAGTGAAGTGGATGCGATCGTGTGAAACATGCACCCACCTTATGGATGGATGTGGGACTCGAACCTGTGACCTTCCTGTTACATAACTGCGGCCTGCAGTTGGTTCCCATCCAGTCTGTCCCAGAGACTTTCTCGCATGACCAATGGAGGTCTAGTCTAGTGTATGTGTGAGTGTGAGTGTGTGTGTGGCTTCATTAGCGAACAGAGGCGGTCTGTTCAGTAGTTTGTATCGGAGGGGCGAGCTCTCATCACTACTAATGAGAACAACATCACCAGCCTCCTGAAACACTCTGTTCCTCCAACTGTCCATCAATCTCTCCCTCTGGTTCTCCTCGTTTAGCTTCCTCTTTCTCTGCTCACCAACACATTTAAATCACATATTAAAGGGTCAGTTTACCAAAATCTATTTATTTATTTTTTTCACGTTCATTAAGTGTCTATTTCTACCAAGATAAGAAAAAAGTTGTACGAGTTACAAAACAGTAAATCAAGAATATGAGATCGTAACACCTTTTGACTTTCTAACATCAGGTTCAGACCGACCTGGTGTTTTCTCTTCTCAGAGTTTGTGGCCTCAGGTGAGGGGTGGACGGTAGATCGATGGTTGCCTCCTGCCTCAGCTCCCTCTTCAACACAACAGTCCAATACCTGCATTGCTGCTGACGCCGCATCAGGCCATCACCTTTTGACCTCACGCTTCATTTACCATCATTCATGAGCAAGACCATGAGATACTTAAACTCCTCTAATCAAGAAGGTACTTCTTCTTTTTACATGGAGACTGAACAAAAATGATGAGGTAGAGGCACCAGATGCAGAAGACAACAATCCTGTCTCTTGGGGACAATGGTACGCCAAGACCAAGAAGAAGCTGTACGCTTGTTTTTGTTCGATTTGTTATCTTTTAATGGTCCAGGCTCTAACAGCGACCCCAGATGACGGCCACAAGCTGAGACGCGTTGGTCTGACAATAGAGTTGTTCTTTATACTCAAAGTGTAACTGCAGTTTTGACCTCTTCAGACTTTTTCCCTCCTCCGTGACCCTCCATGAAGTAGATGGAGTTGTGCTGGAAATCCCTGCTTTACTACTACAAGAAGATCTTTACCAACATGCTTTTTTCTGGAGTTTCAGTCATCTTCCTCATCTTCCTGGATATAGTTAGCTCAGTTGTCGTGGAGATAGTGCAGTTATTGAAATGTGACCAAAGTATGGACCTTCAGTCACATGGTATCAAGTGGTCCTAGATGGTTCGGATGTGAATGGTCAGTTTTCAAAGGACCAAAGTTACATATTTTGATCATATACCAGCTCTACGCCATCTGAACAAGTTCCAGTCACAGATGAAGACTGTGAGACACAGTTGAAAGCTCCAGAGAGGCTGCAGTTCAGATAATCTTGTTAAACTTTGATCATGTTTGTCCCAGCGGATTTCTTTGAATAGTTTTTACATTTTGCATTTACATTTCTTCTAATCTCCTGTCTGTCGGTCTGTCCGTCCGTCTGTCTGTCTGTCTGTCCGTCTGTCTGTCCGTCTGTCTGTCTGTCTGTTTGTCTGTCTGATTGTCTGTCTGTCTGATTGTCTGTCTGTCTGTTTGTCTATAAGACTCAAAGCATCATTTCCTAACTGCCCTTTAAATTTGTAAATCTCCTTCACGGGTGGCCGGGGGTAACCAGGCAAAGACGGGGGAGGAAAGAGACGCGCATTTATTAGAAAAGAGTTTGAGTTTCTAAATTAACAGAACCGTGTGTGTGTGTGTGTGTATGTGTGTGTGTGTGTGTGTGTGTGTGTGTGTGTGTGTGTGTGTGAATTTGAGCTGGTATCCCGTGGCAACGGGACAGTAGTGAGGTCATTGATATGCAGTGCAGCAGCTCTGCTCCTCACTCTTAAGCTGGGAGGAAGGATTCCTTTACACCGTTTAAAACTACATGAAAAACCTTCAATGAGTTTCTCAAAATCTGTTTTTGAAAAAAAAATATTCTTCCTGTTGTGTTTTTACCTCAGAAAAGGTTAATTTAGTGTTTTTGCCTTAATATGGCTGCTGTTGCCAACAATGGAGTCAATTAGATTAGTGATTCATACATTCAAGATTTTTATGAGTTTCCTTCTCTGATCAGATCGTTCCTGATTTAAAACTAAGTTTTTGTTTCAGTCAGACAAAGTTCTTGTGCAGCAGCTTCTGTTTAGGTAACTTTTGAGAAAAGTGTCGTGTAGAAAAACATCTCGTGATCTATCAGAAAAGTATTGTTTTAGGACCAGGATGCAGATTTCGTATCACCATTAGTTGAAAACGTTTCAACTGTTAGGCAGCCCTCGTCTTCATATCTCTGGAGTCAAGGTACGCAAAAACTTTGAGTTTGTGATCAAGTGAAGGAAATTTTGACACATCTAATTTACTGTCTTTATGCACCAGCGTGATGACTCTTCTGGACCATAGTCATTTGTTAAAAGTAAATCACAGTATCGTCAGCATAGCAAAGTTGCGAAGAGGCTGCTGGTTCCACAAATGTTTTTTCCCATTTAAAACTTTTCTTTAAATGATTTCCACAATGTTTCTCAACCTGAAAACTCAGCACTCACCTGGATAATGTAATGATCCACCAGTTTAATTGATTTCAACTTCGTTTGGAAGAAGTCTTGTTTTTGTTTTAAAAGTGAACCATTTGATGCTGCAGAATGTAAAATCAGTTTTCTCAACAGCACAATCTTGTGCGTCCACCAGCCATTAACGGCGTATATGATGTTTCTTGTCCAAATGCACCAGAGGAGTTGTAGATGTCTCTTCTCTTTGAGTTTTGTTGTTCACATGTTTAAGAACCAAATATTTTCAAACAGTTCGTCTTCTGGACTGGTGATTCAAGCAGAGATTCGTGTCTATCCAAGCTGTAGATGAGCTGCAGTTTTTGGTTGCATAACTTTGTCCATGGGAAAAAATAATTGGTTTCCAGAATAGTGCGTGCCAAAAATATCTCCTCCCACTCAATATTGCAGAATAAGTGCTTCGGGAAGCAGACTGTGGGTGAATAAGAGAGGCCTGAGCATTTTGTGGTGATCACATCAACTTGGTCAATAACGTCATGATGTCACCAATAAGTTTTCCAGACAACTGCAGTTTAAATTATTTATTTATAAATTACCACCTCTACATCCAATTGATCGGCTGATGCCTTGTTCACAAGATAAAAGCAAACACACGTGACACAACACTCAACAGAGTTTTACTTGTAAAGAAAAATATAAGACAGGCAGTGAAGTTCATTTGTTTTGTGTGGACTGTCCCTTTATTAAAAAGTTATGACAGAGTAGCCAGGCACTTAAAGTCAACTTTGTTCACATTTACAATGAACTCAAACACGACGACAGATGGACTGTTAGTGTGTCTCTTTTCTTTTGTCCAATTATTGTGAAGACGGAAAAATAATAAGATCGAACAGAATCAGTTAAAATATAAATCTAGTTGAAAATCTCTGAACTTGTCAGAAAGGTGCTTTTTCCTGGTCTAGACGATAATATTCACTGTATCTTTGTCTCCTGTGGATGAAGTCATCACCCACATCCTCCTCGCTCTGATGTCCTGATGTCACATAAAAAACAGATAGTAAACCTCAAAAGATCAGAGTCCATCATACAGCGACAGCTGTCAACATATTGTTGTCACAGCGACAAGACGCACATGCAGCGTTTTTTCTCTCAGCACACAAACGCTTCATCTCAGAGCTCCTGAGCACAGCCAGCGCTTAACTGCCCGGAGAAACAAACAACCCTACGTGGACACGAGGCCTTAGATCTCATATTGTCAATAAGTTGAAGCCGAAAGGGAAATAATAAAATGTTTATTTTTGTAACACGAATGAAATCATGAAAGATGAAGATATTAGCTCCCAGGCTAAATGTTGCAAATATTTGTGTAACGTTGGATAAATGACCAAACTATATCTTCCAGCTCCGCCTGGTTCACTGTCACTTATATCACAATATTTGTTTGAATTCATTTGAATGCATTGAACCCACGTAGCGTAACTCTAAACTCATTGTAGAATTGATGTTGCCTCCGCAGCCTCGAGCTAACTGTTAACAGGTGGTTGCATGTTATGGATTCAGCAATAAAATCTCTAATGAATAAAACCAGCAGACACCAAACATCTGTGGGGTTTTTCTCCATTTTACATCAGCAAAGAGAAAAAACATCTTTCTGACCGAGCAGTGGAACAAACGACCCCGTTGAATTTCCCCCGACACACAGATCCGATGTAATATTGAATTATTGTCCCAAGTTCAATCTGCATAGATTACATAGATGCAGTTTCCTGTCTCGTTAGTCTTGTTAGTTTTTCTACCGGCTGCTGACTCGGACGCTGACAGACTGACAGTCCGGGGCTGAGGAGACACTAAGGCACAATCGGCTCTGACATATTTTAATACCATGAATTTATCACTGTGATACTGAACATTACAAAGGCATGGACATTCTTGTGACATAGAAAAAATGACTATCTCTTCCCTTCATAAAAAGATGTAATTAGTCGTTCGTCTAGAACTAAAATAATCTACATTCATTTGCTCTTGTTCTTCATGTGTTCTAGTTGTTTGAGTCTGACAGAGTGAAAACACTGCTAACACATATTAATAGACTTAAAAAACCTACACAGTTTAACTTCCTGTACAAAGAGACCCCCTCAGCACTGAGAAGGTCCGAGTCCTGTTCAATAGATCTCCTCCCTTCCCCACTTCAACACTGCCTTCCCTTTAGAAACATGAATGAAGCTGCTCCATCTCAAACATGTCAGCTCGCTCTGATTGGTTGATTGTTTTCCCGACATTAACTCTCCAGAATTGGTGGAAAATGTCGTTGTCCCGGAGCATCAGGAAACTGTTTCGACCAAACTTTGTTGTTGAAAGTAGTTTTTGTTTAGGACCGATATTCATATGCAGTAAAAATGAAACCGTTTTCAGAAGTAACATTTACTGAAGTTCAGTTCTTAAGTGCAATTTTCAGGTACTTGTTGAGTACAAGTTGAGTATTTCGATTTTCTGCTACTTTATACTTCACTACATTTATTTGATACGTTTAGTTGCTTTGCAGATTCAGATTATTCAGTATTTATTGGCTATTAATTATATCTTACAATGTCAGATGCGTGTCATCGAACTTTTAAGCAGCTTCTCCGTATTCTCCATTAAGCTCAGGTGCTGTTTAGATTACGTCAAAGTTGATGCGAAAGAAGAAAATTTGTGTCATGCTAAATTAGCGTATTCGCATTATTTCTTTATTTGCATGAGTTTAAAGTGTTGAACGAGCGAAAGAAGCACATTTTTAAATTGGTTTATTTTATTGGAAATCTGACAGGAAAGTCACAGATACTGCTCATCAGTAAAATGCTGAATATCGGCCCGATAATCCGCCAGTTAAAGTTTAACAACTGGATTATTTCTGTCTTCATGTTTTGTATATTTACCCAAAAATGTCATGTTATTGCTTTAAAGCAGCTTCTTCATGTTCCCCATCAAGCTCCTGTCAGAGGTCTAAACTGCTGCCCTGATTTAGGTTTTAATTATCTGCTACTTTCCCACGAAACACATGAAAACTTGAGCTTCAGACCAACCAAAGAAGACATCCATGTAGTGTTTCCACCGTCGTCATACATCATGCATTGTTACAGCAGGAAGTTGGAGGGAAGAGTCCGTTCGGAGAGTCCTGAAACAGGCTCCTGCTTTTATAACAGCTGGTTGTGCAAGTACAGCAACATTTCTAATCTCACTACAGATTAAACTTCACTTCCTGCACAGAGAGGAAGCCGGAGGGGGAAACACGTGTCCATAGAGGAATATCATACAAATGGTACTCTGGAGGAAGACGAGAGGACGGAAAGAAAGATGATCGTTGATCCACAAGTGTTCTGGAAAAGAGAGAGAAATGGAAAGACAGAATATGTAGAAGGAGGAGAAAATGATGAGTTAACAAAAAACTAAGGGTGGAGCAGAAACAGTGTTGGAGGGTGAAAGAAGAGATGGATCGATTTATGAAGGAGGAAGCGATGGACTGATAGTTAAAGAGGGACCTATGGCTCTAGCTGGAGATGGACAAGATGGCCGACGTCTCTTTAGCCTTGTCGAAGAAGATGGACGTCTCATTGGCCGCCTTCAGTTTGACGGAGCTTGGCGAGCCCTGAGCCGCGGCCGGCTGACACTCCTGACAGCAGCAGCAGCAGCAGTCCATGAAGGCCTGACCGAGAGCCTGAAACACGACCACATGCAGGTCAGTGATGATCTCTGATGGGTAACACTCTGACTTTGCTCCTGCTGACTAACAGCTGCATCTGTCCAGCCTGAGATTTAAAATGTAAATGCTCAAGATTTGGGTGTATTAATGTTGTATGCTTTGGATAAAGACTGAGGGAAACAGTTAAAAATACACCTACAAACACCTGAACAGCTCAGAGATAATGTTACATCTTGTTTTTAGAAATGTAAAGTATGTTTACTCAAGTGCTGAAACCTTTGACACGGTCAGACCACATCCACAGTACAGTTGGTGCAAAGACATGAAAGAAGCAAATTTGGGTCATGCTAATTTAGCATATTAGCATCATTTGAGTCTCATCAGATTCTGCTCTGATCCAGAGTCTGTTTCCGACAGGAGCAGAGCTCAGAGATTACGTTTTAACTTGTGGGATTAAAAAGTGGATTTATCTTCACTCCTGTGTATCAGCCTGACTGCAGCAGTGATCCAAAACATAACGAACAGGTCAAAACTCTCTGATTCCAGTTTCTTAAAGGTAAACATTTCCTGTTTTCTCTCCTCTATGTAAGTTTCGTGGACAAAACAAGACATTTGAGGATGTAATTTGGGGTTTTGGGAAACACACCAAACCAAACAACTATTTGATTAATCAAGAAAATAATCGAAATATTCAGCAGTATAAATAATGGTTTGATAAAGGAGGCGAGTAAAACTGATGCCTGATGTTTCTGGACTCTGGTCCAGCTACTCTCTGACTCGACCTACCTTGCACAGACACAGCAGCAGCACCGGCGTCACCGATGACTTGAAGAACAACAGGAAGTGATGTAACAGTGCCAGCATGGAGGCTGTGTCCTCGGAGACGGTGATGTGCGTGTAGGCCAGCGTGATGTTGCAGACGTGTTCGGGCAGAGCGCAGATGCCGTAAACAATAGCTAGCGCTAACAGCGTGCAGTTCAGCTGCCGCTCCACCGCCTGGTGCTGCTGACGCTTCTGATTGGAGGACCGGTCGTCCTGGTTACGCTGCTTCTGGGCGGAGGTGGAGTCGCTGTTGACGTTGCGGGTGGCCATCTGGCAGAGGACGGTGAAGAGGACGGGGAGGCAGAAGTAGCAGCCGAAACACCACCACATACGACCCTGAAAGCACAGGAGTAATCTGATTACTCACATGCAGATACAGTAATACTTTGTTGTACTTTTGTAAGTTTTTGGAAGGTATGGTACTGACTGGTGCATTCAGGTTCTGAGCAATACTTTGCGTCACTTTGTAATAGTTTATTGCCTCCACTGAGGTTCTGAGTCCGTTTGTTTGTCTGTTTGTTGGTTTCTTTAACTTTTCCGGACAGAGGGACGGATCCAGGAATACTTTTTCTCCTTCTTTAAAATTGTCAGAATCAGCGTTGTTCAACATTTTTGTTGATTTCTCAGAGAATAATTCACAGACTTTGATAATTCACTGGTGTATTTAGGTGGCTGGTCTCTACGAGTGAGTACAAAAGCAGACTGTTGGGCCTTGGCAGAGGTATGCACTCTGCAGTAGTTTGAGGTTGAATCACTTTGCCAATTCAAAACCTTTTGTCAGGTTCAGTGCAGAGTTACATAGTCAACATTTACGTATTTTGACAAACAGAATCTTTTATCTTATTTTCCGTTAGTGGAGCTCCAAAGACACTTGATACAGACGAGCGTCCGTCTGTTCTCTGCTTCATTTCTTCCACGTTCTCTGAACGCTACAGTGAGTGAAGCAGCACCACTGGAAGCTGTGGGGACTGTTGTTCCACAGTTTCAGCAAGACGGCAAAGAAGTCTGAACCATGGCGGACGTTTGAAAGTCATGGAAATGACAGTCATCATCAAAGAAGAGACTTCTCCGCCCACGTGGCAGGATGTATCCAGATGTATCCAGATGTATCCAGATGTATCCAGATGTATCCAGACCGTTGCCGTCCACAACGCTGCCTCCGCTTTTGCCTCTTTCTTACATTATCACAACCTCCTGAATGGAAGTATGTCATCTGTTTTTTACAGGAGTCTATCATTGCACTGCCACAACACTGCTGGACTCACAGAGGCACCTACATTACCTACGATGCAAATTAGCCACCGAGTAACAAATGATCAGATTACATCAGCTTCCTCTGGAGCCACAAAAGACTTTATATCTTTTGGTGGAGTTTCCCTCTAAATGTCTGATACCTGTAGATACCCGGTGCACCTGCGAACAAGACCAGCTACTGTTTGCTCAGTTTGTATTCTGATCATTTTGAGTTGTATGAGCCACTGAAACGTGAGAGATCGGTCAATTCAAATGTAACTCTACACCTCAAAAGGATCAGAGGAAAGTAACAGCTGATGATGTCAGAGCGACATTCAGGTTTGACACGTTAATAAACAGTCAGATGATTTTCAGAACTTGGTCCTGTGTGTCTGCTCCGTCCTCACCTGGTGATACCTGAGCAGCAGAGAGTGGAGGGAGTCGGGCAGGTAGAGGGACAGAGGGGAGGAGGGGGTGATGGTGCAGGAGTCCACCAGGCGTCCGGTGGACGGGGACACTGCCTGGCTCAGCTGCCACAGGAAGATCTCGGGGCTGGACAGCAGCAGAGCGGCGAGCCACACCAGCAGCAGCTTCAGCAGCACCGAGCGGCAGCGCTCCACCCGCCGGGCCTTCGGCTGGGACGAGGAGGTGGCGGCGTGGAAACGATCGATGCCCAGAGCGCAGAGAGTGAAGGAGGTGATGCCCAGAGACACGGCCTGCAGGGAGGAGGAGGAGCGTCAGAGTGTCAGTCAGTCAGTCGTTAAATACATTTATTTGATAACTTAAGTTACTAATTACTTTTCAGATTACATGCTGCATCAGGGCCAAAGTAGAGTATTTGTTAATGAATTTATTTTATCAGCAATCAAATTTAAACACAGATTCTGAGTGCAGGAATCAGTCGATCCAGAACGTTCAGGACTTACACACGTAAACATATCATCTACTTTTACTCGCTTTGTTGGTAATTAAGTAAATGTATTACCAGAAAGTTATTTTTTGCTACTTAGGGGTGTTTAATACTTTAAGGTACGATTCGTATGGAAGTTTTTCACATGCAGTATAAAAAGGTAACCTCACATATTTTTTTCATTTTAACTCATCTAAGATCAGCTGGTACATGAAGGTAACTGAGATTCAGACACAACATGCTGCCGCCATCTTGGCTTCTTCTCCAGTACATCCAACCATCTTTACGTTGCATCATACTGTTACAGTAACTCAGTCTGTAGAGACGCTGGAGAGGCCTGACTGTGGAAAGTATTTCTTCTTCTTCTTCTTTTGCAAGCAGTAAATTGAGCTCAGTGTGTCTCAGCAGACTGAAAACACGGATCAGTACTGAACCTGGTGGCCCGGCAGCCTCCAGGAGGCAGAACGTTCAGCTGTGACAGTTCTGAGCGTAAAGATGATTCTCAGTCCAACAACATGGATCCCGACTAAAGTTCAGCACATTCACATCTGTCAGCGTTTGGTCGTGTTTGATAAATTAGATTTTCTTTTTCATCACACAACAACTTCCATGTTTGAATTGTATTTATCTTCACTCATCTCCTGTGTCAGGAGTGAACAGGTGTGAACAGGTGTGAACAGGTGTGAACAGATCTACCTGCCTGGTCTAAAGTCATTACATCAACAGATCAACGTTCACCTGAGACCTGATGAAACTCTGTGACTGGCTGGTTATTTTAGATTTGTCTTCCAGTCACAGATCTCATGTTCAGTCGCTCACTACTGTCTGACTTCCTGTCTGTGGCCCTCAGCTCCGAGCTCATTGGTTCCCACTGAAGGATATTTAGAGGTTCAGTTCATGTTTGACAAAGACTTCAGAAATTACTAACATGGACAATAAGTCACTGTTTGACTCTTTATAAAAGAAACTCAGTGAAAAATCATGATTTTGACATCCTGAACTACAAATCTACATACTTGACTTGAATAAAATATGACATATAAGTAATAATGAATGCAGATAAAATATATTATCCAACAACCAGTGACTCAAAACTTCACTGAAATACGTTCTGGAGTCACAGCAGCCACAAGAAAGAAGACATCTGTCAAAGAACAAGAAAATAAATGATATAAAGAGGAATAATCACATTTTTATGGCACTTTTACGACTCCATAGTGGAGAGATGTGATCCGTCTGATGTCAGTTTGTCCTCTACAGCGAGATGTAGAGACTTTGTTTAGTCTAGCTGAGCTTAGCACAAAGGCTGGAAGGATGAGGACACTGTTTGCTGAGCTCACATCCAAAGATGTTACTCTGGAGAAGACGGCAAACAGACGTCTGTTCAGTTCTGCTGCGACGGACTGAAAACACTTTGAGTTACTGTGAACTGAGGATCTGTGAGAGCAGCAGCAGGACGATCCAGCAGACAGCAGCTCACCTCTGCTGCTCACAGTCAGTTTTTATGACTCAAACTTCCTGTTTCTGATGACTGCCTGAGGCTTTAATTGTGGCCCTGTGGATCTGAATCTCGTGCTTTATGCAAATAACACAGATCTAAAATTACAGAGAAGTCGAAGTGAAATATAACAGAGATAAAGAAAAACTGTGCAGTAACAGTTGTTTGGCTCTTTAAAGGAAACAACTCTGATATTTGAGAAAAGCTGCAGCTTTTATAAAGAAGATAACAGATTAAACTGAAATAATGTCCAAAAGTTCACTTACTGCTCGGATCAACATTTGGTGAATTAACGGGCCAAAAAACAGAACAAAGTGCCGCCAAAGCAATGCTAAAGTTAGCAGTCAGCTAACACACATCATGTAAAAACTGCCCTGCAGATGAGAGTGTGAGCGTCGGTCGAAGGCTGTGGTGCTCGATCTTCACAACAACTGTGACACTGATGTTCAGCAGAGGACGTAGATTCACCTCCACCTGGTTTTACACTCAGTCTGTATCTGGAGGAAACATCTGGTCTCAGGTCAGAGCGTTCACACCTGGGTTTAACAAGGGTTCTGGTGTTGAGGTCAGATGTCAGGATGAAGCTGCAGCTGACGGACAGCTCATCACACCTGTTGTGTGAGCTCTACCTTTCTTTCCTCGACAGTGGAAACGCTCGTCTGAAGCTTTTATTTTGACGGGCAGCTCAATTTTCAGGTACTGAAAGGTACAGGTACTTGAGTATTTCCATTTTCTGTTACTTTACTCTTCCTCTCCACTACATTTATTTGATACATTTAGTTACTTGTTACTTTGCAGATTCAGATAATTCAGTCTTTACAGGGACGGTGTCAGAGGACGCTGCGTCAGAACCAAACTTAAAAAAAAAAAAAATGTATCAGCAATCTGACAAATCAACGATATCAACAATCAGAAAAATGCTGAATATCAGCCTGATAATCGGTCGACTCCTAGTTAGTACATCTCTAATCTTCACAGGATGTGTTTCAGATCGTCACACCGGTCTGAAGACCTCCTCAAATCCAAAGTGCCCTAACTTATCTCGAAACAACCTGTAACCTGAGCAGAGAGACCTCCAGGTTTATTAGACTCTGTTCAAAATTCAGCTGATCTAAACATAATGAGAGTTAAACAGCAGTGATGTCAGAGAAACTGTGTTTATATGCTTCAAAGTTAGATTAATGAAATAATGTGACGTCCTGTTTTCACCTCCTGATCCGACAGTGAATCCTTCTCAGAGCAGCCGGACCAACGGACAGAACATTATCATCTTCTAACTTATTTCATTTCTGTCATTTAATCGCTTTTTTATTTACGCTACTGAAAATATATCTAAAAGAGAAGAGGAGTAAGACACTGACTCCAGTCTCAGATCAGCTCTCAGTTCATTAGAACCAATCAGACCTGAACCAGGTGTGAATGAGTCCTGATAATAACCCGGTGGGACTTCCTGACCTTTTCTCCATCGCCACCATCAGAGCGACAAAACGTCTAACAACCAGTTCATGAACATTTCACCTTCCTGCTCCTCAGAGGAGGAACTCAACACCTTGACCACAGCACACAGTCAGTCTCAGGTGATCTCACCAGGTGGGAAATGTTAAACTGTCGTACCAGACGCTTGAAATGATCTTATTACTTTATAATAATCTGCTACTCTGATCGCGTCGGGACGAAAATTAAAACAAGACTAAAACCAACGACTCATGAAAGCTTCACTGAATGTTCAGCTTTATCCACATTATGGTGCTGATGTGTGTTATTGATCGCACCGACAGCCAAATGATCGTACAAATCTGATAATTATCGAACATCTGAATCTCACTGACTCACTCTTCCTCCTCCTCCTTCCACATTAGCACCACCCACCTCCATATAAGGCACCATGCGGCAAGTGATGTCACCCAGGATCCTCCTATGGGAGAGCTGGTTGAGGACCACCACAGGAAGGCACAGCACCAGAACCAGGAAGTCCCAGAATGCCATGCTGGCGAGCAGGTAGTTCCAGGCGGACCTCATGTAGTAGTTGTTCCACACGATACACATGACGGCCATGTTTCCCACCACGCCCACCGCCAGCACCAGGCCGGCCAGGAACAGCACGGCGTAGGCCGCGTACGAGCTCTCCGCCAGCGGGTAGAAGGGGTTGAAGAGTCCCGGGGCGTCGTGGTCGGAGCTGGAGGCGTTTCCGTGGAGATTTGTGTCGTCGTGGTCGTTGCTGTCGTCTCCTGCTGCTGCTTTTGTAACAATGTCGAACTCTGTGGTCTGCGGCGCCGTCACCGAGTCGTTCTCGAACGATTGGCTGAAGGTGGACTGTTGCTCGTCCTCATCGGCGCCACGGGCCAGGCGGCGGTGCTGGTCCAGGTCTAGATCCAGCAGCTCAGGGAGGGGGAGGCTCTGGTTGGGGGCGTCGTCCTGGGTCCTGAGCTGCTTGGTGATCCAGAGGGGCTCCAGTTTGACCCGGGAGGACGGCTTGTCGACGGTGTCACGTTGACTGTCGGGTTGCCCGACGCTCTTTGCGTCTGTAAACAGCAGCGGCAGGTACAGACAGAACCACAGACCGACCCACAGAGACATGATGACGGGTTCAATGTGAAGGATTCCTTTTAAATTTGGTAGACGTTGTTTTCGAGACAACAGAATAATAGTGCAGAGATAAATTCCAGTTATGTTTCTAAAACGTCCCAATAAGATCAACTTGATGTCGCCAAAGTTTCCAAAACCTTTCAGGAAGATGTGGATCTGGTCCAAAGGTCCTGGAAAATGACAATAATTTCTTCAGTAAGTCGGGAACGTCAGGAAAAATGTTGAAACTTGTTGACTCGACATCCAAGTTTAAGAAAGTAAATGATGAAGAAACACAGTCGCTCGTTCAGACGTCCACTGGATCTTTAATACGTTTGTAGTCCAGACAAGATGAAGATCTGTTTCACCTTCTTCTTCTTCTTCTTCTTCTTCTTCTTCTCTTCTCTTCTCTTCTCTTCTCTTCTCTTTCAGCCTCGTCTCTTTAAACCCTCGATACTCTTTAAGTTTCCCACTTTAGAACTGGACTCTGTTTTTCCCGTCCATTAGTAATCCAAACAGGTGCTGGAGCTCCAGGAGGAGGGGGGAGCAGGGTGAGGGTCCGGGTCCGTGTCGGGGCTGCTGTGTCTGGGCTGCAGGCAGCACAGAGACTGGGTGTCCTGGAGCTCTGAGGGTCTCTGGGAACAAGCAGCCCTCTGCAGTATGGCTGGATGGAGCCTTTGTCAGGACACACACACACGCACACGCACGCACGCACACACACACACACACACACACACACACACACACACACACACTGACAGGCCTGCAAACACAAGCATACAAACAAGGTTGGCACGCACACAAATACACACATTTGTCTGCACAATCATGCATGCATACTTTCTTTTGCTCTTTTTGGCTCTCACTCACACACACACACACACACACACACACACACACACACACACACACACTCAAACACACATAATTACACACATTTAAAATGCACTCTCAGCTCTGCTGCCCTCTGGTGGTGGATATACTGGGAACCAGTTGAGAAAAAAACACGTCTGACTCGAATACTGATGAAACCACTGTTGTGCGTGTGTGTGTGTTTGTGTGTGTGTGTGTGTGTGTGTGTGTGTGTGTGTGTGTGTGTGTGTGTGTGTGTGTGTGTGTGTGTGTTGTGAGAACCGACAGTGAGAACATTTCTGCAGGATGAGGACAGATTTGGCTTCTCTTCACTTTGTTCTGTTTGTCCTGATCGTCTCCTTCATACTTCGACCTGTGAGTTTATCTGAGGAACAAAACAAGATGGTTGATATTTAAACTTTTTGTCTCGTCAGTAAATCTGATGTGAGACTCAGACCAGCAGTGAAAGTGTCTCCTGACATGTGTTGTGTGTCACAGTCTGAGGAAACAACCAACCAAACCCAGACACACTGCGAGCAGCAGGGAGGACAGTGGAGATGAACACAACTGTTGTCTCAACATAGAAACATGTTAACAATGTGGAACACCAGAGGTGAGAAGTAACGAAGTACAAATACTCTGTTACTGTACTTCAGTACATGTCTCAGGTATCTGTCCTGTACCTGAGTATCTCTGAGACTTTCCCTCTCTACATCTGAACACAAACATCTGAACTTTCTCCTCCTCACAGCTTCAAACAGCCTCGTTACTTTAGTTTGATGCATCTGAGGTGAATTATGGATCATAAAAGACGTAAAAGACGTGAACAGACAGAGAGGGAGGCTGAATGGGGAGAAAAGGCGTGTTAGTGTCTCGTATCTGCAGAGAGTTTCTTATTTTGTGGTGCGTTCAGGAACAGCTGGGACAAATCCTACTGACTCTACCTTTAACTTTAATAGTCTTTGAGTTATATTAATATGACGTGAGCTTCAGTTAGCTTTGACCACACATGTCCTTCAGAGGGAGACTTTGTACTCTGATACTCTGAGTACATGTCAGAGCCTGTACTCGATTACTTTTACTGGAGTAAACAAGTTGAATCAGCACTTCTACTTTCACCAGAGTCTGTTTATACACAAGTATCTGAACGTCTCCTGGAGGACAGACTGTGTGGAGTTTGTCTCCTCTGTCAAAAAGCCAAGAAGTTTAACACTGAGAGTTTTTTGTCAGTTATATTAAACAATTCATCTTTTTTAGCGTCAATATTTATATTATTTTCAGATTACTTCTCTGGTCACTGACACTAACAGACCTGCAGTTCCACTTTATACCACTGGAGGTCGATATTCGTCCATGTTACAACAGAATCACCTCCAACTGTCAGTTTACTGATACAGAAAGTAGAACCAGTGGATGAGGAAGGATTCAGATACGTTACTGCAGTAAAAGTACTTATACTACACTGTAAAAATACTCTGTTACAAGTAAGAGTATGTTACTGTCATCCAGGGGCGTTAATCAGCTGATTACAGATTTAATCTAACTGATAGAAAATGACGGCTGGAGACACAAAATGGACGACATGTTTCTCTTTAATCAAACTCTGAAGTCTCGACGAGTTCACGGAGGTTTGAAGAAACTCAGGCAGAAAAATGTGAAAATGTCTAAAAACACAGAAAACCAACTCACAGCCAATCAAAAGGTCAGGATTTATAAAGGTCATGTCATCAGGATGAGCACACACACACACACACACACGCAGTCATGGCTAACATGAAGGAGGTCAGCATGTCGCAATAATTATCTGATCTGCGTGTGTGTGTGTAAGTGAGAGTGTGTGTAAGATGTTTGTCGAATGGGTGTTGTGTGTGTGTTATCGAGTGTTTTTCCCATGATGCACTGGGGCAGTGTTGAAGTCAGTCTGCTGTCGGAGAATTTCAAACATTAAATCTGAAGTTTTGAATTGAAACATAAATAAAACAGACCTTCAGAGGACAGAAACTGGTGGAAGTAACTAAGTACTTTCTGTACTCGAGTACAATTTTGAGGTGATTCCAAAGACAATCAGGGATTATAAAAAAAATCAAGAAAGGCGGAGGGAAATTAAGAAAAGCTGAATCATTAAAAAGTAAACAAACAAACAAACAAACACCATGAGGCCCCGCCTCCATCCTGAAGGGGCGGGGCTTCAGCTCTCTGTAGTGACCTCAGCCAATAGGAGGCATTCACCTGACCCAGATGATGACACGCCAGGTGAGACGGATTCAAGTTAATGAAGCAACGAAACAACAAAACCTGAGACGACACAAGGTTTACATGCTTACAACATATAATATAATATAATATAATATGAATCCAAAAACCCTCCCTTTGGTTGCTTCCTGCTGCTTCATGTTTCTCCTCTACTACAGCTCAGAGGTAAATGTACTTTTTACTCCACTACTTTATTTAAATACTTTTAAATACTTCACCGATTCAGAGTACAAGTCTGGCCATTTTCTCCTAAATAATGAAACTTCGTAGTCCACAAAACATTTCTAGAGCTTCACAGTATTTAAAACGGAAAAACAGCCAAAGAAACATCAGGTGTCTCCATACAGCTCGTCTGCTGTGATCACAGTCTGCAGGACAGACGAGACCACAAACTGTTAGAGAGAGAAACTATTCACACCTTTTATCTTCACTGGAGCTGCTAAGCTAACAGTATTAGCACGCACCCCATCTGAAGTGAGTGCAGGAGCTCGAGATTTGATGTTTTTATTTTTCGCTTTTAAATCATCTCCAGCTGCTTCAGGTGTTCAGCAGAATGAACTCTTTTTTACTGTGAAGCTCCAGAAATGTTCTGTGGACTACGAGACTTCATCATTTATGAGATAAAGACTGAAATTTGCTTTTTGGGTGAACTGGTCCTTTAAGAATACAAACAGCAGAGACAAAGAGTCAGAGACATAAAAGAAGAGACCTGGTAATAAGGTGTCCTCTGATTATTGGGCCTGATAAATATATTAATATATATCCCAGGGGGCCTCAGATGCTGGAGGATCTGTAGTTGTGGGTAAAGTGAAGGACTTGTGCTGTCAACACGCCGCTCAAGCAGCGGAAAATGGATTTCCAGAAGTCTCCAGGAGATTAACGTTAATATCATTAATGCTTTAACTCTTTTGTACAGTCGCATTTAATACAGCAGATAACAGCTGACTGGACGAGCAGCTACCTGCCTGAGGTATCTGTGTGAGTCTGTGTTTGTTTCAGGTTGACTTCCTCTCTGCTGCTGCGGTGTCGAATGTTCATCCCGACTCTTCATACAGACGCACCTACAGGTAAAAATGTCCTCTTTTCCAGCACAAGCTCATGCAAACGTCACATCCTGACATGCTGAAAGAAAAACTGAGCTTTGTACTATGAAGCAAGTTCAACAGAGCCTGACGACACCTGAAACCTCAGTCAGAGATAACCGGTACCATGACGCTGTTATCAACTTGCTTTGTTATCTCAGGCCTTCATCTCCAGACTCTGCACGCTGCTGTGAAAAGACTTTTTTCCACACAAACGGCAACACTTTGTCGTCTGCCTCTGATAAACAACATAACATAAACATAATGAGGGCTACTGCAGCGAAAAGCGACACTGGTGCTTCACATGAGGCAGAAATGTGTGAATTCACATGTTTATATATTTATTTTACCTCTCAGTACGTTTACATTTCTAACGTAACACAAAGACAGAAAGAAGTTCATGCAGAACATTTGCTGAATTTACAAGAAGGAACAAATAAGTCAGAATCAGTCAGAGACAGAGTTTCACACAGTTTATAAAGTGTCTCCAACTCAACAACTCACTAAACTGACACATTTGTTAAGGGAGTCTGGGTGTAACAACTGTTCATTATAGAGCTCTGAAACAGTAAACTTCATACACAAATATTTAAAGATTATACTTACATTTAGGTCTGACATCGTTTATTTTAATATTTTCCAATAAAAAACAGAAATGTTTTCAGTAGCTTCCAGTGATATGACCGACTGAATAAAGATCAATGTTGAGATCTCTTCCTGTCCTGGTTGAATGAGACACACCTCTTCTTATTGGATTTTAGGAAATCATAGTTTTTCTCATTAGGTTTCATATATAGTCAGCAGCTTTTCTTCAATAGCTTCCAGGTCATGTGACCCATTGAAGTCCATGCAGAAATGTTTCCCTGCACTGAATGACAAACGCCTCTTTTTATTGGATTGGATATTTTTTAATGAAAAATAAGCTTTTTTCCAATATCCTCCAGTCGTGTGACCCAAAATGTCTTCCTGTACTGGCTGAATGACAACAGCAAAATACAACGTTACAAACTAATCACCAGGAATGTGCTTTTACGTATCTGATTGGATGATGCTTTTTTTTCCCAGAGGCCTCGGCGTTGGCACCTCCTCTGTGTCAGAGCAGCAGCTCTGTTCAGATGAATGAACCTGCTTCATCTTAACTAATCAGCCCGTTGTATTAATCTTTTAATTAAAACCTGACGTACTTTGATTGACAGGTTCCAGGTGAGGCAGGTCCTCAGAGTGACGACCTCCAACCTTCAACCAATCAGGCGAGTGGACCGGCTCGATATGGACACAGCGTCCTGCTCAGTGCGCTCTGCTCCTACAGCTCTATATAAGGTTGTCCGTCTCACCAATGGAAAGACATGGAGGTCAGTACAGGTCAGTGGATACACACACACACACACACACACACACACACACACACACACACACCTTATATGGGAGAGAAAGTTAGTGGAAAATGTCGGTGTGAAACAACAGAGCGTGAAATTCCTGCTTTCTCTTAAATCCAATCTAAATCTCCCAGAGCTGACAGTCATGTTTGGTTTGGAGCGAAGCATCACGCTGCAGCTCCAAGATGACCTGAAAAAAATAAAACACACACACACACACACACACACACACACACACACACACAGCCACACTCTGGTCTGTTCATGAGGGATGTAACCTGAATACACACATGATCCATGTTCACTCTCACTGACAGATCAAACTGGTTATCATCAAGACACGACTCACGCTTCAGAGCTGTCTCCTCAAACTTCAGCCGCCGGTTTATGAAAACACGTCAGTCTGCGGCAGCGTTCGACTGCTGCTTCAGTAAAAACACAAAGTCAGATCTCATGAGTCGTAAATGTTGGAAAAACGGGTTTAATGATCAATAATGCCGTGAATCAGAAAGAACGTCATGTGTAACGTTTGCCCAGTTAAGAAGTAGGAACAAACTGTCAAGACTGTTTGTAGACAACATTTCATAACATTTATACAGTTTCTCCCAAAAGTCTGAAAATGTAGTTTTCTTTTAAGGGAGTCTGGGGACAAAGAAGTCGCCTATACTGGTTACTGTTTAGTGTCTTTGTAAAATGTGACATGTTTAGATCAATAAAATGTTTCTTCTTTCATAAATTGAGTGTAAATGGTGAAATCAGTGTAAACAGTGTGTTCAAACAGCTGCTAAATGTTGGCAGGTGAGACTTTAGCACTTTAGACACAGAAGCAGACAGGCTGGTACAGCCATGCTGCCACAAACATGTATTTTACATTACAGTGACGCACCTGGAGATCAGACAGGTCCAGGTTAACATAAACAGAAAAAGATTTAGCTTATTTTAACATTTTGTTTTTATTCATGTCTTTAATTTAACTGGGATAAAGTCTTTGTCAGGTTGTAATGCACTGAAATGACAACTGTATGTCAAGCCAACATAGCTACTCGTCAGTCTCTGAATTCCTGAAATGTAGTCGAACAATAAAAGTGGCAGTTTTTTGTGGTTTCTAAAATACTTGCTGCTCTCCTTTACTTCACCTCTCTGTCACCTTATCGTCTATTTTCTTACAACTCTTCCTACTTTTCTCCTCCCTCTCTTCGCCCTAGTTAACCAACTCTGTCCGGGGCTGTAACCTCCAGAGAAGTTTGTGTTTTCAAGTTTGGATGGAAAATCTGCCCCTTTTTTTTTTTTCTCAGATCTTCTCCCTATTTAGACAGCTGTCTTTTTCTAAATCTGTCCATCCTCTGAGCATCTGGCCCGCCAGCTCATATCACTTCAAAAGGTAGACACAATTATGTCACACACGCACACACACACACACACACACACACACACACACAACTACATGATGTACAGTCAGAGAAACACGAACTCTCTCCAGCCTGATCCCCTGAAGTTTAATGACATGAGCTTTAAGTCTTAAAATGAATATACTGAGATCTGTGTACACAACGTGAGAGCGAGGAAAGGCCCGGAGGAGGAGAAAAGACTACATAAGGAAAGTAGTTTGATGTTAAAACCATCTTAAATTGCCTTTTACATGCACTCCAATAAGCGTGGTTGTAGACAGGATTATAGAAGTTTAAGTGTGTGTTTACCTGCCCTGAGACTGCAGATAACCAGGAGCACAGAGCATCTCTTCTTTCAAATGTTCAATTCAGCTCAATTCAAAGGCATCAAGGTACGAATATTAAGGCAATACACAAAAATGTGAATATAAGCAATGAAAACATTTCAAGACAAAAAGAAAACAAAATAAACATGCATAAAAATATTTAAATTACATAAAAATGTTCTGTGTTTAAGATTAAATCTTGTTGCACATGTTCCCTGACAAATAACTTGTATGAAATTTAAATGGTATTAATTGGGCCAATCTGTGAATTTCATTTTCATAAATGTTTTCTTCCTGTATTATTGTCTCTATGTTGTTACCTTACACCTTTTAGGCAGGTCATTCTGTAAAATGCTAATTTACATTTTTCTGCTACTCCCGTCAACAGCAGTAGATTGTTTAACTCCTACGAGACTTAACACCACTCATAAGGTCGACTAGGCATCATAAAATGGAAGAAGGTAATGTTTCGTATCGAGTCATCAAAGCACACAAGTTCAAGTTTATTACATTTCATTACCAATCCAGCGGTGGACAATATTGTACAGCATGATGAAGGCTTGGTCGACAGGTGCTTAACAATCATGCACCCTATCGTGCATCCAAAGTGAATAAACAACAAGACAAGATAAAGTCCAGGTTCCAGGTGGGGGAGGTGTTGAGTGTGTCTGCAGAGACTGTGTAGAAGGACAGAGCAGCAGCAGAGCAGTCCAGATACACTGATGATACATCCAGAGGAACACAGGGATGATGGTGGACTGGAGCTGATCTCAGTTCAGACTGCAGCGATGACAGTCATCTCCACTTGTTGTGATTGGTCTGTCAGTCACTGCTGGATGAAGCTCTCCTCTCCACTCCACCTCCCAGTAACACAGACCAGTCAGAGCCTCTCCACCCACCAGCTGATGGTGCTGCTTCAACCTCTCTGGATCATCAGGACACAGATCACTTCCAGCTGAGGAGGGAAGAAGAGAGACCACAGAAATCAAAATTGAGTGTTTACAGAGACTAAAATTGCAAGTATAGAATCGCCGGTCAGATCTGATAAAAAAAAAACTCTCAAAAAGTTTGGTGACTTTGCAGCAAAGTAAGGATTAAAACGGCTTTTTCTAAAATTCTGCTCAAAATGCCTTCAGTGGTCTGTCTCCTCTTGAAATGTCTCTGAGTCAGTGATGCAATACATCCAGTATAAGGACCAGCAGGATTTCAGTCCTGTTCAGACCACAAGTGGAGCGGCTGTGTAGTGTAGCCAGCTTCCTTTCAGCTCTCATGTTGACGTGATGGAGTGAACAAACACTCAGATCATATTTGATGCTATGACAGTTTGCCGACTGACGACCACTGTCTTTATACATCTTGTAATGCTGTCAGCTGTAATCCAGCTTTATTTCCTGTAGCCTCCTGTAGCTCTTCTGATTATCTGACTGCTCTCTCATTCTCTCTTTCTGTCCAATCCTGAAGCCTGTCACTGTTCCCCTCTCACAACTTCACTGAGCAAATTGGAAAATCCCAGATCTCTGTTTTCATACTAACTGTGTTTATTACGATATCCTACTGACCTCAGACTCTCCAGTCTACAGTGTGGACTCTCCAGAAGATCGGACAGCAGCTTCACTCCTGAATCCTGCATCTTAATTCCTTTCATCTCCAGCTCTCTCAGATGGGAGGGGTTGGACTTCAGAGCTGAGGCCAGAGAAGCACAGCTGATCTCTGACAAACTGCACTGACCCAATCTGAATAAAGAATAAATTATATAACTTTACAATTAAACAGGCCAAGTCACATCAAGTCAACTTCTAGAGCACATTCAATCTGTTTGTCAAAAAAGAGATTATTTACTTATTCTTTGTATCTACTTATTTTCATTATCACTTATCTAAAATACAAAAAAACAAACAAAAAAACAAAGTGACATTTATAATACTAAGTCAAGAGTTTAAGAAGTTCAAAGTGAATTATTTAGTGCAGATTTTTGTTGTTATATGAAGGTTTTAAATGTGCAGCTCAACATTGCTCTGCTACAGTCAATGGACTAAACCACAAAAGAAGAAAACAGACTTTTGCATTATAATATCAGCCTGATGTCTGCAGTTTAGTGTCAACACAACTTTCACATCATATTCATCCGAACACAGAGGTAAAAAAAAAAATGGTGTCTGACCTCAGAGTCTCCAGTCTACAGAGTGGACTCTGCAGAAAATCACACAGCAGCTTCACTCCTGAATCATACAAGTTGTTGAAGCTCAGGAGCAGCTCTCTCAGATGGGAGGGGTTGGACTTCAGAGCTGAGACCAGATAGGCACAGCTGATCTCTGACAAACTGCAGTAACCCAATCTGAATAAAGAATAAATGATGTAGTTAGAAATCAATCTATAATCCAATCAGAAGTGTTCAGATTTTAAATGTGTAGCTCAACATTACTTTGTCCTAATCAATGAGCTTTTGTGTGTGTGTGTGTGTGTGTGTGTGTGTGTGTGTGTGTGGTGATCGATCAGTGAACTGACCTCAGAGTCTCCAGTCTACAGTGTGGACTCTGCAGAAATTCACACAGCAGCTTCACTCCTGAATCCTGCAGGTAGTTTCCACTTAGCTGCAGCTCTCTCAGATGGGAGGGGTTGGACTTCAGAGCTGAAGCCAGATAAGCACAGCTGCTCACTAGCAAACTGCAGCAACCCAAACTAAATAAAGAATAAGAATAAAAGAAAAATGTAATCAATTATCCAATCAGATGTGTTCAGATTTTAAATGTATAGCTCAACATTACTTTATCCTAATGAACAAGCTTTTCATCATCCAAATGTCACCATAACATTCATACGACTACTCACAGCAAATGCTTTGAGTTTCTTCAAAATAACAGCCGCCACTTCCTCCTAATACATAAAAAACTGCAAGCGCTTTGTGTTGTACCACAAAACTCAGTCAGCCTTTCAGTTTTGAATAAGTCTTTTAATGCTCCTTCATCTTTTTTCTGTGACGATCTTTGTGGACTGAATGCATCAGCCAGTGAATGACATCTGTGGAAGCATGTTATTATATGCATGTTAAAGCAACATTATGTAGAAATTGGCATTTTGTGAATTTTAGCACCCGCTCTGAGTGCAACACCACTGTCGTTAAACACAAATTCCAGGCCTGTAACAATCTGTCACACGTAGTGAAGATGCTAACTACAAACAAAACTCATTGCGTAATGTTATGTCTTGAAAACTTGTATGTTGAAGTAAACATGTATGTAACACTGTGATCCTACCCTCTCACCAAAGTGCAGATACAAGTAACAGACACGATTTACCCAATTACAAGACAAATTTTGCACATTTCAAAGTCAAATGCATCAATCTGGTGCACTTTGAGAGAAAAATTAAGAGGCTATATCATAAAAGACTTGAACATAAATGAGAAATTGTAAAATTTTAAAAAGAAACATTTTAAATGTAAAAAAGCTTTGGCTCTGCTGCCTGGTAATGAGTTAGGTTATTTTCACACTTCATTATACGATACAGCTTTGGTTATACAGTATTAACACAAGTCTAAACGCTATAGTCATTATCAATCCACTCTAACTAAACTTTGTTGTAACTAAACTGTGTTACCCCTGAGGGACTATCATTGTCTTGTTTTAAAATTATGTGCGCCTGTGAGGAGAACCATCTTGCCTATTGTCTCACAAGAAAACACAAGTCTTTAGTAAATGCAAATTGTTAGTACTAACATCTACTTCATTCACTGGACTACAATGTTAGTCTTCAGATTTGTACTCAAAGGGTATGGACCAAAACATTGAAACCTCAGTCAAAGATTTAAACCTGATATACATAAATAAAAAAAACAACATTAGTTACAGTCAGTGAACTGACCTCAGAGCCTCCAGTCTACAGCGTGAACTCGCCAGCGCCACACACAGCAGCTTCACTCCTGAATCCTGCAGCCTGTTTCCACTCAGGTCCAGCTCTCTCAGATGGGAGGGGTTGGACTTCAGAGCTGAAGCCACAACTTCATAGTGAGTCTCTGAGAGTCCACAGTTATAAAGTCTGTCATGAGAAATGTATTACAAAATGTTATTAACAAAGATGACAATATCTACTCCATACATTTGTTGACAAAACAGCCTATACATAATATTAAAATAGCTGAATATTTTATGTTCTTGACAGATGAGTGCATTAAGGGTGCTCCGATTGATTGGCTACCGATTTGTTATTAGCTGATATTGGTTATAAAAAGTTTGATCGTTGGTCTCTATCGAGGCCAATCAGAAGAGCTGATCAGATGATCCAAAACACACAAGACAATTTCTTCATGCGCCTTGAAAATTGCTTCACCAGTCTAGCAGTTTTACCAGGTGTCTGAAAAGGAGAATGTACTTATGATGCTGTGGTACAAGGAAATCCCTCAAGGAGTGATTAATCACATCTGGACTTACACAGCTTTTCTGCAGTTCCTCACAGCTGGAATCAGTCTCAGTCGTCCCTGGTCTGTTGTGTTGTACTTCTTCAGGTCGAACTCATCTAGAACCTCCTCTGACATCTGCAGCATGTAGGCCAGAGCTGAGCAGTGGAACACAGAGAGATTCTTCTCTGATCTGTTCTCTGACTTCAGGAACTTTTGGATCTCTTGATGGACTGAGTGGTCGTTCATCTCCGTCAGACAGTGGAAGATGTTGATGCTTCTGTCAGGAGAGATCTCATCACTGTTCATCTCCTTCAGGTTGTTGATGGCTGTCTGGATGCTGCTTGAACTGGTCTTTGTCTGACCTAGCAGGACTCCTAAGAGTCTCTGGTTGGACTCCAGAGAGAGGCCATGAAGGAAGCGAACAAACAGGTCCAGGTGACCATTCTTACTTTTAAGAGATTTTTCCATGGTGTCCCTGAGAAAAACATCCAGTGAAGGACCACAGCTGTCATCATTTCTAAAAAGTTTAAAAAGCGTCTTAAGGAAAGACTCTGAGTTTGAGTCTGTGTGTTTGTAGTCTTTCCCCAGGAAGTCCTCCAGGACCTCTGTGTTCCTGTTGGTGTGACAGTGGAACATGTAGACTGCAGCCAGAAACTCCTGAACGCTCAGATGAACAAAGCAGTAGACTGTTTTCTGGAAGATCACACTCTCTCTTCTGAAGATCTCTGTACAAACTCCTGAGTACACCGAGGCCTCTGTGACATCAAGACCACACCGCTCCAGGTCTTCTTGGTAGAACATGATGTTTCCTTCCTCCAGATGTTCAAACGCCAGCCTCCCCAGCTTCAGAAGAACTTCCCTGTCAGCCTCCGTCAGCTCCTGTGGACTCGTCTGACGTCCCTCAACAAACTTCTGCTTCTTCCTCTTTGTCTGAACCAGCAGGAAGTGTGAGTACATGTCAGTCAGGGTCTTGGGCAGCTCTCCTCTCTGGTCTGTAGTCAACATGTGCTCCAGAACTGTAGCAGTGATCCAGCAGAAGACTGGGATCAGACACATGATGTGGAGGCTCCTGGAGGTCTTGATGTGTGAGATGATTCTGCTGGACAGATCTTCATCACTGAACCTCCTCCTGAAGTACTCCTCCTTCTGGGCGTCAGTGAAGCCTCGTACTTCTGTTACCCTGTCGACACGTGAAGGAGGGATCTGATTGGCCACTGCAGGTCGGGAAGTTATCCAGACGAGAGCCGAGGGAAGCAGCTTCCCCTCGATGAGGTTTGTCAGCAGCACGCTGACTGATGACTTCTGTGTGACATCAGACACGACCTCATCGTTCTTGAAATCCAGTGAAAGTCTGCTTTCATCCAGGCCGTCAAAGATGAACAGAAGTTTGCAGACAGCAAGCTTCTCTGCTGTCACCTTCTGTAATGTTGGATGGAAAACATGGAGCAGCCTGAGAAGACTGTACTGCTCATCTCTGATCAGGTTCAGCTCCCTGAACGACAGCAGAACCAGCAGACTGACATCTTGGTTTTCGGAGCTCTCGGCCCAGTCCAGAGTGAACTTCAGCACTGAGAAGGTTTTTCCAACGCCAGCGACGCCGTTGGTCAGAACCACTCTGATGCGTCTCTGTTGGTCAGGTGAGGCTTTAAAGATGTTGCGGCACTCAATTGGAGTATCATGGAGGGTCGCCATCTTGGAAACTGTCTCAAGCTGCCAAACCTCATGTTGGGTATTAACCTCTTCACTCTGTCCCTCTGTGATGTAGAGCTGAGTGTAGATGCTGTTGAGGAGGGTCCCACTTCCTGTTTCACCTCCTTCAGTCACACGCTCACATCTCCTCCTCAGACTGATCTTATGTGCATCTAAAACCTCCTGCAGACCTCTATCAACTGGAAGAGAAGAAAATGTTGAGACTAAAGAAAGACTTTGAGAATCTCATGATTGTTTTCATTACCAATATACACTGCTCAAAAAAATGAAGCAAACACTTAATCCTCACAGTAAAACACCAAGCCAGTTAAACTTCAGCGATATCAATCTGTCCATTTAGGAAGCAGAAGTGATTGTGAATCAGTTTCACCTGCTTTGCTGCAAATTTAGGTGGAAACGTGATACAGAGCTGATTTTTGCTGGAGCAGAAAAAAACATTCAGTTGAATTATAGTTGGGCTATAAATGTAATGATCTTTATAAAAGTTGTTAATTGGTGTGGCACAACAAATGTATTAAAACAAGTTGTGTTTTCAGACATGATGACATCAGCAGACAGGTGTACAGTCTTGCTTTGTACAGTGCTGGTCTGACTGTCTATCTACCGTCCAGCTCTTGTTCTGGATCTTACCTCCACACTGGGGACAGGAGTCGTCTCCTGGTGAAGCGGACTTGTCCCAGTGTGAGATGATGCACTGTCTGCAGAACCAGTGTCCACAGCTGGTAGAGACGGGATCTTTTAGGACGTTGTGACACAAAACACAGCAGGACGACTGCTCCTCCACAGAAACATGACTCCTCTTCTCTCTGTGAAGACATTTCTTATAAGTAAAATAATTTGTTGATTGTTGTTGGAAAAAAAACACATCATACTACAACTTTATTTGTTGCTTGATACAAAAGGAAAACTTTTCATTTTCCATGACTAATCTATAATAAAAGCAGACAACAAAGACGTGCAGGGATCGAGGACAGGGGAGTTTGTGTAAATAAAATGTATATTTTCTTGAAGTGTAACTTCTAAAATCACGGCTTTCAGATATCCCATTAGTACTTTGTGGCTATAAAACCCAGACTGAGATCCATCCAAGTTTGAAATGGCACTAATAATTTTGCATTGTGAATTTACGTTTTTTAGAGACATTTTGTGTTTACCCTCAATGCATTATCCTAATCAGGTCAGGTTGCAGATAAAACAGTGTCTTACTTTGTGTCTGAGGGTCCAGGTTCATTACTGAAGTTCAGAGGATCTTCTTTGGACCGGTCACTCTTCATAGACGGACAGCTGGATCCTGGAGACTCTGCTGTCTGTTTGTTGGACTGAACTCTGCAAACACCAAAATGTCTAAATTCATATCACATGAATCCTTAATAATTATCTGATGAAAGTCCTTTTACATTCTGTAAAAACACAAGTTACTTGTACTGTTGATAATTCATGTTCAAAAGTTTGTATTTGTCCTCTTAAATCAGATTACAGCTTCTCTAGGTGATTGACAGCTGTCACAGATACAAAGAGAATTATGGGATAAATGATTTCTATCTGTCAGTGTCACAAATGTTAGTTAGCAATACATTTTACTGGACATTCTTGTATGCAAACACAAAATCAACTAGACACCATCTTGCAATGGGATCACACCAGTCCCAACGCCCATCAACATGTTCACATTCTGACCCATGACTACTCATTAATGACTGGTCCCACGCTCAGACGATACCTATCTTTGTAATCTGTCTTCAATTTGATCTCAACTGCACACCTGTAAAGTTTAGTGTTTCGACTCTATCACACCAACAAAATCTGTTTCTAGACTGACATCAAAACACCTGGCAAAATCCTCAAAGTCGCTTCTGTCATAGTTCCCGCTACAAAAGGTGTCTCCAGGACCATATTTTGCTATGATGACACACGCCAGGGAACAGGTTACTAAGTAATATTCAAGAGATAAGGAGCAAAATCTTTCTTATGTATAGAGAGAAAAGGTCTGTTGATAAATAGTGTACGCAAAAATTACAAACTTATTGTCTCACAAAGAATAGCTACAGTGTTGAACCTTATGTGAAGTATAAATTAAACACAAGACAAGGATCCCTATGTGCACAGTTACATTCAGGAATGCTACCATTAGCCCTGCAGACCGACAGGCTGAGTTCCCCTGCAGAGGACGACACAATGTGTTTGTTGTGTGAGGTAGATGAAATTAAAAATGAGGTTCATATTTTGCTTTGCTGTCCTGTGTTATGAGGACATAAGAGATGCACTTTTTACTCAAATGTCCTCAATTTATGCTGATTTCTTTTGGTTGGATGATTATGTAAAACTTGAGCTGTGCTTTCAGGAAGGAAACCTTCGTCATAGCAGATTTCGCCTGCCAACACCGGGAGACAAGGCAGAATATTTTGCTGAAGACCAAGATGCAAAATAACCTTTAATTTTGTAATGAAATTGATTTGAATGAAATTTTGGACCATTGCAACTGTACTTTTGGTGTCTTGTAAAACCATGAGAGGTGGGCTTTTTGTGTGCACGACATGAAAGTGAAGTAAATCAACCAATCATTCACATAAACTGACTCACAAAGTGAAAACATCACAAGCCAACGCTGTCGTGACTGGTAACAAAACGCAATCATATTAATGAGTAAGTATGGTACGGTATAGTAAGAATACAGCTTTTTAGCTGACTGACGGCCGTCACAGATACTGAGAGGAGGATGAACGAATTATTTCTATTTATCATGAGTCCCAAAAAGTTTGTTCAATTTATAAACAAAACCAGAGCCGGCCTGAGGCATAAGCGAACTGAGCGGCTGCCAATCGAGACAAAAGATTCAGGGCTGCCCTGAAGCCCAAGTCGTTGCTTGAAGTCAATAAGTCAAAAAGCAAAAGGCTATGAATCTGAACAAATGTAGGTATTGCCCTTCTCCAGCTGGCCATCCCAAAAATACACCAGAATACAGGAAATCACATCTCCCGAATTTTCTGGGGGCGGACCCGCAGACCCCCCTTCCCCCATTTGCACCCACTTTCGTACAAATAAGGGGGGGGGGGGGGTCCTGATGCATCTGTGCCCAGGGGGACAATAGTTCATAATCCGTCACTGTTTATACTGAAACACTATAGTGTGACATTTGTGTCAATAATTGTCTGACTCCACGGTGGTGGGAGGGGGGCCCCAAATCAAATTCTGCTTAGGGCCCCCAAAAGGCTTGTGCCGGCAATGAACAAAATACATTTTACTTGAAAATGTAATATGTAAACACAAAACCAACAAGACAGACACGGCATTGTGAGACCTCACTGAAAACGAGTCATACACATGAGTTAGTATCAGTTCTCTTACTTTGTGTCTGAGGGTCCAGGTTCATTCCTGAAGTTCAGAGGATCTTCTTTGGACCGGTCGCTCTTCATGGACGGACAGCTGGATCCTGGAGGCTCTGCTCTGTCCTCCTCTTCCTCCACACAAACACTCATCTTCTGCTCTGAAGTCAGTCTGAGAGGAGAAATTGACACTGACTGTGAGCTCAGGACACAAGAATCAAGACGAACAAGTTTTTTCAGGAGTGACGCAGATATAAAACATACACACACACAAACACACACAGAGTGTTTATAAGCTTATCAGTGTTTAATAAAACCTGCTTGTCAGTTTCCTTTAAATCCGTGCTTGTTTTCTTTAGTTACAGTAGTTTTAATGTGTTTTATTCATTCACAGATGACTCAGACTGTTCAACATTTCTTTCCTCGACAGAGTTAAATAATAAAATGTTGTGTTAACACTCACCAGCCTCAGACTTCAGTTCTGCTTCTGCTCTGTCGACTCAAAATGGACTGACTGAACCCTCCCTGTTCTCATGCACCTGGATCACCTGGACAGTGTTGCTCCTCCCATCTGTAATTAAAGGAAATAAATTAGTGTGTGTGAGTGTGTGTGTGTGTGTGTGTGTGTGTGTGTGTGTGTGATCGGCTGACGTGTTTATGAGCGTCTCTCTTGGCTTGAACAGACTGAATTAAAGTGAATTTTAATCAAAACGTGTTTTAGAAAACAAAGTATCAGTATATCGATCTTTTTCCGATACTTTACATTTTCACAGAAAATAAGGTTGGAGTATTTAGCTTGTGTGTCGTTTGCAGCAATCTGGATTTGGAAATACAATGAATGTATTAATTTTTTAAAGGAAGTATTGTATAATACTATAATGACCAAACCTTAATAACATAATGAAAAATGTAAGTTAAATTATATGTAAGCTTTAGGTCCGATTCCTGGGTTTTCTACCTGGATGTTATCGAAATATAACAATTCAGTATTTGTGTAAGATTTGAACTGCACTTTTTGTTTGTTTGTTTGTGTGTTTGTTTGTTTTCTGTGCAATATAATGTGCAATATTCTACGGCTGTTTGTCGCATTTATTCATACTTTAAATTATTGTCAGTTATTACCGATAGCTGACAATATTATTACTGTATTACTCAATATTAGCTAGACTGAAGTTAGAGTATGAGGCACATGTCTGTACATTTCCAATTCTAGTAGTATTTTATTTATATATGTTTATGCTGCATATGGTTGTCACATAATATTTTTGATGCACATATTCTTTTACAGTTATTTATTCTTACTTACCTTTATTTCTTATCTTTACTCTTTATATTTTCTTTTAATCTCTTTCTATACTTGACATTTATATTCTAGAAATCTACTCTCATTTTGCAGAATGGCCTTTACCAGAATAATAAATATTATATTCCTTGATTTGAACTGATTATTAATGTGTTCATCACGTCAGTGTTGGTGATGGTAAAGCTGGAGCTCATTTTAATGACTTTCTATGCTGCTGGGTATCTGGCAGTAATCTGTAATAATACATCAGTAATTACCTTTTACTGAGTTCAGCAGGATTTTCTTGTCCAGACAGAACAGACTGAATGACACACACACACACACACACACACACACACACACACACACACACACACACACACAGGTCCAGATTTGTATTTGTTCCTTTGTGCCCGGCGGAAGTTTTTCGTCTCCTCAGAAAAACAAACGTGTTTTTGGCTTTTTGGCTTTTTCTCTCCATCACCACGGAGACCACTGAAACCCTGACTACCCACTGTCACCATGGGCAACACACACACACACACACACACACACACACACACAGTTCATATTATAAATCTTAAAGGACAGGTCAGGTGAAATGAGCAGAATACTAATTGTTAACATCAGCTCTGTTAGTAACGCTGTCACGTTCACACTCGCTCCTCTTAGTTTGTCTTCAGACAATGAAGCTGTGTCGTGTTTACGTTCATCACTGACAGCAGAGGAGAAATATTCTGTATCAGACAGTCATTTATTTTCATTATGGATCAACCTGCTGATTTCCTCCATTAATCCACTGATCGTTTGGTTTGTAACAATTGTGAAAATAGTGAGAAACGTGCTGACGAGTCTACACAGTGACTCCTGCACAGTGTTTAAATGCAAACCTCAACATTATGATGTTATATTATATGAAACATACATCAAAAATGATTCAAAGGATGTTTTTACATGGAAAGTGACTTAATTCATTGATTAATCGACTAATCGTTTCAGCTGTGAGATAAATGTAGTGGAGTAAAAAAACACAGTATTGTGTAATAATTTATTTCCGTTCATGTTTCAGCGTATCTATTTATATTTTCGCAGCAATACACAATTGGCAAAAGAATAACAGTTGATATTCTTCTGCCTGTGGCCCCCTGGTGGTGAGGAGGACTGTGCCTGTATGTGACTGTTGTTGTGTAAAATATAAATAAACAGAAAACAAAATAAACACAATGCTAAAAATATAAACACAGTTAGCAGTGAGGCTCATACGCTGCTCATAGCTTCTTGCTGAGTTGCCTTTCTGGCTACACAGAAAACATTTTGCTTCGCGTGTCATCTCATTCATACGTTCCTTCATCACATGACACTACAGGAACTTGGCTCAGGCTCGCGTGACGGTGGCGACCACACTCATTTGAATCTCTGGAAACATCAGAGATGTGGCCGTTGATTCAAGATGGAACCGGGCCAAATGTTTGAGCGCTCTCATTTTACGACAACACCTGACACCTGAGTGCTCACAGCTCTCAGACAGCTGAAACTAAAGTCCAGTTTAATTCTCTGATAATAAATTGCATTTTTTTTTTCAGCTTATCGTTTGTTTTAATGTAAAATCTTCACCTGAAAGGTAATTAGTAACTAAAGCTGTCAGAGAAATATAGTAAAAAATTAATAAATAAAGATATAGTGTTAAAATATTACTTTGGTAAAAGTGAAAGTCACACGTGAAAAGTAGCCGAGTAAAAGTATCTGATATTAAATGTACTTACGTATCAAAAATACAAGTAAACGTAAATTATACATATATTTACATGTATTGTGTACTTTGGGTCGATTGATTACGTATCTGATCTGATAATCTGATATGTTAATTTAAACGTGTGTTCATTCGGCTCTGATGCAGCAAGTAATCTGAAAAGTAACTAGTAACTAAAGTTATTAAATGAATGTATTGGAGCCTCTTGAATGAGTCGTGAGTACAGTAGTTGAGTAAAAGTGTGTGTGTGTGTGTGTGTGTGTGTGTGTGTGTGTGTCTGTTACAGTGACCACAACAACAACTACACACAGACAGATCACAGAGTCTGTGGTGTGTTAACTGTGTAGCTGCCTGCTGCTTTAACAGCTGAAACAGGAAGTCCAGTCAGCATGACTGTACACACACACACACACACACACACACACAGTGAGTGTACTCCACTACAAGTAAAAGTCCTGCATTAAAAACCTTATTTAAGTAAGAGTAAGTATTATCACAGTGCAGTAAAATGTTCCCTGTCAGTGTTTTTATATTGATGTTAGTGGATTAATGTTCCTGCTGCATTCATGTCTTCATGTTGAGCAGAAAAACAGCCTGTTTTCAGCTGTGTGACGATGCATTTTGCAGCAGATCCAAGAGGCTTTATTGAGCTTCAGAAGGAGGAGAAGTCTCTCAACACTTCATCCTTGATAAGCATCAGGACAGGATCTGAACGTAACCTGTAAAAAAAGCTGTCGACATGTAAAAACTACAATATTTCCCTCTGATGAAATGGAAAATATTCAAGTACCTCAAATGTGTTTCTGTGAAGTTTGTGGTTTTTACAACAAACCACAAACTTCCGCTTCTTGCATCTCTGAAACCTTCTCTGCATTACTAGAAGGTTGTATTTCTTAACAGTCAAAATATTTCTACATTTTCAGTTCATATCAGAAAAGAAACTTCACATTTAATTATGTAAAGACAAATACAAGTTACCTGTGAGGTCAGTCTGACTGAGACACTGTCACAGTTTAACCATTCCTCCAGGTTTCATGAAGATCAGGCCAGAAAACAACCTCCCTGCAGGAGGAAGCCACTGGTCCTGCTCTTAGAGATGTGCTTCCATAGTGAGGTTAGATTTTATTAAAGCGTCTGAGTCCCCAAGAAAAACATGTTGGGAGTTAACGTTCCTGCAGACAACTGATCCCCTTACATTGCTGCTCGGGACGCTTTACCAACCCAACATGTGGCTATTTGACGTCCTGGGAATGAGACTCAACTATCAACTATCTTTGTGGTGCGTTCAGGAACAGCTGGGACAAATCCTACTGACTCTGAGTACATGTCAGAGCCTGTACTCTATTACTTTTACTGGAGTAAAGAAGCTGAATCAGCACTTCTGCTTTTACCAGAGTCTGTTTTTACACACGTACCTGAACTTCTCCTGGAGGAAACAATGTGACTCCTCTGCTGTCAACAAGTAGAACAAGTTACTTACAAACAAACTGTATCCAAACAGATCAGGACGTTTCTGAGTGATGACATCATCAGTGAGCTCTCCCCCACAACAATAAATAGACAATTGAACCAAAAGAAACATAAAGTTTGAACTCATGTGTGGTGTGCAGAAACTACACTGCCAACACTTATTCTGATTGGGTGGCTCTGTGTGTGAACACGCGTGTGCGTGCATGTGCCTCCTAGGCTTGTCCATGCACGCTGCTTGTGTGTCACGCCCCGGCTGCAGCTTTGTCACGCATACACAAATACACCAGGGAGTCAGCCACCACAGGGGGTGCTGAGGGATCAGTCTATGTAAGACGTCAAAGTAATTAATTAACAATAATTTACAACAGTTTGAGAATGCCAGCCGCGGGCACAACAGCAAGGAGAGGAAGAGGGAGAGAAAGTCCCCAGACTCCCTTATGAAATCACGCATTTTTGCGAGTTTTTGAGATTTGAGAAACTTTTTTAACTTTGAGAAGCGCTGTTTCTGACAAATTCTTAATAATCTGGCCCTCCTTGTAAATTCGGCATATGTTATAGCCTCGTTTTAAGGGTGCTGCAGCCCCCTCAGGACACATAAATGCGTATATTGGGAAGTCAGTCACAGCTGGGGGTGCAGAGGGAACAGTCTATATATGACGTCATAGTAATTAGTTAACAAAATGTACAACAATTTGAGAATGATTTGCGCAACAACAGACATCACAACAGGAAGGGGAGGAGGAGAGAGCGAACGTCCCCAGACTCCCTTATGAAATCACTCATTTTTGCGAGTTTTTGAGTTTTGAGAAACGTTTTGAACTTTGTGAAGCTGTTTCTGACAGATCCTTAGTGAGTCGTGCTTCCTTGTAAATCCGGCCTCGTTTCAGGGTGCTGCAGCCCCTCAGCACCCTGCGGCCCCGCAACCAATCGTATGTAGATACAGTTCGTGCATGTGTGCCTGCGTGTGCGTGTGTGTGCGTGCGTGTGGCCCCGCGGCAGTTGCTCTCGGAGCTGTCTGTCAGTCTTATCAACACCTCGACTCACTTCCTGGTTTTCAATACAGGAGTCTTTGGCGTGCGCGCGCATGTGCACGCCCCCACACACACACTGCCGTCCGCGGAGCGCAGAGGGAGGGAGCAGCGCAGAGCCGTGTTGTCTCCACACCTACACACTTTACCCTCCTGAACACACACACACACGCACGCACGCACACGCACTGAGAGGATCTGTGTGTCCTCTGACTGCAGCTTCACACAACAACCCGCTGTGCTCTCACTTCCAGGTTCTTTCAGGTTCTTTCAGGTTCTTTCTGTGAACTTCTCGGAACTTGTCCGGAGGCGCGTGCAGCGTGCCGACATTCAGAACCCGGCAGTGGCCGTGTGAAGCGGACACGGAGCTCAGTGGACTCTGCAGGCTCAGTGTTCAGAGACTGTTTGGACTCCAGCTGCTGCATGTGAGGAGGAAACTGTTTCCTGACTCGGTCTGAGGCTTTCAGACGCTCACAGAGACACAGAGGAAGAGGAGGAAGAGGAGGAAGAGAGGAAGAGGAGGAGGAAGTTTCTCCGTCTCTACCTGAGCTGTCCCGCCGCTGTCGGAGGAACCTGACCCGGCTGCAGGATGTCGGACTCTGCCTCCAGCTTCCTTCATATCGGGGATATCGTGTCCTTGTACGCTGAAGGATCCGTCAACGGGTTCATCAGCACCCTGGGGTGAGCTCACTGTGTCTGCATCAGAGTACTGACAGCAGGCAGTGTAATAGATTACTTCACTGACACGTTCAGGACTTTTTCTGTAGTTTAACTGTGATGAAGGTTTGACAGTAAAAACAGGATAAGAGAGATTTCTGATCAGAACATCAACCTGGACTTCAGCTTCAGGTGTCTGAGCGCTGTGAGCAGCTGCTGAGGCCCAAAAGTCAAAAGTTATTAAAAACTGCAGTACTTTTACTTCAAATACTTCTAGTACATGAAGCTGATAAGACTTGTACTTACCTGTATTCAGTGATGGCATGCACCCAAGTACATTTACTCAGCTACTGTACTTTAGTTTTGAGGTACTTTACTCGAGTATTCTTCCTCCATTTTCTGCTACTTTATACTTCTGTTTGTAGTTTTTACTCCACTACGTTAGTTACTAGTTACTTTGTAGATTACATTCTGCATCAGAGGGAGAAGTTATTCCCACAATTAAATACTGAACATCAGCTCTGATAGTGATTCAGTGTATACATACATGTGTAATTTACTTTTAATGTACTTTTGATACTTAAGAACATTTAATATCAGATGCTTAAAGACTTTTACTCGAGTACTCTTCATATGAGTGACTTTACTTTTACCAAAGTAATATTTTAACACTATATGTTTACTCTGTCAACACAAAACTCGAGTACTATAGTACTTCTAGTACATGAAGATGACAATACTTGTGTACTTACCTATATTCGGTGATGAAATGTAACTAAGTACATTTACTGAAGAACTGTACTTAAATGCAGTTGGAGGAACTTGTACTTTACTTGAGTATTTCTATTTTCTGCGACTTTATTCTTCCACTTCACGACAGTTCAGAGGCAAATATTGTACTTTTACTCCACTACTTTATTGTTAGTTACTTGTTACTTTGCAGATTACCTTCTGCATCAGTGCTTTAAGTCGTGCAGTTTAATATTAATTTATTTTATCAGCAAACAGACAAAAGAAAACTTTGATTCTGACAATCAGATAAATGTTGAACATCAGATCTGATAATCAGTCGACACGTAATATAAAGTATATAGAGACATGTAACTTTACTTGTACCTTTAATACTGAAAAAGTACATTTAACACATTTAATGACTGTTGTTACTTTATACAACACTGTCTGAAGTTACTTGTTACTTTTCAGATTCAGACTTTACATTAAAAAATACACAAAATAAGCTTGAAAAGCACAATTTTATGATTGAAAAATGAAACCAAGATGGTTTTAATTATTAAGTGAAGGTTTCAGATGTCTGTGAGTTCTGAGCAGTTTCACTTCTGGTTGAATTAAAATCACTTTCTTAGGCTCGTAAAGTGAAAAACATCCAAAACAAGAAAACACACATCAGTGTACAGAAGCATCATTTTGTTCATTCAGCCCCATACAGAGCTGTGTCAGTAGTCCTGACACCTATAATCTGTTAGCATGTTAGCATGTTAGCACATCCTGTCCCCCCGTTGGTGTTTCCAGTTAAATGTGTGAAATAAGGTGTGTTACAGGCTGAACATATAAACTCATCATTAAATGTCCACAGTTTAATTATAAAGCTCTTTTGTGTGTTGAAGAGGGAGCGTACCGATGTTCCCCGGTTTGTTCATCAACCGGCAACAGCGAGGAACATAGGACCCTTTGGGTGATCAGCGGGGAACATGTTCCCCGGTCACATACAAAGCGGGGAACATAGGGATGATCCCGTGAAACGGTTAGCGGTTGCTAACAAGTGTCTGAATGAGACTACAGAGGTTGTCGGGGACATTAAACGTCCTCACAGCGAACACGGAGACTCGTCTCCTCACTAGTCCGTCTTTACAGGCCCACTTTAGTTACACACTGTTCTCACTCTGACTTTACAACTTGTACATTGATCAGTTTATAGAAACCTGGATAGTAATTGGGCAGTAAGACGCTCAGTGGTGGAGACGTTTGAGTCATGTGACCGTGATGTCGTCTGTTTGTAGCCTAGCATTAGCTTTTTACTGCTACACATTTAATTTACCTTCAACAGGCTTTGAGAGGAGGGAACCAGAGCGATGCTAACTTCAGTTAGCTACAAACATACGTCATTGCTACATCACTCTATTAATGTGGTAACAACCCCTCAGATCTATCTGGCGACCCTTCAGAGGGCCCCGACCCGCGGGTTGGGAACCACTAAACTATCTGACTGTATATGAAGTAGCAGCTTCAGCAATGACATCAGAATCAGAGGTCAGTCACACAGACTGAACCTTTACTGCACGAGGCTGACCTACTGTACACACACACACACACACACACACACACACACGCACACACACACACACACACACACACACACACACACACACACACACACACGCATGCACGCACGCATGCACACACACACACACACACACACACACACACACACACACACACAGAAAGAGAAAGTGGCAGCTACTATGTCGGCTTGTATGGCAGGAAAAGGAAGTGGTACCAAGTATGTCCAAGAAAGATTTCCACTGTGCCATTGTGTGTGTGTGGTTCTGTGTGTGTGTGTGGTTCTGTGTGTGTGTGTGGTTCTGTGTGTGTGTGTGTGTGTGGTTCTGTGTGTGTGTGTGTGTGTGTGTGTGTGTGTGATTGTGTGTTGTGTGTGTTGTTTCCTGCGTTGTGGTCTTACACCCACTCTTCTTGTGTATCTGACTCAGTCTTGACCTTTTACAGTTTCTCTGTAGCCTTTAGCTTTACTGCCTCGTTGTTCTGAGCAGCAACAATGAAAACAATAGGTCACCATTTTTAGCCACGCTAGCGTCACATGCTAACAGCTGTCAGGAAGGAGACGTCATTAATTCTCTTAAAAATGTCAACGTGTTGGTCTGGAGTGAAATCATCTGGATGGATTGATGTGAAACATGATTAGTTGGTTCAAACGTTCGCGTGTCCAGAGGATGATTTTACTTTGGTGATCCTCTTGACTTTCCTCCGGCGCCACCTGCAGGTCAAGAATCTCAGTTTGGTTTTCTTCTCCCCAGTTTGAATCCCACCGTTATAAAATGTCTCGTCTCCTGGTTGATTCATATTATTTTTAAATCTGTCGATGTGGACAAACGATCACTCGTAGGGCCGGCATGCTAACAGCAGAGCAACAGAGCAGCTGCTACTGCTTTGAGGTGCGTTACCGCCACGCAAACGCTACTTTTGTATCCATATCGACATGCTAATTATGTTAGCATACTTACATACAGCATACACTGTGGCAGAGTGCTTGCTCATGGGGTCTCTGTAAATACAGTAATCAAGGAGGATGGTTTAGACCTGATCTATTTGGAAAGTATCATGTTATGACTTGTTGTAAATTGGAGCTAAACTAATAAAGATTGATTGATTGATAACGTTAGGTTGTCCAGTAGCTGCTAACATGCTAACTGTAGCTGCGCAGTGTTTTTAAGCATGGCCGTGTTGGTGTGTCGTCCATCACTCTGGTGAAAAAACGACGTGATATATTTTGATGAAATGTGGTTCAGACGTTCACTCAGGATGAGTTGTGGGGATCCTCTCTTTATCTAGCGCCATCATCAGGTCAACATTCACACTTCAGTTCCTAGCAGGACACCTGAATGTGTTCATCATCAGGCCAAATGACGGAGGCCAGTTTGAAGAAGAAAATCAGTACTGAGGTGGTTTTCTTGTCAGATGAGTCGGCAAGGACGACTTACCAAGCTAACAGCAGCTAACTACATTTAGTAGCAGTTAGCGCTTACTTTAGCAACAAAGCTGCTACCAGGAAACTCTATAAATCACCTCCGTACTGTAACTGGCCTCTGTCATCGTTCTCGGTGGTTGTTAGCACGATTATTATCGGTTACTGTAGCAACAAGTAAAGCTAACCTACCAGAGCAGCCTGAGGGCAGAGCTCAGAGAAACCAGCAGATATTTTCTCCAGAAAACACGACCCAGTTTCCCCCAAAGCACTGAACAAAGTTATAAAGTTGTTCAAGTGTTTGTACAGTAATTCAGTCATGAAAACAAAGAGCGTTTGTTTTCTCCTCTCATTGAAATTCCTTCCACAAAACTACAGACTGCTCCTTTAAAAATACCTTCAAAGTGTCTTTTTTGCCACAGTTGGACCCGACACTGGAGTAAAGGTGAATTATGGAGCAAGACATGTAATAAAAACCCTTACACAGTGATTTTGGCTTCATGGGGACTGTAAGTACCTGCAGGATTAATGATATTGACGTTGGCCTCACCTGCGCTCTGTTGATTCAGCGCGCTAACATGTTAAACTGAGACAGTCACCACAATAGACGTCGTACCTGCTGAACATTAGGGTGTTAACACGCACAGACAAGAGAGTGTAAATAATCCTCCACTTCCTTGAGCATCCGACTGTGTCCGTCCTCCACCCGGTTAATCAAACAGCGTGAGGCCGACGCACCTGAAGGTCCTGCAGTGAAATCATTAACAGCACAGGAGCCGAATCACTGAGGAGAGTTATCAAGGTTTTATTCACATGTTTAAAGGCTGCTTTGATTCAGATGTTCCCGTAATATTTTAAAGGTTTATTAATCTTTATATTTCTTGTGTTTTCTGCTCTCGTTTCTTTCTGACTGATGATGTTTATCCACAGTGTTTGAAAGTAGTTGTACCCGATATTGCCAAAAGTATGTGGACTCTGGCTTTATCTTTTTTTATTGGAGCAGGGAATCAAATTCACCTCCCAAAAAAAGCAACTTTGTGTCAACTTTGTGTCCCGTTCCTGTTTTCACGAGGCTCAGAGTGCAGCTGAACAGCTCCGTAACAAAATGGTTTTCCCAGTTTGGTGTGGAGGAGCTTGACAGGTTCTGACCTCAGCTCCGTCCAACACCTCTGGGATGAACCGGACCGCTGACTGTGAGCCGAACCTGAACATCACTGTAAGACCTGCAGCAGGTGTGGAGGAAAGACTGAACCCTGTAGTGATCGTTTAAACTGAGTCGATGTGGTGTGTTTGCTCACAGTTGGTTTTTATCTGGAGATTCCTGCCGGTGACATTTGAATAGGGAGTACCTGAGAGAGACAGGGTGGGCGAGAGAGCTGATGAACACACAGAGAGAGAGAGAGAGAGCTGATTTCACTACAGTCAAAGTCAGCTGCATCAAAACAAACAGGTTTCAAACAGGAAGTGGAGGTCAGTTCATCCAGATGAAAGCTGCTCATTGGAGCATGAAGCCACAAAAGTTCAACTTCCTGGGTGGAAGATTCCCCGGATCTGCTTCACAGCCCCGCAGAGCGAGCACAGTGGAGACCTCCACCCTGCCCGAGCAGCTAGCTTCCAGTTTAGCCGTCTGCTAGTCTGACTTACGGGATAAAGCCTGTCAGTGGTCACATTTCCCCCAAAGTTACTCAAACACTCACCTGTACACTAATTGCACAAACATAAACAAGCTAGCAGCTGTTAGCTTTGTAGAATATGTAAACCTGGAACTAAAACAATGTTATATTTCCCTCATGTGATGTTAGCTAGGAAGTGGTTGAATGCTATCGTTAGCTGATGGGTTATCAAATATGTTGTTTTAACTTGAAGAACGGCTCGATGTCGCTCCAGAGTTTCACTGTCCGTCCTCGCTTCAGTCGCTGATCAGTCGGGAAGTGGTAAAATAATAACGGTATATATATATATATATATATATATATAGCCAACCACTGTATGCGTCCCCTGAGGTTAAAGGCTTACTGGTTGTTTTCTAAAACGCTTAAGAAAGTTTTAAACAGTTATGTTTGTTCAACAGAAATAAGTTTTATTTTGTGTTCTTATCGTGGGACTTATTTCAGGAGCGTTGTGTTCGTATTATTGTGTCCATCCGAGCTTGTTATCCTGCTGCTGATGATGATGATGATGATGGTGGTGGTGGTGATGATGATGATGATGATGATGATGATGATGGTGATGATGATGATGATGATGATGATGAGTGGGTTCAGCTCAGATCAGTGTAGAAAACAAACAGGTGATAATGAGATCGAAGCTGAAACAGCAGCTCCGGTTCTGACTCGTCCTGCAGGTTCAGTCTGTCTGATGGAAAACACCTGCGGCCGTTCAGATACACAAATCCATATTCAAATCTGTTTCTCCTGCCGGCGGGTGGAGGAGGGGAGCAGAGGTGGAGCAGGACGACACAAACAAACCACAGATGGACACAGAGTGTTTCATCCTGAAGCTTTACATCATTAGTTTCTTTTTCTTTTTCTTCCAACACAATCGATATTTTCAAAGTCAGAATAAAATGTTGGCAGTTAACGTTTCACCTCAAATGTGAACGTGTCACACACTGTTAATCTTCTGTTAATGTTTGTCAGCGTCCTTTATTTCTTGATAGGACAAGCTGAAACATTCGTTAGCTGGATTAATGTGTCAGCTAACATCTGGCTTCAGGCTACGCAAAAAAGTCATTAAACCTGTTTCTGATTCATGGTGAAGTCGTCCTCACTCGTCCTCTGAGACACAAAGTGACGAGTCGTTGACGAGTCGTTGACGAGATGTTGACGAGACGTTTGACGTCCAGCTGATGAATTTACTGAAACAGATGTTGAGATGAGATCTCAGGTGAATCAGGTGTAACAGTGAGAAACAGCTGGCAGCTGAACATGTTAGTCATTGAGTCAACATACCTGAGTGTGTGTGTGTGTGTGTGTGTGTGTGTGTGTGTGTGTGTGTGTGTGTGTGTGTGTGTGTGTGTGTGTGTCTGACAGTCCTGTGAATAGACTAATCAGCAGACGCAGGTGTACTTAAAGACACACACACTCACACTTGGGACACACCTGGCAGGCAGACAAAAGAACTGATTGGCTGTTGTGGTCGCAGTGATGGCCGACTCTGTGGGCGGTCGAGAAGAAAGAAAGAGAGAGAGAGAGGAATTTAAGAGGGGAAAGGTGGGAAGACAGGAAGACATGATGAAAAATAAAAAGACGGAGGAGGACGGAGGAGGACGGAGGAGGACGGTGGTGCCTGTAACGAGCACATTAACCGGGAGAGCGTCCACCCCTCCTCAGGTTGTCCCGTGGGATCAGTGATCTGAGGTATTTGAACAGAGCTCATAAAGCTGCATGTTTGGCTGAAGATCATTAAATATGTTGAAGTTTCCCACAATCACTTGCAGGCTGATTTGTTTACAGGCTGTGGTTTGTAGTTGACCCGCCTGCTCCGACTGAACCAGTATGCAAACACCTGACTGATATGTAGAGACCGGAGTCATTCACAGAGCGATGACGAGTCAAAGACGTTTTTTTAACACACTTGAATCATGTCATTTTAAAAGTAATGACATAATTAAAGAGTTCACTTTTTTTAGTTGTTGTAGGTGTGAGGGCAATGCTTTTATTGTGAAATTAAAGATGGTGAAACTTCAAAGTAAAAGCACAGAGGATCATCTGAACAACTTTTACTTTCCCAAAGAAAAACCAGCCGGAGGATCATGAGTCTGAGAACATGTTTCTGTTTAACACACACACACACACACACACACACACCTGTGAAAGCTCTCTTTTGATGCAGTGAGCAGACAGTCTGCAGTCAGCAGGATTACCTGTCCATTCATACACACTCTAACTACAATCAGCAGGAGGCCAGGTGTGTGTGTGTGTGTGTGTGTGTGTCTGTGTGTGTGTGTGTGTGTGTGTGTGTGTGTGTGTGTGTGTGTGTGTGTGTGTGTGTGTGTGTGTGTCTGTGTGTGTGTGTGTAGAGGCCTCTTGTCTGTCTGTCACTATTGAGCCCCTTCTGTTGCCTAAACACTGATGGGAAGAGAGATTTACTTTAATGACACACAAACACACACACACACACACACACACACAGACACACACACACAAACACACACACACACACACACACACACACACACACACACACACACACACACACAAACACTCTGGTATCTGCAGATTGTTATAAAAGGGTTGAGGAGTGTTCCTTCCTTCGGGCTCCTGACATGCCGACAATGATCATTACACAAACAGACTCTTTGTTTCTCATTTCATTTGAACTTTCTGCTTTTCTGTTATTTTTCCTGTCGTCACTTTCACAGTTTCAGTTTGATTCATTCTCTGAATTCTCTCTGAACTTTGTCCTCTGACCGTCCGGCCAACAGGGTCCAGATGTGACGAGCTGTTGATCAGTTCAGAAGGATTTTAGACTTTCTGCTCCGGGTTTTGTCTGTCAGGCACATCGACCCTCCAGCTCTGTACCATCGTATCATTGTGATTCAAAAGGCTCCTGAACAGAAAGCACAATGAAGTAGTGTGTCCCTTCAGAGCTGCCGTAAGGCCGGAGTAGTTGTTTGAGACATGTGGGAGAGAAAATGAAAATAAGTTTGTCTCCATGTCCTCCTTAATATGTTCTTATTCAACCTGCCCGGAGAGACGAACCTGAGACACTCGGCTGCGTCGCTGGCAGCAGTGAGTGTTTCTCTCAGCTGTGTTGTTGTTATTTGTGTTGTGTTGTGTTGTGTTGTGTTGTGTTGTGTTGTGTTGTGTTGGCTTCCTCAGTATGAGAATCATTCATCAAATGCTTTTACTTTTACTACCTCAGTGGACTTTTGAATGCAGGACTTTCACTTGAAATTGAGTATTTCACAGTTCACACAATGACTTTTTCTTGCCCTTATTGCAGAAAAGACAATATTCTGACAAAGCTGTTGACACGACAAATAGAAATAAATATTCCTCTATTATTCTCATTGACATGCAGGTGCCATTTCTCTCAGTTTTCTGGACTTATTGGACCGTGTGAACACAGCCTCCGTCTCTCATTCATTCAGCCAGCTTCTCAAAGAGGGCGCTGTTGTGATATTTACACATCCAACACACAGTCCTTCATAATGTTGTTTGAAAAGTGCCCGCGAGTCTTCAGGACTCACATTTGATCCAGTCCTCTGCAGACTTCACTGATTTCATCACTCACAGTTTATTGCAATATAGACGTCACATGGTTGAACGTATTATAAATGTAAAACAATACTTTATTATATCGTTACTTGAATAATGTAGGCCAGAAATAATATTTAACCCTAACTCATATTTAGAAGTAAAGGTTATAGATAGTAATCAGTTGTTGTAGTCTGTCAGTGGATTATATTTGCCTTGCAGTCTCACGCAGCTGCAGACTTGACGTGACCAGAAATGTGGGCTTTTCTTCTGTGCATGCATCTCAGCTCTACGTCAGCTCTACGTCAGCTCTATGTCAGCTCTACGTCAGCTCTACGTCAGCTCTATGTCAGCTCTACATCAGCTCTACATCAGCTCTCTATGTCAGCTCTACGTCAGCTCTACGTCAGCTCTCTATGTCAGCTCTATGTCAGCTCTACGTCAGCTCTACGTCAGCTCTAAGTCAGCTCTATGTCAGCTCTACGTCAGCTCTACGTCAGCTCTCTATGTCAGCTCTATGTCAGCTCTACGTCAGCTCTAAGTCAGCTCTACGTCAGCTCTCTACGTCAGCTCTACGTCAGCTCTCTACGTCAGCTCTACGTCAGCTCTCTATGTCAGCTCTCTATGTCAGCTCTACGTCAGCTCTACGTCAGCTCTACGTCAGCTCTACGTCAGCTCTCTATGTCAGCTCTACGTCAGCTCTACATCAGCTCTACGTCAGCTCTACGTCAGCTCTACGTCAGCTCTAAGTCAGCTCTATGTCAGCTCTACGTCAGCTCTACGTCAGCTCTCTATGTCAGCTCTATGTCAGCTCTACGTCAGCTCTAAGTCAGCTCTACGTCAGCTCTCTACGTCAGCTCTACGTCAGCTCTACGTCAGCTCTCTACGTCAGCTCTACGTCAGCTCTCTATGTCAGCTCTCTATGTCAGCTCTACGTCAGCTCTACGTCAGCTCTATGTCAGCTCTACATCAGCTCTACGTCAGCTCTACGTCAGCTCTACGTCAGCTCTCTATGTCAGCTCTACGTCAGCTCTACATCAGCTCTACATCAGCTCTATGTCAGCTCTATGTCAGCTCTACATCAGCTCTACGTCAGCTCTCTACGTCAGCTCTACGTCAGCTCTCTATGTCAGCTCTCTATGTCAGCTCTACATCAGCTCTACGTCAGCTCTATGTCAGCTCTACATCAGCTCTACGTCAGCTCTCTATGTCAGCTCTACGTCAGCTCTCTATGTCAGCTCTACGTCAGCTCTCTATGTCAGCTCTACGTCAGCTCTACATCAGCTCTATGTCAGCTCTACGTCAGCTCTCTATGTCAGCTCTACGTCAGCTCTCTATGTCAGCTCTACGTCAGCTCTACGTCAGCTCTACGTCAGCTCTACGTCAGCTCTCTATGTCAGCTCTACGTCAGCTCTACGTCAGCTCTACGTCAGCTCTATGTCAGCTCTACGTCAGCTCTCTATGTCAGCTCTACATCAGCTCTAAATCAGCTCTACGTCAGCTCTACGTCAGCTCTCTATGTCAGCTCTACGTCAGCTCTACGTCAGCTCTACGTCAGCTCTACATCAGCTCTACGTCAGACGCCATGTGTCTCAAACTGCTGTAAAAACCCAGATTTGGGTGCATAATCCAAATGTACAATGCTCCTAAAACAAGAATAATACTTCATGTCTTCATCTGACAATGCTACATTCAGAATAAAGTCTAATTATGAATATCCAAACTGAACATGCTGTTGAAACCTTCAGAGTGCAGCTGCCATCGATGTCATTTATGTGTCTGTTGAACACTCAAGTATCATTATTTATTATTTACTAGATGATTTAAATGTAAATAACTGAAGAAAAGAACATTAACTCATTTGTGCTGCGTTCGTGTTTTCTTGTACACATAAATGCAGTTTATAGGAGTGTCATGAGTGCAGCTGACAGATGGAGCGCTCTGATTGGCTGTTCACTATCGGAGCAGCTTTAACTTCTTATTTATCAGCTGCGACATCTTGTGAGAAAACGTGTCTATTAATAGAAGAAGAGTCGCAGCGAACAGCAGCGTGTTGTTTCCTGTTTCTGTAAACCACACCTAATGATTATTACTGTCATTACTGATCCACCTAATGATTATTACTGTCATTACTGATCCACCTAATGATTATTACTGATCCATCTGACGATCATTACTGATCCACCTGATGATCATTACTGATCCACCTAATGATTATTACTGTCAATACTGATCCACCTGATGATTATTACTGTCAATACTGATCCACCTGATGATTATTACTGTCAATACTGATCCACCTGACGATCATTACTGATCCATCTGATGATCATTACTGTCAATACTGATCCACCTGATGATCATTACTGATCCATCTGACGATCATTACTGATCCATCTGACGATCATTACTGATCCACCTGATGATCATTACTGATCCACCTGATGATCATTACTGATCCATCTGATGATCATTACTGTCAATACTGATCCACCTGACGATCATTACTGATCCATCTGATGATCATTACTGATCCATCTGATGATCATTACTGTCAATACTGATCCACCTGATGATCATTACTGATCCATCTGATGATCATTACTGTCAATACTGATCCACCTGACGATCATTACTGATCCACCTGATGATCATTACTGATCCATCTGATGATCGTTAGTCTGGACTGTAGTGGTTAAATCATGCACTGTAATATATTTCAGGTGTTTAATGGATTATCTTAATGATTCAAAACATCACACATCAGTTTTATATTATAATCCATTAATTAACCCAACTACTGATCACCTTCCTCCTTCTGATCCTCCTCATCGTCACTTCTCTAGTTTCTTCTTCTGCTGAGGCTGCACCACACTGACATTTCTTCTTCTTTGGTTTTATGTCTGCAGGTTGGTAGATGACCGCTGTGTGGTCGAACCGGCTGCTGGAGATCTGGAGAATCCTCCAAAGAAGTTCAGAGGTAGGACCGGGAGTGTGTGTGTGTGTGTGTGTGTGTGTGTGTGTGGTTACTAGACTCAGCTGTTAACAGAACCTTTAATCAGGAAATGTAACTTTAAAAAGAAAATTAGATTTTTAAATATTTATCTTCTAACGTGTCTGGAGGATTTGTTAAATACAGAAAAGGACGCTGGTCCAGTTCCTGCTCTGCCCCGTTCTCTGTGGGATCAGCAGGTTCTGGCTCAGCTCTTTGTTATTAGAACCAAACGGACCCATAAAAACCTCCCGTGTGTTAAATATTAATGGTGTGTGTGTGATGAGAGTCCAGCTCCTGTCATTCAGAGGATACTGATGAAGTTTTCCACCGGCTGCTCTCTGATGAGCTCACACACACACACACACACACACACACACACACACACACACAGTATATATAGATACCATCTGCTCTGTGCTGTTTTAGTTGTTGGACAGCGAGTTGAACTAGTTAAGAAGTAGATCAGAGTGAGCGACCCACAGCTCCAACTTCAAATCACCAGAACCAGACGGACTGTTGAGGACCGCCAACACCAATGACTATAACTACAACTATAACTACAACTATGACTATAACTATAACTACAACTACAACTACAACTATAACTATAACCATAAGTATAACTATAACTAGGACTATGACTATAACTACAACTACAACTACAACTATAACTATAACCATAAGTATAACTATAACTAGGACTATGACTATAACTACAACTACAACTACAACTATAACTATAACTATAACTATAACCATAAGTATAACTATAACTAGGACTATGACTACAACTACAACTACAACTATAACTATAACTATAACTATAACCATAAGTATAACTATAACTAGGACTATGACTATGACTAGAACTCCTACACACATCTTAGATGAACCCTCATCATGTCACAGCCCTCTGACTCGTGAGGTTTACTGTCATCATATACCAAAATATTCAGACAGTAAAAATCATAAACACGTCAGCTCAGCTTCAGGCGTCACTGAAAACATCTGATTTCACAGACTTCAGTGGGAAATAAAAGACCAACACAAGCTGACTGGTTCTGATCCATGTGATGAAGCTTTGTGTCTCTACGTGAAGGCAGCATGTTTCTACCTGCCAGTGTCACGTCACTATGGAGATACATTTATTAAGTTTTTTTAATTACATATATTAGATCAGTCTGGACGGACGTGGATGTAAAGTGGTGGTGATACCGTGATCTTGATTGTAATGAGAAACTGTGTGATGACTCAGCACATACACAACTAACTTCCACCGTCACATTTATGTTTCCATTATTGTTTGTGCACAAAAAGCAAAACCTGAGAGGAAACAAAATCTGTTTTTATTTAGCTGATGTCGTCCTGTTTGAAAAGTTTTATCTTGTTTGTCTGTTTCCTTTCATCAGCAAACTAAAAATGGCAACAAATGTTTCAGCTACATGCAACTAATCACAATTATATACAAGTATGTGCTATAAAGAGACGAAACCCAGCCTGGTGCGTGTGTGTGTGTGTGTGTGTGTGTGTGTGTGTGTGTGTGTGCGTACATGAGTTAAAAGCTCATTTCCTTAAGTCAAGAAGACTTTTAAACCTGACAATCCATTCAGGTCTTTAACATACGATACACAGGCAAATCATGTTTGCCTTACACACTCACACACTCGCACTCACACACACACACACACACACACACACACACACACACACACACAGTATGAGTGTTAATGTGTTCAGCGGGCAGGATCTGCTGGAGGAGAGTCAATATTTACCTCCTCTGTCTGTCTCTGTTTCCTCTGACTTCCTTTCACTGCAGCTTTATTTGTTTCTCCCTCCGTCCCCTCGTCCTGTTCTGTCCTCGTTAATTAACAAGTAAAAATGATACAAATCTAAGAAAGACACAGAAAGAGTGGATCATTTTAGGGTTGATAGAACTTTATATTTACTCTTTTATATGATAGCTTTAGCATTTTAATGCTATCATTAAACATTAGAGCTAAAGGTACTGTCACATTTTCATTCTGAGCAGGAAGGAGTCAAAATAAATACTGGAAATGTTCTTTTTAATTTCTATATTTGATGTAAATGTTTAGACACATAACTCACAACAATCAAACTTTAACAACACCAGAGAGGTTCAGACTGTTTTCAGTGTGATGAAAAGAGATTAGCATTAGCCTGCAAGAGTCTGCTTTAAATGGTTACATAGTGCTAACATCAATGTTAGCTTATCAACGGGCTAACTTCCCTTACAGCCAAACATTGATATTAGCTTCTCCAATGTCAATGTAAGCTTATCCAACAGGCTAACATCAGTGTTAGCTTGTTCAACAGGTTAACATCACATCTAATGGCCCAACGTCAACATTAGCTTCTCCAAAAGGCAATGTTAGTTTCTTCAACAGGCTAACGTAACCTGCACTATATGTAGGCCGACGGTCAAGCAGGTTTTATTTTTCAGGTCATTTTTAGCTTCGTAAACTAGTAAAGCTGAGCTGAGGGATTGATCAGGTTAACATCGAATATTTACAGTCTTCTAGCGAGTTAAAGCTTTTATTGTATTGTGTCTTTAAAGACTCTGTCACTGCTGGTTTATTATATCACACAGAGAAACACTATATTTGGTCGTGGGGCAGAAATAAATCCAAGGCTTAATGTCAGCTGCTTCACCAGTTTGATGCTCTGAAACCAAAACAACCAATTAGTTTTACCTGCTGGTCCACTGACCAATCATCAGCCTGGAACTAATCACTCCAGCTGACCACAACACCTGGAATAACCCACATACAGGTTGTTTACCTCATTCTTCTCAGATTATTGAGAATAAGGTTGTTTCTGATGTTTGAGGTTTTCTGGTTGAACTGGACTGTAATTCTCATCTTCCCTTCTCTCAGACTGCCTGTTTAAGGTTTGTCCTATGAGCCGGTACTCGGCTCAGAAACAGTTCTGGAAAGCCAAACAAGCCAAACATGAGAAAGACAAGATCGCTGACGTGGTTCTGCTGCAGAAACTACAGGTAAGAGACGAGCACATATCCTGCACACACACTTTAAAGGTTGAAGGTGATTTATTTGTCATTTATTAACATAATTATACACAAACTGGTGTAAACCCAGGAAATAACTGGAGCGAATTTTTCAAATTAGGGTCAGGATGAATGTAAACAGCAGCAACAAGATGCTGATGATAACAGGGTTTATATTTTCCATCAGCTTTGACGCTGTGTGAGCACCAAGCAGAGTCCACCTCTCCTGGTCTTGTGTAGTCCTGGGTTATGTCGGGTCAGAACACGGTCCGTGGTGTTGTGGTGGTCTCAGCCAATCAAGTGGTATTAGTAATGTTTTAGTGTGTAAAAAAATATTTCTAGCACTACAAATCATCTGACTGTACGTGTGTGTGTGTGTGTGTGTGTGTGTGTGTGTGTGTGTGTGTGTGTGTGTGTGTGTGTGTGTGTGTCTTGCAGCATGCGTCCAACCTGGAGCAGAAGCAGAACGAGACAGAAAACAAGAAAGTCCACGGAGACGTAGTGAAGTATGGGACGGTCATGCAGGTAACGGACTTGTTCATCTGTTTCTACAGAAAGACAAACGTTTATATATATATATATATATATATATACAGTATATATTATTTGCATGATTAAACATTTAAACATGTTCTGGAGATCTGTTGTCACGTGTCAGACACCTCGAAACTGATCTCGACCAAACTCAGGAAGTTTGGTCGAGCAGTGAACAGTGTCACTGGGTCACAAGGCAGAGCCGGTTCAAAAGTAACTTTTTTTAAGTTTGAAAGTCAATCAGATGACTACGAAGAGAGACAAACTGACTGCAGAGGAGACAAAGTGGATGGAAAGAAACACAAAACTAACAAAGTAATTTAAAGAGAGACACAAAACGACTACACGCAGCACACAGAGACACAATAACTACAGTCAGACCTGCAAAATTACAAGAGACACAAAACAACCACAAAAAGATTTTTTAAAATTACAACCATAAAGGGAAATGTTTTCATAAAGACACAAAATACCACAAAGAGACACAAACAACCACACAGAGGTGCAAAAAGACTCCAGAGCGACGTCGAGTCACCACACAAAATACTACATACCAAAAAAATAGAAGCAAAACAACTACAACGAGACACAAAGCCACCAAAGAGACACAAAACAGCAACGAAAAGACAGCTGGCTATAAAGGGACGCAATAGGACGACAAAGAGACAAAACATGATCTCAAAAGGACAAAACGACTGTAAGTTGATGCAGAATAAACAGACACTAAACATATTTGTCCGAGACTGAAAGTGAAGAAGGATTCAGCTTGTAGGTAAACGAGTCTGTGTTTGACTGCTGGAGGGTTTTTACAAGACAAACAGACGAAGGACAGAAGTCTGACAGGTGTCAGTGTCTCCGTCAACAACACCTTTTATTTGACTTTCTGTCTTCATTAAATTAAAACTGAAAAGCTTCAAGATCCATAAAATACCAAAAAGTACTTCAGAATTATTATTAATTAGCTACATCACAGGACTGTGAGTCTGCACTCACCTGGCTGCTGTCAGCTCAGTCCGTATTGATCCACGCCTGCTGCTACGACAACCAGGTGACTCACCGTGGCAACATGTGTCCTTCTGACTGAGTCAGTAGTACAGTAAGGGATCACTTACTGCACACACACACACACACACACACACACACACCTGTATCTGTTAAAGTCAATATTGACCTCGCTTTAGAGCTGTCATCATAACACACACACACACACACACACACACACACACACACACACACACAGATACACACCTTCCTCTTACAGGAATCTTTATCTCAACAATCTGTAACAGTTTCACTCAGCAGCAACCACACCCAGTGTGTGTGTGTGTGTGTGTGTGTGTGTGTGTGTGTGTGTGTTTAAGGTGTGGAGAGTGTTGCATGGATGTGTAGGACTCCACTAAACTGAGGTACAGATGATAACAAAGCTGCAGTGTTCACATGTTCAAACACACATTCTGTCTGAGCAGCGTGAAGCTGCATCGTTCTGTTTGTTTCTTACACTCGTCGGATCTCAGAACCAGAACACCTCCCTGTGTGATTCACTGCTGGTTTGAGTCTGAACATGAACATGTTTTATCTGCACCTTCTGTGTCTGCAGCTGCTCCACATGAAGAGTAATAAATACCTGACGGTGAACAAACGTCTGCCGGCGCTGCTGGAGAAGAACGCCATGCGGGTCACTCTGGACGGGACGGGGAACGAAGGCTCCTGGCTCTTCATCCAGCCGTTCTGGAAGCTCCGCGCCAACGGAGACAATGTAAACACACACAACACAGCACATCCACACACAGTGTCACACACTACCCGGCTCATGTTCACGGTCCCCAGAGGATGAATCCCAGTGGTTAAGTGACATCCTGACTGGCTTTAAAAAAGGATCTCCTGATTCATAGACATCTTTTCTGAATGAAAAAAAGACTATCTGCCACAGTGACGTATAAATGTTTGTGTCAAAACATTTCATGTGATAAAAACACTATACTCAGAGTCTCTGGTGCTTCACATGCACCTCACACATTCAGAAATCTATATTAAAATGGTGACAAAGGTTGTTTTAATCTGCAAAGTTTATGTTCATATTTCCTTTGTTGAAATACATCGTACAGCCCGACCAATATATTGTTATATTATACAGATATTATCAGTATAACGCAGCTCTAGTGAGTCAGTGTCACCATGAGGACAAACGTTACACTTGTGTTCAGAAATATCAAAATGTTCTTGTCATTAATTATTTTTTATCATTGTGTTCCTATAACACTGCTGGACAGTTAAAAAACATCTCATCCTGTCAAAATCGATAAAGCAGAACCAGAGATATCGCTCTGATTCTTCTTCTCTTAAAAATTTACATTACCCACAATGCAACAGGCCACAGAGTGACATCACTGGAGGCAGTTTATCAGATGAGAGAACGTGAGAATACACACCTGTGACCAGATGTGATGTAGTGTGACACACGAGTACTCCCTATTTTATTGAATGTATCTGTAATCAAATTACAACTTTTTCTCTGTAACTTTACCAGAATACATTTACCTTTTTTGTATCCTTATTATGTAATCCTGCTAGATGTAATCCATTACTATTCAAGCCTTTTACAGCCTTATAAGTGAGCCAGTTTAGTCCAAAGAAGTATTGAAGAGGTACACTTGCTCGTATCCTTCCAGTACATTGATATGAGTGTACTTACTAAATAAAGTAGAAGTGTATCTTTCGTTAGTTGTATACGTCAGACCGGAACTTCAGCTTTCAACACGTCTCTGCCACTTTCTTAATTTGGTCGATCTTCAGTCACGTCCGTTCAGTCTCGCAGCATCAAGCTGGTTCAGTAACACCCCCCAGTGGCCAGATGTGTCCGACACACACCTCTACTTCTATTATTACCTGCTCTGTGATTGGTTCACTAGCTAACAGATGAAAGCTGTCTTCCTCCCAGCGTTGCCAGATTGGTTTGATGTTTTCCAGCCCAATAATTGCTCAAAATCCTAATAATGTGTGGAGATCCATGCTCCCATGGCTTCACGTTGTCTGCCCTTCGCATAGCTTGGAGCCATAAATCAGAGATCATCATCTTTAGCTTTATTGTAAATGCAACAAACTGACAGCAACTCTTTGACACGTTGTTATTAAGTTAAACCGGCTGGTTTAAGTGTTAATGCTGCTGCTGTCTGCAGGAAGTGGAGTTGTTTTCTCCCAAAGGGTTCATGGACGTTTTGGTGGTTTGATGTATAACTTACCTCCAAACATTCAATCCATGACATCATGTCACATGTTTAGAAATGTTGTCCCCTTTTGAATAAACTGTACATGTTTCAGATGAGACTGTATGTTATGTCACATACAGTCTCATCTGCATTTGTTCACAGTCTCTCCGTGGCCATCTGCTGGTTGTGTTCATCAGTGTGCTCATCGTTCTGATGTTTGGATGTTTTCTGTCTGTGTTCAATCGTTAATTGTCGTTTTGTTTAGTTTTCCTGTTTATATTTATTTGAATTAATGTTACGACCCTCAATAATCTCCAGATCAGGTTTTCTTTTCCTCTGTACAGAGATGAATTGTGTGCTTCCTGCTGCAGGTGGTGGTGGGAGATAAAGTGATCCTGAACCCGGTGAACGCCGGTCAGCCGCTTCACGCTTCAAACTATGAACTGACCGACCATCCGGGCTGCAAGGAGGTGAGACCCAGACAGCTCAGTCCTGACACTGGTCCTAGTTCTGGTACTGATGATGAGGATTAATACTGCAGCAGAAGCTCCCAGTGAACAGCTCTTCTTCCCTCTGCAGGTGAACTCAGTGAACTGCAACACCAGCTGGAAGATCAACCTGTTCATGATGTACAGCGACCACAGAGAGGAAGTGCTCAAAGGAGTGAGTGACGACACCGACACACAGCAGACGATCCGATCCGATCGGTTCAGATCAGATCAGATCAACTTTATTTATCCTGGAGGAAATTCCTGTGCCAGAGACTCAGAATGACAGTAACATAAGAATAAAACACAAAAACACAAACAATAATAAAAAAGTGTCACATATAAAGTAAATGCTGACATCAGTCAAATAAGATACATTTAGGATAAATAAGAAAACTACAATAAAAACGTAAGTAGTTTACACAATGACATTGAGAAGTGATCAGAGGTAATATTACTGCAGTATTTACAGGTCAGTGGTGGAAGAAGTATTCAAATCATTTGCTCAAGTAAAAGTAGCAACACTGTAGTATAAAAATACTCCATTACAAGTAAAAGTCATTCAAAATGTCCCTTACAAGTACTCATATTTCAACATCTCTGCTGTAGTGTCAAGGACACTACTGTACTACTGGATCATTATTTTCAATGTATTAATATGTAAACTGTACTTTACTGAAGTACTGTACTTGAGTTAATATTCAAGGTACTTTTACTTGAGTATACCCATTTTCTGCTACTTCACTCCACTACAGTTATCTGTTAACTCAGCAGATTACATGCTGCATCAGACACAAAGTAGAACATTTTGACATTTACTTATAGTACATAGTACAGAGTATATACATACATGCATAATTTACTTTTACTCGTAAGTTTGATACTTTTGTCCATTTAATCTCAGATATTTACTTACTTACTATTCATATGGGTGACTTTCACTTTCACAAAAGTAATATTTCAACACGATATCTTTACTTTAACTCAAGAATGACTGTTGGGTACTTCTTAAAGGTCCTATTTGTAAAAAAAAGTAGATTTAGTCTCGTTCCTGACTCATCAAATACCGACACTTTGGGATTGTTGGTCGCGCGGCGGAGCTAATTTTAATCACTTATTATACTTTTGGTAGTTTAATTTCTAGTCATGGAACATATTTTATTAATTGATTTGAATTTGAAAAGCAACCATAGCTCTTAAATAAATGTAGAAAAGTAGAAGTATTAAGTAGCATAACATGGAAATACTCAAGTTAAAGTACCTCTAAATACTTGAGTAAATGCACTTTTCCAGTACAGTGTGTATAATATTTGTATTACATACATTTTATGAGTGCTTCTTTGAGGTAATTCAGGTCCTGGAAAACATTTGAAATCATAACTTTGTCAAATCTGAACACACCTCAAGAATAAATCTCCTCATAGAAGAGAAAAGACTCCTTAAATCTCCAGAACTCGCCTGGAAATCGTCATGTTTTTAAGATTTATTCAGTAATACATGAACCCAGTGACAGTTGTCTGTGCATCCATGTGTACACTGCGAACAGGAAGTGCTTACAGCTCATTCGGCACATTATTAATGGAGATAATTCACCAAAGTTTAGAGAAAATACTGTTAAAAGCACGGGGCTCAAGCTGTAGCTAACAGGCTAACTCACTGAATCCATGGTGACATTGCACTTCCGGTTTACACCCTTTAAATTGAAGAAAGATAAAGAATAATTTTAGGAGGGAGCAGGGCTTTTAAAAATTAACATTTTTGACATAAGGCTCAGAAATTCGTTGTTTCTGTGAAGTCAGTTTTTTTGGTTTTTACGAGTTTAGATCTTTGTACTTCTTTTAAAAACAAAACGCAACACAACTTCCGGTTTGGTTAACGTCGGAGCAGGTCGCGCAGCGGGAGACTCCGACATCCTGTAAGTCGAGTCAAACTGTTTTATTACTACAGTTAACGTGTGAAAACCTGAGCTGAAGGTTAGTGACGCTGTGAAAACCTTCTATAAAGCAAAACCAACCTCCAGACGAACAGTTTACGGAGAATAATCAGGGCGACACAACACAAGCTAGCCAAAATGCAGCATGCTAACGCGACTAGCATCGTGCAGCTAACCCTGGCGGACACGGCGGAACTGCGCTATCAGTGGAGGACCGCGCGACAACATCCGTGTAACCGCCATCATGGAGGTAAAGGAAATGTCCGGCACAGAGGCCTCTCCGTCTCCTCCAGCTGTTGTCAGCGCCTACAAGAAACAGGACGACCCTCCGCGGCCGTTCCTCGCACGGATCCACCACCAGACAACAGAGCGTATACCAACGTTAGCCCGGGTCCCTCTCTGCCCGCGGGTCGGACATGCACATCCACCCCGGTCACAGCGCGGAGGGCTCCAAGAAAATGGCGGCATTCTCCACGGTCAAGTCCCAACTGAGAAACGCCGGGTTCGGTTACAGGAGTCAGTTTCCTCCTTTCTTCGTCACATCTCCTGTTCTGTCCACTTCAGAGACACTGGCTGAATTAAAGCTACTCCGGTGTCGGTGCAGCCTGGTTGTCAGGTACTGACTGAGCCGTCATGGTCCTTTATTTTGTTTTTCTGTTTCTTTTAATCATTACTTCTGTGTGTACTCACTGCACTGTTCTTACAGACAAGATACACTGACAGACAGAAAACACGGATCTTCTTGATGCAACTCATGCACACAACAAACATGAAGTACCCAAAAGTCATACTTGAGTGTACTTAAGTATCAAAAATAAATGATACATGTACACGACTCAAAATTAGTTACTGACGTTGGGATCTTTTAAAGTTTCACTTGATTGTTTATTCTGTGACATATCTGCATTTTTATTTTGTGTTTTGTGAATATTTTTGTCCCCCAGTGATAAAGGGACACATTTTATTTTACTTTTACTGCACATGCATACATGCACCAATATCCCTAACTAATTTTGAGCAGCGTATTCACATGTGTACACTAAACTGTGGGCCAACTGATTATCAGAATCAATGTGTTTTTAATCGGATTGATGATAAAATAAACAAATTAAAAACGTGTGATACTTTGGGTCTGATGCAGCATGTAATCTGTAAAGTAACCAGTAACTAAAGTGATCAAATAAATGTACTGGAGTAAAAAAGTATAATATTTGCCTCAAATGTACTAAAGTATCAAAAATACAAATAAAAGATAATTATTTACACATAAAAGTATACATATGTATGCATGTATGTATACTCTATAGAAAGAGTTAAGCCTATTCATTATTAGATCTGACATCGATCATTTTTGTGATTATTGCAATCAGTGTGGTTTAAGAGAAACAAACAGATTTCTGATCAAACAAATTGATTTTAAAAATGCTCTGCTACATTATGTAATCTGCAAAGTAACTAGTAACTAATGCTATCAAATAAACAGTGCAGTGGAAATATGAAGGAGCAGAAAATGGAAGTATTGTAGTAAAGTACAAGCACCTCAAAAGTGTACTTAAGTACAGTACTCGAGTAAATGTTACAGTACGTCACTGTACATAACACTACTGTCTGTAAGCTGACAGTTAAGAGTAGGTTTTGTGTCCTCTGTCCCAACAGAGATGTCTTTTTTGTTGAACGGAAAATAAAACTACAAAACCCCTGATCCTCAGTCACTGTTGCTATGGACAAGAAGCCAGTCGGAGGCATAAATCAGAGATAGTCAAATATTTTTGTTGCAGAACAAAACATGAGGAAGTTGACCCAGAATCCGAAAGTGAATTAATTCAAACTGTGATCTTACAAAATATAAATGCTGCGGACTTGTCCTTTAAAGTTTCTCTCTGTCTGTGTTTCTGTGTCTGTCTCTCTCTCTCTCTCTCTCTCTCTCTCTCTCTCTCTCTCTCTCTCTCTCAGGGCGACGTGGTGCGTTTGTTTCACGCTGAGCAGGAAAAGTTTCTGACCTGCGATGAGTACAAGAGCAAACTCCACGTTTTCCTCCGAACGACACTGAGACAGTCTGCGACCTCGGCGACTAGCTCCAACGCCCTGTGGGAGGTCGAGGTAAACAGGCCACACACAGACACAGACATACACACACACACACACACACACACACACAGCTGAAGTTGTTGTAAACTCTCTGTGTGCCGATTGGTTCGTCAGGTTGTCCATCATGACCCGTGTCGTGGAGGGGCGGGACACTGGAACAGCCTATATCGCTTCAAACACTTGGCGACTGGCAACTACCTGGCTGCAGAGGTAACCATGGCAACACTGCGTGAAAGGACTGATGAATGAATGAATGAATGGGACTTCTGGAGATTTTAAACAGCTGCTCTGCCACAACAAACAGTTCAAAAGACTCCAAAAAATGTGTTTGATCATGTCGTCAGCCTAATCAAAATCATTTACCATAAAACATGGCTCCAGATTTAAATTGAATACCGGTGGAGGTCTTTTTGTTCTAACTTCTTCAAAAGAAAGTCATTCTGAATGAGTCACTCTTTTGTAGTTTTGTCCTTCATTTCTAAATTCATGCTCACCAAATTAAAAATGTAACTAACTGGAATTAACTTTTCAATGTCACCTCATTGTCTTCTGGAAGAATTTAAGCGATCCTTTGTTTCCTTGCAGTAGATAATATCTTTGGCTGTTGTTGTTGTTGTTGTAGGAGAATCCAGGCTATAAAGGAGACAGTGCAGAGCCGCCGCCCTCGGTGAGTTTAACTTGTTCAACATCGTCACATCAGCAGCACCGCTGACAGACTGAAGTCAGCTGAGACTGAAGCTACATTGTAATGTGCTTCACTATACCACTGAAATATCTCTGCAGTGACCGTTCGCAGCTGTAACTATTAATGAAAAGAGTAAAGAGTGGGCAGTTCACCTCCTCAGCCTGACCTCTGACCTCTCTGTAGATCGACGGTAGTCGTAGCAACAAGCGCTCCCACGGCGAGAGGATCAAGTACAAGTTGGTGGCTGTGGCTCACGGGAACGACATCGCCTCGCTGTTCGAGCTTGACCCAACCACGCTACAGAAGACAGACTCATTTGTACCACGGTAGGAACAGACGGTGGTTGTGCAGTGTCTTTACTTCCTGTAGATGTTTCGCAGTAAAAGACTACGGAGAATGACAGGGATTACTTCCTTTTTGTAACGTAAAGAATAAATGGAGAGTATCTGCACACCAGATTAAAGCTCCCAAAACTTAATTTGACTTAAATAAAGTTTTAAACCCAACTGGGTCTTCATCAGGTAAAAGGCAAACATGACCAAGGACGTATGATGGGTATATGATTTACAAAATTGATTGCATCCTGTTGATTTCTTAAGAAAATATAAGTTCACAGTAAAAAAATAAATTGTGACTGCTGTTTTTTGAAAATTCTGTTAAATTCATTCATTCTCAGATAAAGCAAACATAGAATTGGGACTTTAAATGAGCCAGACTGAAACACTCAGTTAAATGATGTTTGACACTTGATGCTGACTGTTAGACTAGAGGAGGAAAAAGAATAAATGCAGGAGAGTTATGGCACAGACGCCAGAGAACAATATAAGACTATCAGCTCACAGAGTGTAGACTGTCACAGAGGAGCAGAGTGATATAAATAAAGCAGAAGTGAACATAAAATGAGCCGTTTGTCTTCTAGAAACTCATTTGTACGACTGAGACACCTGTGCACCAACACCTGGATCCAGAGCACCAACGTCCCCATCGATATAGACGAGGAGAGACCCATCAGACTCATGGTCAGTGCTTTGAATTGACTTTGTCTGCAACTGTTGCAGAATGCAAAAGTAATTGTATGACCCATGAGAAACAAGTTTCTGACGACAACATTTTGACATCTTTGCATAAAACCTGTTTGGCTGATTAATCCATCAGTTTTTTCAGCATTGTATTGAGTCTCTGGTCCGTTCAGATTCAAGACTTATTTACATTTTTTGATCTGAGACCTCCTGAATCACAATTCTGACTATCTGACATTTGAAAACTTAGGCTTCTCTTGTTAAACGAAAAAAAAGTTTTCTTGTTACTTTCAGTGTGAGGTTTTGAGAAAAAAAAGTTTGTTTTGATTTTGGTGAACCGATAAAGAATTTATTTATTAGTCTGATGTACAGAAACAAGAAGTGTACGTAACATTTTTTATATGAAAGAGAGAAAAACATCGTGACCTTAATCCTGAAAATGTGAACAACTATGAAACTATGGAACAGAGATTATAATTTGTCCCCTTTTTTATAGAATATATATGAGCTTGACTAATTAAGTGTATATTAATCAAACTCCTGCTGCAGTTGGGAACGTGTCCCACTAAAGAGGATAAGGAGGCGTTCGCTATCGTCTCCGTTCCTGTGATGGAGATCAGAGATCTGGACTTTGCCAACGATGCCAGCGCCATGCTGAGCACCGTGGTGGACCAGTTTAGTCAGGGCTTCATCAGCCAGAACGACCGCCGGTATGACTGACTGCACACACACACACACACACACACACACACAATATGTGCTGATATGAAAACTCTTTTTTAAAGATTATAATGCAGAAAAACATGCTGGAGATGAACTAAAAGCTCTGTAGAAATCTTTTTAGTAATGTTATCAGAGTAACAGCCTCAGCCTATCAGAGACGCCTTTAGTGGACATAACTTTGATGGTCAGAATTGACTCGAAGGATTATGTTGCAGAACATGTAAATAAAAGGTCCAGGTTTAAAAAATACTTGACTTTCCCTTTAACTGTTACATGTTTGAACAGAGGGATTCATGGGAACTTGAACTAGAGCAAACAGGAAGGAAATCCTTGAGGAAGAGTTCATAATTACTGTGTTTTGTGCTCAGTTTTGCCATCAAGCTGCTGGAGGACGTGGTTTTCTTTGTGGCTGACATCATCAACAGCGGTCAGCCGGTCCTGGACGTAACAATGACCAAAGCCAACCGAGAGAGACAGAAACTGATGAGGGAGCAGAACATCCTCAAACAGGTATGATCCAAAAAATTACCCAGAGATTTAGCAGGAAATGTTCAATTAGAAGTTAACGACCACAAACTAATGGATGTTTTGTGTGTGATGTTGTCTTCAGATCTTTGGCATCCTGAAGGCTCCCTTCAAGGACCGCGGTGGGGAGGGTCCTCTGCTGCGTCTGGAGGAGCTGGCGGACCAGAAGAATTCTCCCTACCAGTACATGTTCAGACTGTGCTACAGAGTCCTCCGACACTCCCAGGAGGACTACCGTAAGAACCAGGTGAGGAGGAAGATGATGATGGAGATGATGACTGCCCCATGTCAGCAACCTTAAAGACCCAGCTAACTGAACACACTGATTTGTAGTCCTCTACCATATCAGAGCGTGTACCTCAGTGTTCGATATTCTAATTTATTTTTTTCTACGAGTACATGTAAATAACATTTTTGACAACTTATCGAATGAAATGTACCAAACAAAAAGTTCTAGAGCTCACTCATTCTCTCGCTCTCTCTCCATCCTCCCACCTCCAGGAGCACATAGCGAAGCAGTTCGGTGTGATGCAGAGTCAGATCGGTTATGACATTCTGGCCGAGGACACCATCACCGCCTTGCTGCACAACAATCGGAAACTGCTGGAGAAACACATCACCAAGACTGAAGTGGAGACTTTTGTAAGCCTGGTCCGCAAAAACCGTGAACCCAGGTACACATGGAGGGGGGAGGAGCGCGTGGAGAGGTGGTCAGTGTGTCGTTTTTTTGTTAGTTTATCAGTCTAAGACTCTGTTTGTGTGTTTGCGCAGGTTTCTGGACTACCTGTCAGACCTGTGTGTGTCAAACAACGTGGCCATCCCCGTCACTCAGGAGCTCATCTGTAAATGTGTGCTGGACCCTAAAAACCAGGACATCCTCATCAAGACAGAGTGAGGAGAGAGGGAGGGAGGGAGGGAGGGAGGGATGACCTTTGACCTCAAACTCACATTTTGATATTATTCAGTACGACTTAAACTTCCTGAGGATATCTTCATCTGTGATGTCCATAAATCCAGTTTGAAATGACTCTTCAGAACTTGCCTGAGAATAATCACAATTTTTGATTTCCTCAGTATTGAAACAATTCGCTGATAGTTGTTGGTACAGTTGTGAGTACATTGCAAACAGAAACTGATAATAGCTAATCTGGCTTACTTTTAATTTGCTGACTTAATGTCAACACCTCAGAACATCACTTGACTTTTGTTTTTCACTCCATCCAGACGTCGCGTCCCCAAAGAGTCGACCCCTGGTGGCGTTCAGGGAGAATACATGGGGATGGATGACTACGGAGACGAGGACGAGGTAGATGTCTGCATCTCTGCTTTACTTACTGTTTTTTCATCACTTTGTTTGCTTTCAGTTGTGTTTATTTGTTGCTGTGCTGCACAAGTGCACCCAGAACTTGGACGAATGAAGCTGGGGACGGATGACATTTTATTCTTGTCTTTTGTTGTAGGTGTGGCTGGTGTGGACAGACAAGACCAATGAGAGACAAGAGAAGAGCATCAGACATCTGGCTCAGGAGGCAAGACAAGGAAACGCTCATGATGAGAACGTCCTCACCTACTACCGGTAGACACATACAGAGTCCTCAGGATATTTCATGAATATTCTTATATTGTAAATTAAATAAAAAATGACAATAGAAGAAAGAAAAGCTCATGGAACTTGTCTTCTTTCGTGGACTTTCTTTCGCCAGGTACCAGCTGAAGCTCTTTGCCCGGATGTGTCTGGACCGTCAGTATCTGGCCATAGACGAGATCTCCAAGCAGCTGGACATAGAGCTCATCTTCCTGTGCATGATGGATGAGACGCTGCCCTTCGACCTCCGGGCCTCCTTCTGCCGCCTCATGCTCCACGCCCACGTAGACCGAGACCCGCAGGAGCTGGTGACACCTGTCAAGTTCGCCCGTCTCTGGACAGAGATCCCCACCTCCATCACCATCAAAGAGTTGGTTGATTTTTATAAGCATACGTAAAAGAACTGTGTTGTAGGATTTTAGGGAATTTTCAAAACTTTTGAAACGTGTCGTCTGTCCTGCCTGGGTGATTATTGTGACTCCTGGGTACATTGAGCCTGGTTAGCTCACTCAGTAGAGCATCAGAATTTTAATCTGAGGGTCCAGGCTAATATCTTCTTGAAGACTGTCCTTCAGTCACCATGTTACCACATATCTTCATCACATACCACTGTCAGCATTCAAAAGGTCAGCAGCTGTCATTTCTTCCTTATAATTTTAAAGTTAACATTTTCTAATGTGTGTCCTCCTCAGTTATGACTCCAACATGGACGACAGCAGAGACAACAAGAAGAACCGTTTCTCCAACACGATGGCATTCATGGAGGAGTATCTCAACAACGTCCTGAACGACGAGCTGCCTTTCCACAACGAGGAGAAAAACAAACTCACGTACGAGGTCTGTCTCTCCTCTCCTCTTCCTCTTTCGTTGTACATCTCTGTGTTCCTCTTCTTTCCTGTGATCACCTCCTTTTTTTTCTGCTCTCTCTCCAGGTTGTGAGTTTGGCCAGACATTTGATCTACTTCGGTTTCTACAGTTTCTTTGAGCTTCTCAGACTCACCAGAACTCTGCTGGGCATCATCGACTGTCGACCCAACCCTGGGTATACAGGGCTCTTATTCCATGATGATGGATCAGGTACTCTCTATTCTGGGTACTGTTGACCCAAAGTAACCTTTACATTCTCTGGGATTTTTTTTGTTTTCAGGTGAAAGGCTATAGGATTTATTTGTATGGTACTCTGTATGTACCACTGAATAGCACACATACATCCTCAACCAAATACCAACGTCAAGGCAACGTGTTCCCAATTGTCGAACACTCCTCATACTACGTCTTTCAGACGTAAGTCGCGCCAGCGTCTGCAAGACTTATGTGTGCTATCGAGGTATGAATTTTCATGGAAATTACAACCGATGCAATGTATATAGGATTTAGGGCTAATTTGCAGTCCAATGATTTGCAATGAAACACAATACTCTAGAATAGACATAAAAACAAACCGTAAACAGACGTAGACAAGCAGATTATTACTTTTTTTCAAGTCTAACGTTTCAGATCATTGCTGTTTCCTTTTCACGCCTGCAGGGAAGAATGTGAAGCGCTCCATTCATGGAATGGGTCAGATGATGTCCACCATGGTGCTCAACAGGAAGCAGTCCATATTTGGAGGGCCAGGAGCCAGAGGGGCAGGGCTGGGGGCGGGACTTGTGCTTGACGGACAGAGAGGCAGTAAAGATAGTATTGACAAGATGGACCTGACAGTGATGGACACCAAGCTGAAGATACTGGAGATTTTACAAGTAACTAATATAATATATGAATAATAAGAAATATATACACTCAGTGGCCTGTATGATGTACAACTGCATAATTCAGTGCAACAGTAGCCCTGTTCTAAAGGGGTTCTGGTTAGCTTCCAAGCTAATGTTTATTTTCTAGCTTAGTAATGTCTCCATTGCAGATGAGTTAATATAAACTAGGCTACTTTTTGCTAGTTTGTGGTCTTAAGATCACCTTGATAGAATGTGAGATACTCATTCGAGGCGAGCAGTGATTCGTTTTAAAGGCTTTATATTTTATCGCTGTTGATTCCTCCTCTTGAAATAGTGTCTAAACTGAGAAGTCATTCAGTGTATTTGGAGACAACATAGTCTCATCTCTGAGTTGACAAACTCAAAATGATGCTGTAAATGGATCCTCTGGTTAATTCTCATTATTTTGTTGTAACTCAACATTAACTCTGCTCTTCATCAGTTCATCCTGAACGTCCGTCTCGACTACCGTATCTCCTTCCTGCTGTCTGTGTTTAAGAAGGAGTTTGTGGATGTTTATCCCATGGCTGATGCTGATGCCACCACTAACATGGAGCATGCAGGTACACACACACACACACACACACACACACACACACACACACACACACACACACACACACAGCCAATGGAAACACACTCCTTATGATTTTAACTTCTCCCCATTTAGTGTGTGTGTGTTTTTAAGTACTGAATAATTTCCTTTCACCCCATTATTTACATTAAGATATTTCGGGTTCCATCATTGTTCATATGCAAAATATACATTTTTCCTTGTATCGTCACATGTATTATATATATCGTTAGACGCAGACTGCAGTTTATGTTATGTCTGATGTCACTTGTGATTTTTGGAGGTATTTTTTTGGGGGGGATTTTGGAAAATTATATCTGATGCATCTTAACTGCATAATGTCTAAACTCTTCTATTTAAACTAGATACTGTGTATATGTTTGTAGTGTATGACTGTTGTTTTAGTCTGTTTTATGTTGCTGTGCGTCGGCGACAGCTGTGGCTGGAGGTGTTATGTTTTCGAGCGGTCCGTCTGTACGTCCTTGTGAATACGATATCTCTAGAACGCCTCGAGGGAATTTCTTCACATTTGCTTCCTTAATGTATCTGATATAGTTAAGGTGCAAAAGTAATTTTCTGGCAATAAATGTACTTGAGTATCAAAAGTACAAGTTCAAGTAAATTATATAATAACATGTATGTATATAATGTGTACTATGGGTTAACCAATTATCAGCTTGCCAATTTTTGGATCCAATATTCACCATTTTTCTGATGATCAGTTTTTTTTATTGGATTGCTGTTGAAATACATTTATTTTAAAATGCAAAAACTTATCAGATAAATTAGTAAAAAGTACAATATTTGTCTCTAAAATGTAGTGGATTTTTCACAGAAAATGGAAATACTCAAGTACAATTTTGAGGTACTTGTACTTTACTGAAGTACAGTACTTGGATAAATGTAGTCTGTAGACTGTAATGATATTGTCATGCTGCCCTCTTGGCTCAGCTTTATTCAGAAAGCGATTTTAATCCCAACAAGACTTTAATCTGATTCGATAAAGTCAAATTATTTTTCCTTTTTCAAGAATACAGTTACTTTCAGGTATTTCTAAAATGTATGATCAGACAGCGTTTGATGAATGTGTGTTGTTACTTCTTCCAATGCTTCCAGACGTCCCAGTCGTCATGGAAACGACAGGTACAACCTGGGTAACTTTTAGAGTGATAATTTATAGAGGCAGTGTGTTCACCACATGGTTGTGTTGATTAACAAACATTTTAAAGTGTATAAATAACCTGTGTGAATAATCAAGAACCACAAGACCTGTTGCAGATTCAGTCCAGTTCTTTATTGACCTCTGTGTGTTTGTCCCTCCTCAGCCACCATCAACCTGCAGCACATTGGAGAGCAGGCAGAGGCTATGTTTGGAGTCGGGTATGTAATTCTATACATGTACATGATGCATATGTAGCTTTTTGGGTCATTGTAAGAAGATTATATTGTGTGTGTGTGTGTTTGTGTGTGTGTGTTCGTGTATATATACAGTAAGGGGAACAGTATTCTGGAGGTGGATGATGAAGGCGGTCGTATGTTCCTGCGTGTGCTGACCCACCTCACCATGCATGAGTACCCTCCTCTGGTGTCTGGAGCCCTGCAGCTGCTCTTCAGACACTTCAGCCAGAGACAGGAAGTGCTGCACACCTTCAAACAGGTACACACACACACACACACACACACATATACACATAGAGTTAAGGTTTGTCATTTACATTTAATCCATTCCAATTCTGTGTATTTTTTTTCAGTTCTTATTGAATCTCGGTTCTGATTCTTGCCATCATATTTGGGTACAAAAAGAAGCTAAATTGATTTAGGCTGCAATAAGCAGTAATTTTGAAAATAACAATGTATTAAGTGTCTGATGTCTTAGTACTGGTCAGCTAATTTTATGGCATTATGACTACAACAGCTATTGAATTGGTGTTTTATGGTTTTTTACTGAATCTATATCAATTATCCCAAATCACATTCACTTTATTGTCATTTCCCTGAGTATTTGCATACGCAAAACGAAAGGAATTACCGCTTTCCTGCCAGTACCAATGTGTATCAGTGCTTTGTGAATATATATATAAAAAGTTATGTCACTAAAACAAATTTCGCTTATGAAACCAACATGGTTCTAAATGAGGAAGTGGAAGAAATGCAACAAACTTACGATCCACTTTGAGCAGGACGCTCCTGTTAATCCTCCACATGTTTCTCTGCAGGTCCAGCTGCTGATCTCGGCTCAGGATGTGGAGAACTACAAGCTGATCAAGGCCGATCTGGATCGCCTCCGAACGTTGGTGGAGAAATCTGAGCTGTGGGTGGAGAAGAAGGGCTCAGGTGGAGGCGATGGGAAGAAAGACAAGAAGGACAAGAAGGAGAAAGGAGAGGTGAGGAAAATACAGGATAATTATTGATACTGAAAAGGTAAAATAACTGTTATAAGTACGTGGTGTTTGAGGAGCGCATGTGAAAATGTAAAATCCTCATGATGTGGTTAGAACGCAAGTTGAGGAACTTGTGAATTGTGTATTCAGTCAGCTAAATGATTTTGAAAGTTAAACAAAGAAAATAAACCTTTACACGCCTTCATCAAGGGGCAAAACAACAGAGCTGACATTAAGGATATTATTACCCCCTTTCTTATCGCCCTTTTGACCACGAGTCTCATTTATTTTTTCAGATTTAAGGCAGTTTTTAAGATTATATTCCACTCACTGAATGAGCATCTATTATTTTATCTTTTAAAGAAAAGTCAGTGTTTTTGGTTTGCCTCTAATTTGAGGAAAGTTTTTAAGAATAAAATTTGTATGTTTTTGATTTGCACCGAATGTATATCATTTATCTGTACATATTCAACATTTTTATTTTTTTATTTTTACAATACTTTTAATGTGATTCACTGATGGCATATATATCACCTTCAATATGCAGGGTCAAGCTGAAGTCAGTTGTCTTTTTCTGACACCCTGATGAAGGCTTGTGTAGTCTGACAGGTGCTGTAGTTTTAGGACAATTAACTGATCTAAATAATTGATTTTTACTCACCAAAATTTACCTGAGTGCCTGGAAAGGAAAATGTTTATGTTCCTGCTATAGGTGTTCCCAAATTTTTTAAATTGGATACATTCAAAGTTTTTTTGTGAAAGTACACAAGGAAGGAAGTGAGATGAGGATGTGATGAAAAGTGCAGAATCATCAGCATACAGCTTTAGATAGAGTTTACGCAGGGAGATGAAGTCAGTGTTGTGTAATGATTGTTGTTTGAAAGCTTTCATTCTTTTTCAGAACTAATAGGTGTGACCTTCATGTCTAGATGGCTGAGTGATATTCAAAGCTGCTGTATAAAACTGTGTCTAACTACCGACTAACTAAAACTCACTAATTTAAACAGCTCAATAACTTGACTGGGCATAAGACTAACAATTATTAATAAACAGAATGTCACTTATGAAACTAAACTACTAAACAAGAACTAAAAATGATATTTTGAACCTTTGCATCCTGGTTTTTTATAACTTACTGGACTAAATGTTGGTGTGGGGCTTGCTGGTCCTGGGTTCAGGTTTGGCTTTGCATGTCACGCCTCTCTCTTCCTCGCTCTGTTTATTGCTTCTTTACTACTACTACTGTGAAATAATGACACAATGCTCCAGAGATGTCTTTATAATACTACTTTTATCGTTGTCATACATCTTACACACACTTACATATGCTGCATAAGAACTGTTAAATAACCAAACAAGCAAAAATCCAGTTGGGTTCAACAAAGTTCCTGACAAACTGTCTGGAAAGAAGTAGATTTGGTGTGTGGAAAGCTGTTTCTTCATATTAAAACTTTGCGTTAATGGAATTTAAAATGAAGATGGCTTTCACAACTGCATAGTTAATTTATAATGTAAAATGTATTTAGAAAAGATGAAGGTCAAATAATAAGGGTGTAGCACCCCTACACCCTTATTATTTGACCTTCATCTTTGACACATTATTATTTACACATTTATTATTTGACCTTCATCGGCGATATGGGCAAAAAATGATATCTCAATATTCTTTGAGATTTTGGCGATAACAATAATCAGTCGATATCCTTTAAAATTCAAGAATATTTGCGTCCAGAACGATCCACTGAAAACGCTGTAGTTCATATTCCAGGCCTATAGGTGGCGCTTTAAATTCACCAAAAACGGAGAAGAAGAGACGGAGCATGCGCAAAAAGCTTGTGCGCCGTAAACAAACAGACAGTAGACGGAGAAACTGAACACAACAAGGAGAAGACGAAAATGGCTAGTGCAAGGAAACCAGAATCGTTTGTGTGGACCGATAATGAGGTCGAACTGCTGCTGCGACTCACACTCGACTGCAAGGCGAGTAAGTTGCAAGAAACACGACCACAAGCATGTAGTCTGCCATTGTTGTTGTTATTGTTATGAGACGTCGGGGTTCAGAGGTCGAAGGCAAGAGGCCGAGGGCTGGGGCGAACCCTGCCATGCTGTAGAGAGCGTTCCTGCACCGTTTATTAAGTGGATGTGAGGAGTTTCTGCGTGCGTTTCAGTATTTTTGGCGAAGTAATTTAAATACTCGATAATGGAAATTTGCACATCGTCAAAACAACAATGACGATATTATCGCAAACGATATATATCGCCCACCCCTATAAGGGTGTCACTATTTCGATTCTAAATCGAAAATTGGTCAGCGAGTCTCCCAGTGTTTGTTTTATCTCTCCACTGCGCCGAGTGTAGCTAAAGTCCAAAGAACAAACACAACAGCAAAAAAATACTTCAAAGATGACGCTGCTATCTTACCGTTAGCCTACAGCTGCATGACAGAGATTTATCCTGTGTGCACGACGATGATCAGTGGACTGATACCACAGTTAACTGAGGAGATATTGGTTGTGCCCTCTTTTTCAGAGATCCTTTATTGATTTGCTTGTGAAGAGGGTTTACTCGGAACAGATTTGAGAAACATAATTTCTCTCTTTTGTTGTTTGTTGTTGAATTAGTGAAGGCCAGTATTTGTTGTTGAACTCTGGAATCTTTAGTTTTGGTGAATATTATTTGAACTTGTTGAACCCAAACCAGCAAAGACACCAGGTCAAAGTCAGGCTGTTGTTGTAAAATACGTTTATCCTTTTAAAGAATTTAGGAGAATGTAAATGAAAGTTGTCAGGACATTAGACCAATGATCTGATGATCTTGACTAATCCAGATGCGAGTTTAACAATTGACACCCCTGTCAAATGACTTCCTGTGTTGGCATGGCAACAAGGGTTCCTGAGGAACATGTTTTCATCTGTTTGTCTGCGACGCTCCACATGGACGTCTTCGCAGGCATCAATGTGCAGCCCAAAATTTATAATCAGATACCTGTATTTATGATTGTAACATATATACTGTATTAATGTAATAATTTGATTTGTGATTCAAGTGTATAATGTAGTACCATACCCAGAGCGAACTGCATATGCTGTCTTACCATCTGCATCCTGCAGGGGGCATTAGAGGAGGTGACGCCCAAGAAGGAGAAACTGGATAAGGGCAACGAGAACTACCAGAAAGTCAAAGAGGTGAGAACACTCGTCAGTCTGTTTCCTTTAGTAGGTTATCTGTTGTATTTTATTTTTTCTTTTGTTCACCACCTCGTCGTGGTGCATCTGCAGTGCACTTTCCAGAAATCACCTGTCAATCAATCGGTGTGGGCGTGGCTATGATGTCTCTTTGTTGAGTTCTTCTATGTGGTGCTCTTGTCTTCGTCTCTTCACCCATGGTGTCTTTCACTGCTTAGAATAATTACATTTAATGATTTTTTCCTAATATTCACTCAATCTGCCAAATGTCCCTGAAGTAAATAAAGAGGAAATTTACAGGATTGGATCACATTTTTTTAAATGAGTCATTATGAAAATGCTCACATGCCCAGTATGGACACTGAAAGGGTTGTTGGTGTGTGTAACCATTCCTCCTGCTTGTACTCACTCTGAAGTAATCCCTTACTAACACGTCTACTCTGTAAGAAGTAAAGGACACAACCCACAGTCTTCATATTCAACCAATCAAAATGATTGTTTGCCTCTTGATTCATCTTGATTTTGGCTTCCCTGCCACGATGTGTCCAATCTCCAAGATCAAATTATCTTGTGTTTTCTCGATCTTTTGGATGAGTTCAGTTTTGTAATGTTTTTAATTTCAATCACAAAGTTTTGCCAGTGAATCGCACAAACAGTGTAAGTTGGAATTTAAGTTGTTTTTCATCATAAGTTTGCTCTGTGAATTTGTTATGCAGTTGCTAAAGATAACAAAGTCAGTCTCACTCAAGTTTAACAAGTTTGTCCAAACAATTCTTTATTAAACCAAAACTTAACTAATATAGTTTGTAATATGTAAAATATGAATAATAATGAGCTGTACACTGAGCCATGGGGAACTCCACAAATAACCTTCAGTTATTATGATAGTTGATTAAAGTTATTTTAATGAACACATTGACACCTGTTCTCCAGGTAGCAACTAGCAGGTATTTCTCCTCACAGTAAGTAATGTATGGAAGAGAAAGCCATCAGATTTAAGTGAATAATGAAGCCTGAGTGAATTAATCTTTAACATCTCTCTTCTGTAGATCCTGGAGAGGTTGAATAAGATGTGCAGTAGTGGAGTTTGGAAGAAGCAGCAGAGGTTGTTGAAGAACATGGGAGCTCATAAAGTCATGCTGGACCTGCTGCAGGTGTCCTACGACCAGGTGAGACCGGTCACCGCCAAAGTAAAAGCAGTCGGTTGGTGGTGCTTTTAGTTTTGTAGGCCGTTACGTCTTCAGAGTGTGAGACAAGGTTATGATTCAAAGTGTTTGCATATTAAACAAATGAACTTAGAGTTGATTAGAGAAATGCAGCATTGCTCTTGAAATGTTAACAGCTACTTGGTGCAAAGGTTCTGGTTCTGGGCCTCCTGACCCTTTGGGACATCGATCCTGTGCCTGTTTGTTGGGTTTTGAAAAAAAGCAGGTCAGCTTAGCAAAATGAAGTAAACACCAAACCAGATTCATCTCATCACTCTCTTTCTGTCTGTTTGCAGAACGATGTGAAGATGCAGGAGATCATCAGGTACACCCATCTGTTCCTACAGAAGTTCTGCATGGGGAACCAGGAGAACCAGACACTGCTGCACAAGAACCTCAATCTCTTCCTCAATCCCGGGGTACGCTGCTTTTATAACTGATCAGCTGATTTACAGAAAATTGACCAGTTGTTGGTTTTGTTCAGTAAATCATTTTACTTAATTATCTAGTAAGCAGCACTAAATGAGCCTGACAGGCTGCAGCCGTCTTCACAGACACAATGTAAGAAATTATGAAGAGAAAAAAAAAGAAGCAGGAGCATTCGTGTTTTTTTGCCCCAAACAGCCAGATTACTTTACATTAGCCACATTCTCTGTCTCCTCTCTGTAACTTTACGTTCATGAAGTAAAGTACATTTCCCCTTAGTCAGGTTGATAAACAGGAGTGAAGATTAATCCACTTTTTAATCCCAGAAGTTAAAACATAATCGCTGAGCTCTCCTCCCTTCGGTATAAAATGTAACAGTGCTGTGTAAAAAATAGTAATAGTAACAGTTAAATATTAAAAAACAGATTGCAAAAACATAGATTTGCATCTTTGCAATAGAAAAAGAAAAATGTGATTATTTTTCTTTACTTTTTACAGCCCTCAAGGAAAACCCAATGTTATCTTGCTTTTCAGAGTATTTTTGACTTTTCACAAACTAAATGACTACTTACTTAAGTGACTAAATAATCAAATGACTGAGCAAAAATGACATTTTGTTAGATTTTAAACTTTCATCCTCCGCCTGCAGCTGTTGGAGGCAGAGACGGTGCAGCACATCTTCAGTAACAACTACCAGCTGTGCAGTGAGATCTCCGAGAGCGTCCTGCAGCACTTCATCCACTGTCTGGCCACACACGGGCGCCATGTTCAGTACCTCAACTTCCTCCACACCATCATCAAGGCCGAGGGCAAGTACGTCAAGAAGTGTCAGGACATGATCATGACCGAGGTGAGGATGAGGACGAGAACGAGACGTGCCGCCTTGTTTCTGAATGTTTCGGTGTGTTTGTGTGACGATGTAATCCTGTTACCTCGCTGCAGTTAACCAACGCAGGCGAGGACGTCGTCGTCTTTTACAACGACAAGGCTTCCTTCAACATCATGCTGGAGTTGATGGCAGAGAGCAGGGAGGGGGTCGGCGAGAGCAGCCCGCTCAGGTAACCATGGCAACTCTCCTACACTTCAGTGTTAATGGAACAACATTGGCAAGCTTACTCGTTAGCATAGCCTAGTTAGGAAGCTAACTCGCTAACTAACTAGCTCTACAGTAAATGACTTAAAGACATGCAGTAAAGGACATTGATGAGTTTTACTGAGGATTTTGTTCAATTGTATGTAAATACATTTGGAAAAGCTACGCTCCTTCTGAATTGTTCCCAATGAGGAGCGAGCGTCTTCGGCACCCAGCGTCCTTCTTTCTGAGCGCTCCGACCTTTTTGTGCAACTGCTCCGAGCGCTTCCAGTTGACAACTTTTCAGAAAGGCTCTGGTGACGTCACCGTGGCTCTTTTCCTGGCCTAGATGATAATATCAACTGTATTTTTTGTCTCCTTTGAATCATGTCATCACCCACATCCTCCTTGTCCTGGTGTCCCAATGTCAAATAAGAACAAACACATAGTAAACCACAAAGGATCAGTGTCCATCATACAGCGACGGCTGTCAACATATTGTTGTCATAGAGACAAGATGCTCATGCAGAGTTTTTTCTCTCCGAGCACAAACACTTCATCTTAGCGCTCCTGAGCACGACCGTCACTTTACTGCCGGAAAAAAACACTATATGGACACGGGCTGTAATACCCAAATACCTGGACTTTGTACTTGTATTTGAGTAAATGAACTTAGTTACCACAGGCATCACATCTGTCGCAGCAGCTCTAAGCTCTGTATCAGCTGGAGCAACTCACTTCTCTAAAGCCTGAAATCCACTTGCAAATGTAGAGAAATTTTATTGACAAGTGATATGAATTACAATGATGCGTTCTGTTAGTTTACACTTTGTCTTTCTAACTCCAGACCATCAACATCTTTATGCATCAGTATTGCTGTGTTTGATGATTTTACAGGTCAGACAGAATCTAATCTAACCTAATCACACAATCTGTTTGAAGTTTGAAGTTGAAGACGTCTTCGTCCTCCTGCAGGTATCACATCTCTCTGGTGGAGCTGTTAGCAGCCTGCGCTGAGGGGAAGAACGTTTACACTGAGATCAAATGTACATCACTGCTGCCGCTGGAGGACGTCGTCCGAGTGGTGACACACGAGGACTGCATCACTGAGGTACTGCGTGTGTGCGTGTGTGTTCAGTCTGGTCACAGCAGTTTTACTCACATTAACTGCTCTTTCATTCCTCCAACTTTAACCCCAATAAACTCTCTCAATCGTTTGGTTGTTAATAAAGTTCTACAAAGGACGTTTATGTAAATACTGTCAGCTTGTTACCTTTTATCTACATCAGACCTATTCAACTGGCTCGTGGGCCAAGTGCGGTCCTTTAATAACCTAACTACGGCCCTTTGATTCTTTTGTTGGGAGGCTAATAAGTGCATTTAATTGTTCTGTCTGTGGCTGGACATTAAAATATTTTTTATTTCATTAGAGCGTTACAGGTCAGACGTAGAGAAAGTAAAAGTCCGGCCTCTGGCACAAAGTAGTTGACTAGGCCTGATCTACATTATCTGCAGGACCTTTTTGTCAAAAACGATCACAGTTAAAGTTATAAACCACCTTGTTTTAACTGGAGTCTGTCTGTCTGTCTGTGTCCAGGTGAAAGTGGCCTATGTGAACTTCGTGAATCACTGTTACGTGGACACGGAGGTGGAGATGAAGGAAATCTACACGTCCAACCACATCTGGAAGCTGTTTGAAGACTTCACAGTGGACATGGCCCGGGTAACAGTATTACTGATGTAACAGCAGCGATTATACACTGAAACAAAGGACCGGCACCCTTTATTGGGAGCCAGTAGTGATCAGGCGGTAGAGCCACAGTATCGAGGGCCAACACAGACACCTGCTGCCCCTTTTTATAGCATCCAACAACTAATTAAAACCAAACTCATCAGACCTTTCTTCTTCTTCTGCAGGTTTGTAACAAACGAGAGAAGCGACTTTCTGATCCCATCTTGGAGAAATACATCATTAACGTGGTGTTTGACACCATCAACGCCTTCTTCAGCTCCCCGTTCTCTGAAAACAGCACTTCTCTGCAGGTCAGGACTAAAATACTGTCAAGCAAAGGTCGAAGGTTGGGTTTAAGAAGACACAATGAAGTTACAGATTCTTAATCAAGAAATATGAATTATTTCCAACATTTTGATGTAGTGACACATAATGACGAAACCCTTAGGAAAGGGTTAGAACTTTATTATGTAGATCTGGATCTGTATTTTTCATGTTTGTCACAGACTCATCACACCATCGTGACTCAGCTGCTTCAGTCGTCTGTCAGACTGCTGGACTGTCCCTGGCTGCAGCAGCAGCACCGAGGACAAGTGGAGACATGCATCAAGACGCTCGCTATGACAGGTAACACACACACACACACACACACACACACACACACACACACACACACTGTGTTGACTCCACTAACCAGCTCACACAAACAGACTGATCTCTGTTTTTTCTTCAGCGAAGAGTCGCTCCATCTCCCTCCCTCTGGACCTGGAGGCTCAGATCAGCTCCATGTTGTCCACGTCTGCTCTCAACTCTCTGTCCCGCTCCAACCCAAACTACAAGTCGTCCTCCCGCTCCTCCAGACCCAGCGCTCCCAGCAACCCCTGGGACTACAAGAACATCATCGAGAAGCTGCAGGTACACAAGGCTTAAAAAGATGCAGTCATACGTGTGAAACAAACTCGGAAACATAGAAGTTTGTCCCGACAAAAATGTTCAAATTTGTACTGAAAGCCTTAAAAACTAAACACATATTAAAACTAAAGGAGAGTTAAATGTACTAAAAGATCATAAACCAAATGAAAAGCAATTTTAAAAACGTGTGTTTTTTTTTAAAGCCATTTAAAAGATTTTGTGGTCCTCAGGACATCATCAACACTCTGGAGGAGCGTCTGAAGCCGCTGGTGAACGCTGAGCTCTCGGTGTTGGTGGACGTCCTCCATCAGCCAGAGCTGCTGTTTGTGGAGGGAACGGACGCCCGACAGCGCTGCGAGTCCGGAGGATTCATCTCCAAGTAGGTCCAGAGAGTCAAACATCTACTGACACACTGACAGAGGGATGATGGGAATAATGTGTGTGTGTGTGTGTGTGTGCAGGCTGATCCAGCACACCAAAGCTCTGATGTCTGCAGAGGAGAAGTTGTGTATCAAAGTCTTGAGGATTCTGCAGGAGATGCTGATCAGAACTCTGGACTTCGATGAGAAGGTCAGTTTATTTTAAAGGAAAGAGTCTTTTTAAACAACCTGTAATTTTTAAATACCTCTACTGTATGTTTGTGCAGTTAGTTATTATTCTAATACAATTAGCACTTCTTGTTTTGACAGAAATGTCAAACAGAAACACGTCTTTAAAGTGGACTCAGTTGAACTGTTGACTTTGTTGTCTCCCAGGTGAAGCATCAAAATGAAACGGTCCCATTTATTAGTAGAAATATGGCACTGTGCTAATTTGAAAGACGTCACGTCTCATATCGGGTGTTGTTTCAGGGAATTGCACTTCGGAAGGTCCTGCTGCAGAACTACTTGTTTCCAAACAAGAAGAACAACCCGAAGAACGACCTGGCTGAGCTCGGAGCTGCAGGTACGCTGCTGCAAACTGTGAAGTCGTTTTATAATTCATGGTTTATCAACCAACAAGTCAGTGTCACAGCCTCAAAGGTACAAGAGGGAGGACTTGAAATAACAAAACTGTGTGTGTGTGTGTGTGTGTGTGTGTGTGTGTGTCAGGCGCTGAGCAGGAGCGGGACTGGGTGGCGGTGGCTACAGTTCAGTGTCGTCTGGACAGAGAAGGAGGAACGAAGCTGTTCACTGATCTGGTGATGAGTACCAAGAACGACAAGATCTTCCAGGAGAGCATCCAGCTGGCCATCTGCCTGCTGGAGGGAGGCAACACTGAGATACAGGTGACACACAGCTCGTTGGGTTTTATTCCAACCAATCAGCAGCGAGTGACAAACCGGCCCCACTGTCGCCATTTTGTCACTTGAGTTGTTATTTCTGAAAGTGGACTGACGACAACCTGAACAGCTTCAAACATCTCATCACACCTGTTAGCATTTTTGTTGGCGTTTTTCTGCCTCTGAAATTAAAAAACGTATCCGTAATTTTTCTTAGGCGCAGAAATCCAGATAAAAGTATCAAACTACTTTTGAAGGCACAAAAAATAAAGAAACATCTACTGTTAAAATTTTTCTGGGTGGATAAACTCCCAGACCCCACAGTTACAGTCGGACATGATTTACTTGTACGTTGTAGGTTAGACCGTCACACACACATTTCCAATGCTTCATTCTTTCTGACTGGTGGAGGCACCAGCGTGGATGAAGGTGGGAGAAAAGAAAACTCCTCACTGATTCTGCCGTTGCCAGCTGAGGAGACACGCACAGCCTCAGTGAAGCTTCAAAATCAAGGTCTCAGATGAAGTTTGACTGAATGTGAATGTTGTCGTTCTCCTGCAGAACTCTTTCTACAAACTGATGATGGGCGACAACAAGTCAGAGAAGTTTTTTAAGGTTCTTCATGACCGCATGAAAGAGGCGCAGACGGACATCAAAGCGACAGTTTCTGTGAATGTGGGAGAGATGACGCACAAGGCCAACGAGAAGGAGCTGGAGAACGGTGAGATTCAGCTCAAAAACATTCAAGACCTTCAAGACCTGCCTGATAAATCATTATACACCTTTATCTGCCTGTTGTTTTATGAGTTTAAGGTCAGTTCTGCATGGATAGTCTTTTTATTCTGTTATTCTATAATAGTTTTAATTTAAAATGTTGTTCATGAGATCTTAAACCTTCACAGAGATCAGAATCATCACGTATATTTTTCTCCTTTCTAAAGGAGGCTCGACAGCATTAGTACTTCCTGGTGCTGGAGGTCACCCCCTGTTAGTCCCGTCCATCGCCCCGGTACCAGGCGCCCCCGCCCTGCCGGCTCAGCCAGCAGCCGAGCAGAGGGAGGTGGAGACGGAGATGGGCCCGGCTGTTATCATCATGAAGCCCATCCTGAGGTTCCTACAGCTGCTCTGTGAGAACCACAACCATGACCTACAGGTTAGTTTCTACTAGTTGATGATAAAGCAGCACCCACAGGTTGATTGTTACCAACTGATGTTCAGAAGGACTTCAGACCTGTGTGTGTGTGTGTGTGTATGTGTGTGTGTGTTCAGCACCAGTGTTAGTATAACAGGTCAAACAACAGAAGAACGACACGGACCCTTTTTGACTTTGTGTTTCCAGAACTTCCTGCGTTGCCAGAACAACAAGACCAACTACAACTTGGTGTGTGAGACTCTTCAGTTCCTGGACATCATGTGTGGAAGCACCACGGGAGGCCTGGGCCTGCTGGGCCTCTACATCAACGAATCCAACGTCCACCTGATCACTCAGACACTGGAGACGCTCACAGAGTACTGCCAGGGCCCGTGTCAGGAGAACCAGGTACACTGACCAGCACAGTACATACAGCCAGGAGTGGGCAGGTAGACGCTTAATGAACATGGATGTTAAGTTTGTGTGTGTGTGTGTGTTGCAGACATGTATAGTGACCCACGAGTCCAACGGCATCGACATCATCACAGCTCTGATCCTGAACGACATCAGTCCTCTGTGTCGTTATCAGATGGAGATGGTGCTCCAGCTGAAGGTACACCTGAAGGTTCACCTGTCTGTTTACACAACAGTCTGTAAGGGGGGGGGGGGGGGTGATATTTAGATCTACAGTTTAAAGTTCTGCTTATGAAACAGAATGTGGTCCTCGGTTTATTTCACCATCAGAATCTGAGAGAGGAACGTTATTCTATCAAAGAACTTCATGGAGAACATTTGCTGAATTTACAAGAAGGTCCCTTTGACAAAGGAACATTGTTCCCATGAAAGAAAGTCAGTTTTGAGCAGTGATTCTTTTCAGTCAGGTTCACACATGAAAAACCTTTTTGTTTTCTCTTCTCATTCTGTTTCCACACGACAAACGAAACATTCTTCTCATGGGGAAAAAACAAGACTTTTTTTCATGTGATAAACATTGTTTTTTTGTTCTCTGTGAAACAGAATGATATTTTCTCCTTAATGTTTTTTCCACTTGGTTCCCCCTTTAAAAAAAAGCTTATTTTTTAATTAGGAGTATTTCCCATGAAAGAAAGAAATAAAGAAAAACAAATCACAGTGTTTGTTTTTTTCTTCAGGAGAAAAACATTTTTTGTGATTTGAAATTATGATTGTTTTTGTAGTTTTTCCTCACTCAGTTTCACAGTTTCTTATGAAAGAAAGAAAATGCCATGTGATTTTTTTTAATTTTTGTCTCCATAAAAAAACGTTTTTTTTTCAGGAGAGAAAACAATTT
>NC_140195.1:1188913-1283913 GCF_965226575.1 Pagrus pagrus
GTAAATACTGTTAGTACTACTGTCAGTAACAGTAATACTACTGTACATATTGTACCAGCACCAAGATTATTACAGTTAACTGAAACTAAAACTAGGTGAGTAAAAACATTTTAGTGAACTTCTAAATAAATTATAATTATTATATTGTATTATATTTCATTATTTTAATATCGTCTGCTATAATCTTCCTTACAAACGAGATGCAGCGGGGAAAACTGCTGATGGTGCTGAGGAGCAGAAATGTGTTTTACATGTCATGAGTCACATTTTAAAACATGTTACTCGTGTTCCTGCGTTCTGGACTTCGTCAGTGCTCAGAGTAACTCTCTCTCTCTCTCCTCCTCCTCAGTCGGAGCGATCGACGACAACCTGCTGCTGATGTTGTTCTGGATCCTGACCGGGCTCTCCGTGTTGGGTCTGTTCTCTCAGCGTTATGGCCTCCAGCCTCTGACCATCGCTCTGATACTCCGATCCATCTACCACCTAGGCATCGGCAACACGCTCATACTGCTGGGATCGCTCAACGTAAGCATCACTACATTACCCATCTACCACCTGGGCACGTGAGGCGCTCATACTGATGAGAACTGAACCTCTGAATGTGACCGGTCTGATAACAAAGTTCAGTTTATCTTCACATCTTCAGTTCTGAGAGTTAAACATCAGTCAGCTCCGTTAACACGACCTGTTAACTTTAACAAACACAATAACAGACAGACGGCCATTTTGTCAAAGCAAGTTTATTTTAATAGAGCAACTTTCAACAAGACAATTCAAAGGAAAAGAAGTAAAATAAACGCGATTAGATTGAGCAGAAGATTAAAAATCACAGTTCATGATGTGAATAAATCGTCCTGAATTTAACTGGACAAAATGCAAACAGAAGTTTCAGACTGTCGGCTTCATCCGGATCCACTCGAAAAGTTAATGGGGTTCATTCTGGTGTCAGTTTCATGGAAATCTGGTGAGGAGGGCTGCTCGATTATGGAAAAAAATCATAATCACTATTATTTTGGTCAATATTGAAATCACGATTATTTAAACAATTTTTTTGAGTTTGGAAACATGATGCATTTATTCAGCATTTCTCTCAAAAAAATACATGAAATGTTCAAATCGAAGATAATGTACAAATATGTATCCAACTGTTCTGCAATTTCTATAAAACATTTAATGAATGAAATAAATATACTTAGAAAATCAAACAAGACAAACGATAGGGTGCATTTCTTTAGCTAAAAAGTATCCAATGGCAGCTGTTATTTTCTTGTGCCTGTCCGAATTTGGCGGATAAGCAGTCGCATTATACATATAGTACATGCAGTGTGTCTGAGATCGATGTCTGACCCAGTGTGAGCGGACGAGCCGGCGGCGCAGAGCGGGGGTGTGTAAGTCTGATACTTCAGTGAAGTTGGTTTTAAGTTGGATATTCACAGCCACTCCAACATTTCAAGTGCACCCGTATTGCAGACTTTACAGTAAACACACGGAGAAGACGGATACAGCGTGTACCGACTTCCTGTTTTCAAAATAAAAATGTGGGATATTTAAAGCAGAGATACTGTTTTTAAAGCTATTGAGAAGCTATTGAGCTAAAATGCTGATTATTGCATATAAAAATTAATAAAAAATATTAACAGACGTAAAATGTAAAAACAAGAGGTGTATCTCATGCAGCCAGTGTAGTTACATGATCCCACACTGATTTTTAGTCAATTGATCACATGACCTGGAAGCTATCGAGCTAAAATGCTAATATTTACATATAAAAATCAATAATTAATTCTGGTGAGAAGTTTCTGTGTCATCCTGCTGACAAACAAACAAAATGTCATGGTAACAATTTCTGTACTTTTAGCTTTATGGTTTCTTCAAATTCATGATCTGGGCTGCACATTCCTCACGTTCACAGATAAAACTATCAAACCACCATTTAAACGGCAGCAGAACACAGGAAATAATATCTTGTTAGTCTTTCTCTGACCGATTTACACAAGATTTCATATCGATTTCAGTCGGACGATTCTTAAAAGTCCCAATCAGTCTTTGTATCCGAGCCTTCTCTCTATAATCATGTCGACGTTTGTACTAATTCTCCTGAGTAGATCTCAGGGCAACATGTTTATTAATAAAAGCTGTTTTATGTTCAAAAAACACAACCAGAATCGAAGTTCACAGGATGATCTGAAAGAAGCAGGTTCATACTGACGTTGATATTAATCTGGTCTGCTGTTATTGAAGGTTCTGACAGATATCACCTGTTCCTCGCCTGTTTCTGTCTGAACCTGCAGCCGCCTCCTAACCTGCTGTGTTTCCTGTTCACCAGCTGCTCAACAAGGTGGTGTTTGTGGTGAGCTTTGTGGGGAACAACGGGACGTTTATTATGGGATACAAAGCCATGGTGATGGATGTGGAGTTCCTGTACCACCTGGCGTACGTCCTCACCTCCACGCTGGGACTGTTCGTCCACGAGCTCTTCTACAGCATCCTGGTAAACAACACACACACACACACACACACAGAGTTCATGGTCCGGTTCTGCTCAGTATTAACCTGTCTGTCTGTCCGTCCGTCTGCAGCTGTTTGACCTGATCTATCGGGAGGAGACTCTGTTCAACGTGATAAAGAGCGTCACTCGTAACGGTCGCTCCATCCTGCTGACGGCGCTGCTCGCTCTCATCCTCGTCTATCTCTTCTCCATCGTCGGCTTCCTCTGCCTGAAGGAGGATTTCATCATGGAGGTCGACCCGCTGGCGCAGATCGCTGCAGGTAACGTCGCTCCGACGGCTCAGCGCTGAACCGCTTCAGGTTTTACTTATAAAATGGTAGAAATTTTTTGCGGGAGAATTTTATTCATATATTTATGTCTTCTGAGTTTATTTTTCACACAGGAAGTTCCCGCCTGAGAAAAACTTTTTTCCCCACTTGGTTTGACACATGGAACATAAAAGAGAAATAAAAAACATTAAGGAACTGAGAAAGATTAATGCAAAAATATTTATTTCACCTTTTCTCGAGTCACAAACACAGGAGAACATTTAGATCAGACACCTGAGAAAACTTATCCACATTTGCCTCTCAGGGCTTCCGTAGCTATTATATCAGCATCCTAAATTATAGACAATATAACAAACAAATACTCGACAATATCGTTACACAAACTCACATTTACCACTGATGCTACGAACAAACGAGCCAATCAGGAAACCAAGTGCGAGTCAAATCTGTTTCTGCTGAACACCTCACTCTGGTAGGAGTTTTCCATGACTTGTGTGCTGAAGGTGAAAACTGAAGCTGTACTCACCACTGAAGTGTGAAGTCAGTCAGGATGTTTGCACTGGTTGAACTGGTCCCAGTAACTCTGATGTGTTGTTGTTCAGCTCCTCAGCAGAATGAAGCCTCTCAGGATTTCCTCAAATCGTGTTCTGCAGACGGAGTCAGCTGCACCGCCGAGACCAACGCTGTGGCTGAAGAGGAGGGTCAGTCAGTCAGTCAGTGATCCACAAGATCAATAATGTTACACCTCATATCACCACTGCAGCACTGACCGTGTGTGTGTGTGTGTGTTTCAGAAGAGTCGAACACGGAGCGAGCCTGCGACACTCTGCTGATGTGCATCGTCACCGTGTTGAACCACGGACTGAGGAACGGAGGAGGAGTCGGAGATGTTCTCCGCAAACCATCCAAGAACGTAAGAACACTTTCCACTTCAATACACTCTGGGTCCATCCCATAATACACTCTGGATCCATCCCATAATACACTCTGGATCCATCCCATGATACACTCCAGTCTGGATTCAAGATGACAGAACACACTTCACGCAGCATTTTGAGCTGCTTTACTTTGTATTTTCTGACCACTGAGAACAGGAAGCTTCATCAGTCGCTTCCTTGTTTTATAAGAACAAATCGTCTTTAATAACTCAACAGATGATTTTTCACAAACTTGCAGGTTGAATTTCTCAAATTTATATGTAATGTGTCACGAGACAAAAAGGTGCAGTTTTTACGCTCCTAAAGATTTGAAATGTAAGAACTCCACATTAAAATGTCTGAAACCATCTTGACCTTTGTTCCATGTTTAGTTGAGGGTTGAAGTCAGAACGAGACTAAACGTAACGTGAAGAAAACTTTAAACATCAACTCGTCTGAACGTTTCTGCCGAGTCACATCAGATCTTCATGTGTTCACTGATGTGCAAAACAAAAATAATTCTTAATGTAACAAATGACGTTTACAGTTTCAGTGCACTCATCATTTAACTGTAACGTCCTGCCTCCATCATGTCTGTCGATATAATGATGAATTACTTCCTAACATCAGTTTAGTTATTCATCTGTAGCGCCTCCACTTACAGTCTTTGAATGTGTGTGTGTGTGCGCAGGAGGTGCTGTTTCCAGCCCGGGTGGTGTACGACCTGTTGTTCTACTTCATCGTCATCATCATCGTCCTCAACCTGATCTTTGGCGTCATCATCGACACGTTTGCGGACCTGAGGAGTGAGAAACAGAAGAAAGAGGAGATTCTGAAGACCACCTGCTTCATCTGTGGTGAGCAGAATCAAAGTGTCTGAGTGAACAGCAGCTCAGTCGTCTCAGAGGTGAAGACGGACTCTGACCTCCAGTTTTGTGTTTCAGGTCTGGAGAGAGACAAGTTCGACAATAAGACGGTGTCGTTTGAGGAGCACATCAAACTGGAGCACAACATCTGGAACTACCTGTACTTCATCGTTCTGGTGCGCGAGAAGAACAAGACGGACTACACCGGTCCCGAGAGCTACGTCGCTCACATGATCAAGGTGAGAAATTTTACAGACGGCGGCCGTTTAAACCCTGAGAGCCCGTCTGCACACGGAACCGAACCTGTTCTGTCTGTTTCAGAACAACAACCTGGACTGGTTTCCACGGATGCAGGCCATGTCTCTGGTGGTAACCGATGGCGACGGGGAGCAGAACGAGATGAGGATGTTACAGGACAAACTGGCAGCGACAATGAAGGTGGTGACGACACTGACCACTCAGCTGACAGAGCTCAAAGAGCAGGTGAGACACACACACAGACAGACACACACACCTGGAAGAAAACAGCAGCTTTCAGGAGAAGATCTTTCTCTCTCCTTCTCTAGCTGTCTCTCTCTCTCTCTCTCCTTCTCTAGCTGTCTCTCTCTCTCTCTCCTTCTCTAGCTGTCTCTGTAGCTCTCTCTCTCCTTCTCTAGCTGTCTCTCTCTCCTTCTCCAGCTGTCTCTCTCTCTCCTTCTCTAGCTCTCTCTCTCTCTCCTTCTCTAGCTGTCTCTCTCTCCTTCCTGTGAAATAAAGACAACCTGTTTTCAGCAGTTTTGCTTCAACAGCTGCAGTGATGTCCTGTAACCTTACCGTCCCTCCTGTGTTCCCGTAGATGACGGAGCAGAGGAAGAGGAGGCAGAGGATGGGATTCGTTGACGTCCAGGCGGGAGGAAGTGCTGCGCTGCCTCCCAGCGCCGGAGGAGGAAACCACCAGATCTACAAGTCATAAAGAGAAACAGCTGATCATCAACATGTGACGACTGACTGTTCACTACAGGATCCACATGTGTCAGCTGGACTGATGGACTGACGGCCTGTCCCACTGGAGCTCACGTTAAAACACTAGAACAAAGATGTAAAACTGATGTTTCTCACTAAAACACATGAGAGCTTGTTGTTTTTACTTTGTAATGTCTGGCTGATGGACGGTGACCACGGTGACACGCTGATCTCAGCTCAGCTTTTGATTTATTTTAATATTTTGCTGTTAAGCACAAAAGCTGCGTGTGTGTGTACGTTTTCTAAAGCAACGATAAAAAACAAATACTCAATATTCAGATAAAATGTTCAGTGTCACAGTCTGAGCTGTCAGAGGTCCGACGGTTTCCACAAGAGGTAGACCGATCATCTGTATCAATTACTGATAATGTGATACTTTAGTCACTAAAGTTATCAAACACATGCAGTGGAGAGGAAGGATAAACTGTACTTTCTTATTTCATCACTGGTTGGTTGAAATTTGGACACAAAGATTTTAATTTTGACTGCAAATGATTTGGTCGACCTCAGATCACAGCCCGACTCAGAGCTCCGGCCTCCGGACGTCAGCTGGAGTCATAGTTCAAAACAAACTGTTCAAATGTTTCGACTTTCATGAAAAATCAATCAGAGACTTCCTGGTTGGAGGTCGTCAGGCTGTCAGTGTGTGTGTGTGAGAGAGAGAGTGTGTGTGTGTGTGTGTGTGTGTGTGTGTGAGCTCACTTCAGTCGTGTTCAGAGGATGTACATAGAGACTGACCTGCTGATGACAGAATTAAATATTTCAGTTTGTTTGAATGTGAAGTGACTTTATTGTAAATCTGGGAAAAGGTAGTTTTTATGTGCTGTTATTATTATTCTGGTTTAATAGTGACGTATTTAAGACGAGAGCAGCTCCTGTTTGTTTTAACACTGTAGCTCAGTACAGACACTGGATCTAAGACAACTGCTTTAGTTTGTGGAAATAAGGTTCGTTTGTTTTTCAATGAGAACAGACGGGTGCACACAGTGAGGAGGAGGAGGACGGTGTGATGAAGAACACATCTTCAAAGAAATAAAATATTTAATGAACAAAGTGTGTTTGTTTTTAACTTAATGGATTCTGGAGGTTTTCATGGTCACGACTATGTTTACAGGTTGTTTCACTCATCTTCAGAAGAGTGCAGCTGCTTTTCCTTAAATATCCTTCAGGACAAAGAATCCATTTGAATCGAGCCTCCTAGTTCAAATCATCTGACCTGTATCATCTACAGCTTTACTCCAAATACCTTTAAAGTTATTTTTTAAAGTTTGTCACCGAGTGAACTGGTTAAAATTAATAATAGAAACAACTAAAGCTTACAAAAAAAATGTCAACTGAAAATTTTGTTTCTCCAAAAACATTTCAACTGTTGAAATCGCAGCTACAATTTTGAGAAAAAGATTTCAGTTGAAATGTTTCACGTTACATCACCAACTGCTTCCACATGAATCACACTTCAGACATAATAATGTTGTGAATATTAGTTAAATAAAAAGTTACTTTGCACATGGTTTTTTTTTTCAGTTGAATTTTTTTATTAGAAATATAATTTTCTGTTTAAATCTTTTTAAGTTGTTTAAGTGTTTTTGTGATATTAATTTTGGCCACAAGAGGCTGAAAAATGTTTTTTTTGCTTGAGAAAAAAAATTCAGTCAAAATCTTTCAGCAGGAAATTCAGAAGGATTATGATTTATCTTTTTTAAAAAAAAAAACATTTCTGAGAACATTTTCAGTTGATTTTTTTCCGTGTCTGTCAGAGTGTGGGGAAAGTTTGGCGGGAGATTTTTATTTTTGATTTGTTTTTGTAATACTGATTTTGACCACATGAGGCTGAAAAATGTTTTTTCCTCTTTTGAGAAAAACATTTTAGCTAATTCATTTATATTGTCAAAAAAACCTCAACTGAATATTTCTCTCAAAACAAAATATTTCAACAGAATTTTTTTTCTCCAGAAGAAAAACAAACACAAAAATGAGTCTTAGAAAAACAAGAAAACCTCCTGTCAAACTTTTGTCCCTCCTCAGTTTCACTGTTTTCAATATTCCACTTTTTCTCAACAACAAAAACAATTCAACAATTTTTTCACTTTGTTTCACACGAAAAAAAAAAAAATCTCATGAAATGCATCTTCTGGGGAAAAATTAATATTACAAAAACAAACAGCCACAAACATGGCAGACAAAGGGAGATGCACTGTAGCGCTAAACACAGCGGACTGCCACACCAAGTCACTGATCTGCTCAGTGATACTAACACCTATGAGACTGAGGCCAGATCCTCCCAACAGCTACAAAAACAAGGTTATAGAATATCTGCAACAACTGGACCAGGACAAAGTCACTGACAGGCCATTATATTACAGACTGTACCCCGGGAAGCCATCCCATGTATCTACATATCCAGCACTTAGCCAGTGTCCGAGCTCTGGTCGGTAACACTCAACACCAAACTCACAGGATTTCACCAACGAGGTGAGAGAGAAACACTGGACTCAGACGAAACACTGGTTTCTTATGTCATCACTCTTTACATGCATTCCTTCTCAAGAAGCTGTTAAGATGGTGAAGAAACACCTGCTACAGGACAGCACTTTGTCCAGCAGAACCAACTCCACCCCAGACCACATTTGTGCCTTACTGGACCTCTGACGACCACCTACTTCCAGTACAGTGAAGGTTTCTACAGACACAAGCCCGGCTGTGCCATGGGCTCACCGGTGTCCCCAATGGTGGTCAACCTCTACATGGAAGAAGTTGAGAGCAGAGCCTTTATCACCTTCACAGGAACTGCTCCTAGCCACTGGTTCAGGTATGTGGACCACACCTGGGTCAAAATCAGAGCAAGGGAAGTGGAAGCCTTCACAGAACACATTAATGCTGTGGACAATATCAAGTTCACATGGGAAGATGTCAGAAGAGACAGTCTGCCCTTCTTGGACTGAGCAGTACACACTGAAGAAGACAGAAGCCTCAACACTGACGTGGACAGAAAACCTACACACACTACAGTACTTGCTGTCTGACTGTCCTCAGCCACTGGAGCAGAAGCTGGGGGTCATCAGAACCCTAAACCATCGCACTGAGACCGAGCCCACAAAGACAGAGGGGAAGGAGAAGGAACAGAAGCACATCAGGGGACTTAAAACCTGTGGCTACCCAAACTGGACCTTTGTCAGAACCTCTAAAAGATCCAGAGCAGACAGAGAGGAGGAGACGAGAAAACGTAACATCGTCATTCCCTCTGTCACAAAACTGTCAGTAGAAATTTGAAGTAGAAAAGATTTTTTTTGTGTTTGTCTTTGTAATACTCACTTTGACCACAAGAGGCTGAAATCATTTCAGTTGCCATTTTTCTTTTTTTGAGAAAAATATTTCAGCTAAGGTCATTTATTTTCTCAAAACATTTCAACTGGACATTTTTTCCTCTCGAAACAAAAAATTTCAACAGAATTTTTTTTCTTCAGAAACTTTTGTTTAGTGGGTAATGTAACCTCCGCTCCACCATGAGTAAAGATACCGCCAGCAGAGTAAAGACTCCCCTTTACGTCATTTTAGTTTATAATGTGTTGGTGTGGGATCCTCAGCCTGTGTTCGTCCGTGCATGTATGCAGGTAATACATAGTGCCGTAGAGACCTGGCATGCTAAGGTCAGTACACTGTAATAAGTGTTGTGCAGAAAACTCCACATGTTGCCTGCCGTGTGTTTGAGCCAACCGGAGCTTCCCGCTCTGAAGCTGACATAACCTTCCCTTCACCAGCCCACGTTACAACCGGAAGATTAAAAGTGAAAATTTTGTTTCTCAAAATAAAAATGTCACCTTTGTTTCTACCTCCTGAAATGCTTCTCTTGACCAAAAAAAAATAAATCTGAAACTTGTGTTTCTCATGGTCAAAGTGAATATTACAAAATGAGCCTAACCAAAAAAAAAAAAAAAACTTTTCAAAAAACGGCGGCAACTGAAATTCTGGACAAAAAAATTCTCAAAAAATGTCAACTTAATTTTTTAAGGCTAAAAAAATAAATAACCTCAATAAGACTCTTGTGGTCAAACTGAACATTACAAACCAAACATGAGCCTTACAAAAAATCTCCTGGCAACTTTTCTCCCCTCAGATTCACATGTGGAAAGAAGACGAAGCTGCCGTAAAGCACCAGTTGACTTTTGGGTGAAAGAGGCGAGATCAGTGTCAAACGACCGACAGCTCTGGTGTTACCGACTTTTCTCTTCGAAAGAAAAACAAAATTCAAATTATTATTTAATTGAAAAATAATACTTACATTAAGCTCTACTGTAGTTGCATGACTTCGTTTGGTGGCATTACGACTCAACAAGTTGCAAACACAACGCAACACAACACAACACCACACCACACCACACCACACAACACAACACCACACCACACAACACAACACAACACACTCCCTCAGCTGAGAATCGACAGCTCAGATCTACTGACCAGTGTCACCATTTACAAAGGATCTGATCATGAATCGAGGTTTTTTACAGATTCAAAGCTGAAACTCTGAACCTGGTCCAGACCAGGTGATGTCTGACCAGGTGATGTCTGCAGCTTAAGTTACCATGGTGATCTAACCAGGTTAAAGAGAGCCACCTTCGTAATAAAAAACGCTGGCTTTACACTCAACATACCTCTCTAACCCACTAATCTCACTTCATTGTACACCCCCATGGTGTGTGTGTGTGTGTGTGTGTGTGTGTGTGTGTGTGTGTGTGTGTGTGTGTTGCTCTATAAATAGTGTTATTGTTCTCAGCTCATCCTGCTCTGTCAGTCTTTGTGATCTCATGTTATTATGTCTGAGGGATGGATTCATCCATGTTCCTACCATGTTTCCATTAGAACAGGTGACACCGCTCTGTGGTACCTATGGACTACATGTGTTTAACACACTGTGTGTGTGTGTGTGTGTGTGTGTGTGTGTGTGTGTGTGTGTGTGTGTGTGTGTGTGTGTGTGTGTGTGAGAGCCTGGAGCTTTGCTGTGGAGCCTCAGTGGTATGCAGCTCCAGCTGTTGGCTGTCACAGACTGCAGCAGCTGCTCGCTCAGTTAGCTTCAGAGAAGCACAAACACAAAGAGCTAAATGTGTGTAAATATGTTTATATGCTAAAATAAAGATCCAGCCATCATCTCCTCCATGCTGATATAAAGTCAGGTGAAGGTTCGTAGTCCACAAAACATTTGTGGCGCGTCACAGTAACACAGCTCGTCCGCTGTAATCCAAGTCTCCAGAAGTCCTGTCTGAAGTGGCTGCACGAGCTCAAACTCATGTCGAGGGCGTAAATAACGTCTCCTCAGATCAGTGTGATCTCTTCTCTCCTGCAGACTGATCACAGCAGACGAGCTGTGGAGACGTCTGATGTTTAAATCCAGTCTCCAGCTGCTTCAGTTGTTTTCAGTCTGTCTTATTGTGAAGCTCCAGACTGCTGTCAGCTTTATAATGACTTTTTAATGTAAACAGCTGAACCAGACAGGAAATGTGCAGTAAAACCAAAATCAGGTGCTAAACTGAAACCAAACTGGAGCTTGAATGTATCAGTAGAGCGCATACCTCCACCAGGGCCCAACAGCCCTCCTTTATACTCACTCAGACACCAGCCGCCTAAATACACCTGATGTTTTCATCAGGACCCAGGCCGTGAGAAAATTAATACAAATGTTGAACACTGCTCTCTCTCACAGTGTTTGAGAAAATAAAGAATATCTGGATCCACGAGTCCATGAGGTCCAATCTGAGCCGAGACTCAACCTCAACCAACCAGCCAGAGGTCAGAACGTCTGTATGGAGGCTGCCGGGGATTTTAACACTGGGCTCATGAATCCTCCAACATCAGAAATATTAAGTGTGTGTGCTCCATTTTGACGACGGTTAAAATCTCACTGCATTTTTAACCAAACGTTTTTTCTAGTTGAGTTTTATTTGTGTTTACAGGCGAAACACAAAGTTCTGACTAAAGACTCGTTAATACGGGTCTGTTTGTCCAACTGGGGACAGAAGCTGATTTGTGGATCAGTGGTTAAGATTTGGATCAGGGCGGGGAAATGAAAGTGACAGAGTGTGTGTGTGTGTGTGTGTGTGTGTGTGTGTGTGTGTGAGATCCTGAGTGACAGCAGAGGGATTGTGGGGACTAGCTCGGGGTTCCCTTGGCGTCTCTTTGTTCAACTAAAATAAGTTTATCGCACCGTCCCATTGCTCTGAGACACACTGAGTGAGAGTGTGAGTGTGTGTGTGTGTTGAGCTGTGGTTGGTATGACAGGTGTGTATGTGTGTGTGTGTGTGTGTGTGTGTGTGTGTCGTGTGGCTCATATGTGGAGGGTTTACAGGGTGTTACAGTGGCATTAACACAAGCGATGTGTGTGTTTTAAAAGTAATGAATGTATTATTTGTATTATTAAGAATCATCAGAACTTTCTCCTATAAATTATTATTTAAATGATTCATGTATGCGACGCTGCCTCAGACTGAAGCTGCTCTGTTGTTACTTCAGTTACCTGCACAACGGTGGATTTTAATCCGTTCATAGATCATCAAGTTAAAGGTTAATCAGACGCCAACAATCACAATCACAGGGTTAAAATTAAATCAAACTGCTCACAGCACAAAGTCTTCTTCCAGGATCTGTGCTCACTAAAGTATTAGTGGATCACAGAATCAATTAAACTTTTGATCCATGATTTGATTTTTAATTCAGCACTGACGGCTCTGCCATCGTTAGACTCTCACATCTGTATCAGTGAAGATCAGCTGGTCACTGGTTTTATGTCCTGACAAACTGTCACTTTCATTTTCAAACTCTCAAAGATAGCTTAGCATTAGCCTGCAGCTAGGTTAGCATTAGCCTACCGCTCCAGACTCTTCTCCTGTGTGATGACGACGATCAGCTGACTGGACAGAAGAAACTCTGACAGCGACGGACATGTTGGTTTATTTCTATTTTTCAGAGATCTTTTATTTATTTGTTTGTGAGGAGGTTTCACTCTGGACGGATTTGTGAAACTGAACTTTAAATAACAAACTGAATTGTTTGTTGTTGAACTCTGGAATCTTTACTTTAGTGAATTTTATTTGAATTTGCAAAAAGACACCAGGACAAAATCACACTGTTGTTTTAAAATACTCCGATTTTTTTAAGAAGAGTTTGAAAATGTTGTTTGTCAGGACATAAAACCAACAACCTGCTGATCTTTACTGATCCAGAGTTGAGAGTCTAACGATGGCCGAGACGTCAATGATGAAAAAAAAATTTAATTGAAACGTGAATGTGGAGAATTGTAACAACCCAATCACAAATACATGGTTCTCACTGGAGCAGAAAGAGGATGAAAACTTGTAATCTGAAAAGTAACTTGTAACTAAAGCTGCCAGACAGTTGTAGTGAAATAAAAAGTACAGTATTTGACTTTGACTCAGATGTAGAAGAGTAGAATTATAAAGATGCAAAAAATGGAGGTAAATCACCTCAAATGTGCATTAAAGGAAAGGACTTGAGTAAATCGTGTGTGTGTGTGTGTGTGTGTGTGTGTGTGTGTGTGTGTGTGTGTGTCAGTATTTAGTCTAACACAAAGTGACTCTGGATTAGAGAGAATCAACAGAGAGACAGCTGCAGGGAGAGAGAGACGAAAGAAAAGTAAAATAAAACCTGAAAACAAGAAGAGGACAGAGAGAAACAGAGAGGAGGTGATGAAGAGATAAATACAGTTAAAATAAAGTTAAATCTGTCCGTCCTCCTCGTTCACTTTGTTACTCTCCCGTCAGAGAACGAGACAGCTGATGTATGAAGGGATGAAAAGGTGGAGGGATGTAGAGGAGAGAGACAGCTGGTAGGGATGGGAGGATGGATGGATGGATGGATGGATGGATGGAGGGCTTACAGAGAAATGTGTAGTGGCTTCAGCAGTAAGTCTGTGAGTAAACCTTTATTTATAAAACACCTTTAAACACTAACGGGTCACAGAGAGCTCAGCCAACATCACAGCGACAGGAACAGAAAGGACTCACGAGATTCTTCCACAACTGAAAATCCATCAATAAAAATCTAATCTGTCAATAAAAGTCTACAGAGAACTGGTTTCTTTAAAAGTCCAACATGAGACAGAAATACACAACTCCACTGAGGTCGATGTGGACGAAGCTAAAAGTCTTTAAAGGTCAGAAACACGAGCGGATCTTTCCAAACATCTAGTGAAACTACATCACACTCAGGAGGAGAAAGTCCGTTTTCATCTCTGGTCACATCCTCCTCAGGTACGTAACGTATGTTAGCAGCCTGAAGTCTTCACAGAGTTAACCAAATTATACAAACGTGCAAATGATTAAAAGTAACTATCAACCAGCTGATTGTTTAGATATTAAAATGCATTCATGACCACGATCTGAAACGTCAGCGCGCTGACGGATGACGCAGACTGTTAGCTACCGTCACAGCTCGATAACATTTCAGCAGTGTCAGTTACTCGCCTTCGACAAGCTAATGAAGCTAACGAGTGATTTTATTTCCCAGCCTGCTGTGTTGTTCTGTGTCATACCTGCAGATTTGGGTCATTCATAAATAAAAAAATATTCAATGAGACTTTCACCTGGTTAAAATAAAGTAAATGCATGCAGGATATAGTCTGTTCATGTATTCTACAAATAGGTTAAGTATGAGGAAAATAAGCAATAGTAATTCTTTTCTTAATTTGTTTCTTTTAAAGAGTACTGTTAAAATAGCAGATCAATAAGCAGCATCAGCAGAAGTGCAGGTAAATCTAAAGTTACCCATCAATAACTCCATGTTCAGTATCTTAACAAACATCGTAAACAAATAATGGATTCATGTCAGAGCTGCAACGATTAGTTGATTAATCATTGAGTCGACACAAAGGAAATTGATCTTCAACTTTCTTTAATAAGCGATGAATCGTTTCTCTTAAAAGTATCAATAAGAACCAATAACAGCACCGTTTAAAGTACCGGATCGATCAGCAGCATCAATAAGTCTGCTGAGTCGTATTAAATGCAAAGCTCAGGGGTCACCTCGATCATTACGATGGATCCTCTGTCCATCAACATTTTTCTGCTCTTCGCCCTTAAAGCACCAACGAGTTTTAATTTAATCCAAGTTTAGCTCTGATCAGAGTTTTAGAAAAACTAGGTTTAAAATGAAGCAGAGCTGCATCATTAAGAATTAACCTCTGCTCAAGTCAAACAGAGTTGAAACAATGTGGAGATGCTGCCAACATTAAAATAAATAACTACACTCATTAGTTTGAGTCTGTCGCTTCACTTTATTTCAGTCACTTGATTATTTTGCCATGTTAACAGTTAAACCTCCTCTGGTGTCGGTCTAAAGTTAATACTGGATCACAGTTTGAAGTTCTGGTGCAGCAGAATTGAATCTAATCTACATTTAAAGTGAAAACTAAACTTTAAGACAGTTTTAAAAGTTTGTGCAACAGAATTTAAAGTTAAACTTTGATGTAATCAGATTTAAAAAGTTCATCCTTGTAGTTGTAATCTGCTCTGAGGATAACGAGCTGTGATTAAAGCTTCATTAACACAGTTAATCATGACACACACACCTGTTGTGTGTAGGTATGAATTTCAAGATTGTAGTTGATACTGTGATTGGATGATTGTGGCTTGGGGGAGGGGTTACAGTCAACTAGTGTCTTATACAAATAAACTGGGACCTTGAATCTGTCTGTGGTCTGTGGGCTTCATCAGACACATCAGGAACTGGTCTGACATCAGCTCCACTGGAGTTGCGGCAGGTCAATGATTCACCAACATAAAGAGACTTGTGAAGGACCTGTGAGTTACTACAAGTGCCTTAAAATGTCTGCAGGATTTGCAGCCACAGAAGTCAGTCTTAATGAGACTCTGAGTTTAAAGAGGCAGCAGGTCAGAGGTCAGCAGAGGACGAGTCGTTCTGCAACTCCAACAAAGTTTAAAGAGTAAAAGTGGCATCAGGTTGAAGCCAGAAGCCTCCAGTTTAATCCCACAGCAGAGCTACGATTTCACTTCGACCAGACAGAGCAACGAAAACACAACACACCGCTGTCCAAGTGTGTGTGTGTGTGTGTGTGTGTGTGTGTGTCATACCAACAGCTAATGAAACCTGTTGTGTGTCATTGCCACATTTATACCCGTCAGTCACTGATGGGGGATTACAGAGAGAGAGAGGGAGGGAGGGAAGTGGATGATGGGAGATTAAGATGGAGCCTGTTTGAGTTAAAGGACAATTACAACCATCAGGTAGAAGATTGTGTTTCCTGAAGTACAAATCAAACCACTTAAAGCCTCCATCAAGCTGCTGAACCTAAAATCTCAAATCTAAGTGCAACAGAGCGACATGTAATAAACACACAAACATCAGCACTTTGTGTCTTTTCTCAGCCGACGTGTTTCCAAAGTCAAAACTCTCAGTGTTGAATTTGGTGCAATTTTGTACTCACAACAGATGAAACATTAATAAATCTGAAGCTGGACTGATGTGATCCCTCTGACATGATCTCACGGGGAAGCAGACGCAAACAAAATGCTGATTAGCGTGGTGCAACAAACAACGTGCTGTAGTAACGTGTTGCAGTGAGAAAAAACTAAAAGCAGAAGGTCCAAACACGTTTTCTATTCTTCACTGTAGTATGCTAGCTAACGTTAGCCTCAAGGGCTAGGATGTTTATAGTTGTTTGGCAGCACTGTCAGCACCGTCGTTGAGGTCCGGCTCTGACAGTACTGATGTTATCATCCAGATTATAAATCGCATCAAACATGTCTGATATTATCAGGACGGCCCGATGAGTCTGTGAGCAGTTCACGAGGCTTCAGACTGGATCTGAAAACCCTGAATATTATCAGATCATTTGTGCCGAACAGCTTGTTTTCAACAGCACTGCACCGTAATAAACCAGAACAAGATGACATCACTAAAAACAAGTCTGATGGGTAAACAGGTGACTGGACAGTCATCGACCCCTGAGCCCTCCATCTTCCTAACATCGTGATTTAAAAGCCACCACCCCGAGTCTCCATGACACCCGTCTTAAACAATAATTGTCTAATGATAATTTTGTTATCAAGCCTTTTTTACTGCCTTGCACATTTAACTGTGAAGATTTCAACATGCAACCATTAAGTTACACAAACATATTTGGAAGAGAAAACAAACTTCCTTCAATCACTTCCTGTTTTAAGATTAATCTTCTGTTTAAAAGAGCTGATTCAAAAATCTCAATGCGTCTGAAGAAGGACAGATGGATGAGTCAGAGTGATATAATATAGAGCAGGAGGACAGTTTCCATAGATAGTCGGTGAGAGATGTGGGCTTTAGCTCTGCTTCACTTTGGTATTCCATACCGACCACAGCAGGCCTTTTATGACCGTCCAGCAGGACCAGTCTGACCAATCAGCTGCAGCAGAGGAGGTCACATGCCTTCACAGGGAGGTTATAAAGTGATGTGATGCTCTGTGGGATGACTTATTGTGTTCTTCTGCTGTTCACATCATCTCAAACTGCACTGCAACAAAAACTGAATCCACCGGAAGAGCTTCAGACCCGAGCAGACTGACCCGGCACCGTGAGTACACAGCGCTGAGACGTGTTGGATGTTCAAACTTTTACTTAGAAATCTGCTTTTCTGAGACATGAAGCGGCTCCAAACACTACAGTACCCATGAGCCTCAGCAGTCGTTGCTATGGTGAAGACTATCAGGAGCACAGTCATTGTGCAGTCAGGAAGAAGAAACTGGTTCAAAAGCCAAAATTCAACTGACTCAACTTTCTGAGTTTATCTACAGGTTTTACAAATGATGCCACATTAAAGGTAGTTTTGTTCCAGTCCAGTGAAGCTGCTGACTGCACCTGACGTTCACTCCCTCTTAACACAGTGATCGGTCAGCTGAGGGAAAGTGTCAAAGGAAACGGTTTGAACTCTCAAACTATTCAGTCAACTTTTAATGTGAACAACCTGCAGGAGAGAAAATGTGCTCAAATTATCCTCAGATCCAAACAAACACTGCGTCCCACTCTGTCAGTCTGTGACCATCAGCTGGTCTGTCTGAGCTCACCTGTTGTGAAGGTGACAGGTGACACACCTCTCAACGACCTGCAGATATGAGCTTTTATCACAGATCGTCAGGATAACTTGATGGTGAATGTCCATTATCAGGGTGATGGTGAATATCCTCACACGAGTGACATGAATGCTTTGTTCAATAACGTTCACTCCTCTGTTGATCTCCTGATGTGTTCGTTAATTGCCACAAGGGGGAGCGAGCGTCTTTCAATCGCTCCAGGATCCTTCAGCTGTCGTCAGACTGTCTGCTTCCAACAGCTTTTCATTTAGTGCCTGGCTTTTACAGTTCAGCTAAATCTGATGTGTATGTGTACGTGTACTTCTATATCAACTAACTGAATCAGTCTAATTATATTAAACCTTTGAGTCCCATAATTCTGCATTTTGTTTGGTATAAAAACGTTATATAATGTAAGAACATCAAACAACATTGAAGGTTTTATTTTTATTTCACTATATTTTGTATGAAGTCAAACAGTGAAGTCAGACGTGTGTACGTTCTGTAAGGAGACGAGGTGAACGCCATTTATTCATTATTGTTTTTTGTAGCATCTTATAATAACCATCACTGAGACATTTTGGTCAATTAAACTGTAGTTAAAAGTTATTTGACTGTTAAACAATGAAATTCTTTATAAAGCATTTCTTAAGCAACTGTTTATTGATGTTAATGAACCTTTTCATTTCATTAACACTCATATAAGAGTTAACTAACTAAATGTAACATGTACTAATGATGATTATAAGTATTTGATTTATAAGTATATGTTTTAGTGCCGTTTCGAGAGTTTTAAGCTTATTATGGTGTCCGTCAGTTAATATAATGAATTGCAATTATTTTATTATTATTGACGTAAACTGTTCATATCATCGTGCCTACACTGGCCTGGAGGTGGCTGGACGGGGGATGTGTAGGTCAATACTACTTTTCCTCCAGCACTTTAATAAAGTCACGGTTCACCTCAAGCTTCACATCAACAGTCGGATCCTCTCTGATCGGACGTCTCAAGGATTTTAATTGAATTCTATGTTTTCAGTGTTGTTGATTCTGGGCGGCTTCACGTTCTGGTCGAGCCCGGGTTAGTACAGGATCACACTGACAAGCAGCAGCAGTACTGTGTGACGATGGCTGAGGACTTTAAAACAGTTATTTACAGTCAGGATTTGTCCAGGCAGTTTGTCTGTGGGTGCGACAGTGAATCAGCTCCGGCATGGAGGGAAGATAATACAGGGAGAGGCCCGAGCATTTCAGATGGATCCTCTTGAGCTGATGTGGCAGCTGTTCTCTCGGTCTGAAATCCTGTGTAATGCACCGAGGTAAGCCAAATGTATTGTCAAAATGGCTGCCATGCCAGTTTGTTGACATCACGGTTTAGTTTGGGTCTTCACTGAGCCTGCAGACTTCAACAGAGCAGTAAAGGACATTATGTGATCTGTTTTATCGTGATGTTGGGCGATAACTCTTCAGGTTTAAATCTGGTTAGAGTCTGTACTTTATGTTCTAGCATGAATGAGACGTACTGTGTGGATCACAGCCTGATGTATCTTCCTTCTCTGTGTCATAGAGCTCCATTAGAAACACATCAATGAGCCACACTGCTGTTCCTTCATCACCACGAACACACACTGTAGTTTATTTTTGCACACACACCGCCCTGCTGACACGAATACTCACTAGAGCACCAAATGTGGATTAATCTGCTGCTAAAAATAATCCAAAACCAAATGCAACAACTTCCTCCTGTTTGATAGAAATTACAGCGAGCAGCTGTTACAAAACTACTGTACTTAAAAAGAGAAGAAGAGGAAGAAGAGGAAGAGGAAGAGGAAGACGAAGAAGGTGAAGAAGAAGGTGAAGAAGAAGAGAATATTGAGAATATTTATGTTTGCACACATAAATAACGCCACCAAACAAAGTCGTACAATTACAGCAGCGCTTACTGGAAGTATGTAAATATATATATATATAATTAGAAAAGTCTGTAACACCAGAGACGCGGTTGTTTGACACATATCTCGCCCCTTATCCACCAAAAGCCAATCATCTGCCTTATAGCAGCTCAAGCAGGAAAGATATCAGCCAACTGCACTGTTGCACCGACAGGAGTGAGAATGACAACAGTTTTAATGTGACGTGATTCAAACATTAACAATAAACTCAGGTTTGTTCAGGTGTTCTGGTCGGCTCAGCTGACAGCGTCACATCTCACCGCTCTGGATCGAGCAGTAACAGAAAGTTTGGAACCAGGCTACAGTGTTACGACATATCACCATATAATCATATCCAACATGTAACACCGTGTATAGTCTCATCATCATGATAACGACATATTTAAATGCTACAGACTGCTCCTTTAAACAACGTGTTCCTGTCCTCAGATGTCTCAGTTCTTGGATATGAAGGAGTTTGGAGAAGCTGGTCGTTACCTTCGTCTCACCAACCTGGAGCATCTGGCTGCCAGGGCCCAGGCTTTTGATGGTAAACACATGTACACCTGTGTTTTAAAGACGACACCTGTGCAGCTGTTTTTGTTCTTAAAAATATAAATACAAACAAAATTATAGCAAATAAATCTATTTTGATTTTATGTTGATAGAAACATTACATTTTCTGGAGTTTTAAATCATCTAAATAATCCTTTAAAGTAAATGTTTTTCTGTTTCCGCACGTGTCGGCTGAGCACTAACTTTAAAACACTGTGATCCGACTCCCTCAGGGACGAAGAGAATCTGGATGCCTGATGATGCTGAAGCGTATATAGAAGTGGAGATCAGAGAGCTGAATGGAGACAAGACCACCGTGGAGACCAAGGACGGACGGGTTGGTTCATCACTTAGTTAATATTAATGTTTACGTTTAAAAAAAATATTAGTCCATTAGTTCTTTAGTTATTCAATCTGTGAGTCACTCAGATCAAATATAATGATACTTTTCAGGGCTGATACAAAAAATGATTATTAGAAATCAAGGAGACTGATAACAGATATCTGGAGCTGATATTCATTTGGTGTAAAAGTAAAAATCTTAGTGTCAAAAGTACAATTTACTCAAAGAACTTTACTCGATTATTTCCTTTTTCTGCTACTTTTATATTTATATCCAGACGTCTGGTACGTGTGTGTGTGTGTGTGTGTGTGTGTGTGCGCGCGCTTCAGTTTCTGATAGTGAAAGAAGACGACCTCCAACCAATGAACCCTCCGAAGTTCGACATGATAGAGGACATGGCCATGTTGACTCACCTGAACGAAGCTTCGGTCCTCTTCAACCTGAGGAGGAGATACAGCATGTGGATGATTTATGTTAGTGTTTGTTCTGATACACACACTTTAAAAATCTTTGCACAAAACCTGCTTCATCTTTTTATCTTTCCTCCTCATCCTACTTTCTTTCTTCACGTCAGACCTACTCTGGTTTGTTCTGTGTGACCGTCAACCCGTACAAATGGCTGCCGGTCTACTCTGCCGCGGTGGTAGCAGCCTATAAAGGGAGGCGTCGTACAGACACGCCGCCACACATCTACGCCATCGCTGACAACGCCTACGTCGACCTGCTGCAGAGTGAGTCACCTGTAACCTCTGACCTCTAACACTATATAGCCCTGTGTATATGGCTCCAGGTGAGCTGCAGCTAACTGTTACAACCAAAAAGGATGCTGATGGAAAGTCTGGTGAAGTTTTGTAGTCCACTACTATCATATAAATAACCGTAGATAAAAAGACTTTGCATAAATTTATCCTTTAAAACCCCTCAAATAATGAAACTGTCAAAGTTCTTTAAAAAGAGGCTCGAGGTCCTGAAGTGTCTTAAGATGGCTACAAAAATAAAAAGCATTCACACTGGAAAGTTTTGGGCCCTTTGGACTAACGAGACATATTTTCCTTTTGCACGGCTTCGTTTTCCTCCACAGATCGAGAGAACCAGTCGATGCTGATCACGTAAGTCACAGCTGCTTTCACATCACTAACAAATGTAATCTCATATAAACACAAACACAAATCAAAGCTTTATACGAAACATTAAGAGCTGAATACGCTTCAATTCACTGGTGGAATGTAATCGAGTACATAAGTATTCTACTGTTACTGAACTTTATACTTCTACTCGACTACATCTCAGCGGCACAGTTAACCATGTATCTCCAGATGTGTTGATGTTGTATGTTTGTGATAAACTGAAGGATGAAGTGTTTCTTCATATGTTGAGAAAATTCTCCTTCTGAAGATAAATAAACTCTTTACAAACCATCTTGTGTTTCCTGGAAGCTGCATCACCACAGCTGAAAACAGGCTGTTACTTTTTACAGATACGTGGTTCTCAATACTTTAATTAAGTTGGTTTTGAATTCAGGACTTTGACTTGTAGTAGAGTTTTATCTACACATCCTTTTTTCATTTTCTACACTACACATCCTTCATTTGTCTGTAACAGCGAGCTCCAATCTGACTTTCAACACATTAATCCGAAACGGTTTGCATGAATGAGCATGAAGTGTTTTAAGCTGCAGACTTCATTTTCTTTAACTGTACTTTTGAACTATTCAAAAATTATGTTCCTGAAAATGTTTTTCTAACCGTACCTTCGTCCTCTGTCGTCCTGTCAGCGGAGAGTCAGGCGCAGGGAAAACAGTCAACACCAAGCGGGTGATCCAGTACTTCGCCATCGTCGCTGCTCTGGGGGAAAACGTGAAGAAAGGAGTGAGTCAACATTTCTCTGTGTTTCTGTGTTTCTGTGTGTCTATGTGTCGATCAGTCATCAGTAACCTCGTCTGTCTCTGGTTATTCAGGGCTCTTTAGAGGACCAGATCATTGAAGCTAATCCTGCCATGGAGGCGTTCGGCAACGCCAAGACCATCCGTAACGACAACTCTTGTCGCTTTGTGAGTTCAATAATGTCAATATTAATGAGTATGAAGAGTTGGGTTGTATGTTGTTATTTGTCACCTGTGGTCGAAGGTTACACTTGTTTAAGCACTGTACTTAAGTAATTGTAATTTTTTATTGAGAGAGTATTTTCCTCTCATGCCACTTTATGCTTCTAATCTAATGACATATGGTAAAATGGTATAACAGTTACAGAGGACATTTTTATCATTTTATGTTGATAGGTTAATTTCTTGATTAAAGTCACATATTTTCACCATAGTAACATTTTCAATGCAGGATTTTTCTCTGTATTTTTACGGTTGTGGTATGAGTACTTTTACTTAAAGGATCTGAATACTTCCTCCATCCCTGTGTGTTACTAAGAGCCTGGTTCTGTTTGTGTGTCTCAGGGAAAGTTCATCAGAATTCATTTTGGGCCGACAGGACGGCTGGCGTCTGCTGACATCGACATGTGTGAGTCACATTAATCAATATCTTAAGAATCTGAAACACAAGTAAATTGTTCTCTTATCCAGTCTATTATTCTGTTTTAACTCTTCTGTACTGAGCAGTATCAGTACTACAGTACAGTGAAGTATGTGTCTATTTTATCAGATCTACTAGAAAAGTCCAGAGTTGTGTTTCAGCAGCCGGGAGAGAGAAGCTACCACATCTACTACCAGATCCTGTCCAATCACAAGTCAGAGCTACAAGGTAGCCCCGCCCACCACTACAACCTATCCAATCACACACCAGGATCACCATCTATTATTGATACGATTATTTTTTAAAATATACTTTTTCTGTGCAGATGTGGCGGCCATGTTAGTGTTGGTGATAGACAACACAAGAAAGTTGAAGCTGTTTTAAACAAATTTAACTGCAATTTTCTTAAATTGCTAACATTAGCTTTTAAATTGACACACATCATTTGTGTAATCCATCGCACAATCAAATGTTTGACAGTTTGTCTGTCTTTGCAAAATATGGTCACTTGGAACAAACCGGAAGGGGAGGGGCTTAACCGCTTAAATGGGACAAACAACCCTGCTCTCCCCTACTGTTCCTTCTATACTTTAAAGTAAAGTTCAGGTATCTCACTTGTAGTGGAGTATTTTCAGTCTGATATTAGTACTTTTATTTAAGTAAATGATGTGAATACTTCCTACAGCACTGTTGAAAACATTCCTACACAATAATATCTGATCTTCTGCAGAGGTTTTATTCACCAATAAATCAAAATATGTGAAGTTCAATCAGATTGTTTGTATTTGTGAATTTAACAGCAACAACACTAATGTTATGCTAACTTACATGTTCATTTACACGACAAATAAAGCCACAGTACAGAATATAACCTCCACGACATCATCTCACACACAGCAGCAGACACACAGGTAGTTTTTTGACTCACCTTATTTGACGCTGAAGTCTTTTTGTTTCCTTCCCGGAGGCTAACAGAGGCTAACAGAGGCTAACAGCTCTGTATGTCCCGCTGAAGCTGAAGCTGCGATGCTAACTTTGTTCGCTCGTTGCTAACTTCATCTCCTCTCCGTTGCAGTTAGCTAAACTGCTATCATTAGCAACACTAGCAAACAAGCTAGCTCCCAACGATGCTAATTTAATGTTAGCGTATTTGTTTGTAGTCTGATTCTGTCTCAGTTCAGTATCAGGATGTTTTCCGTCACGACACTCACGCACCTGATTGTTTAATTAACCGCTGAGCAACGACTCCACCTGTTTCCCGCATGCGCAGAGCCGCTCTGACTGTAACTGCAATACCATGTTTGACCGCGCGGACAGCTGTTAATATCGAGGGGGGCGCTGTTTCACTCACTTCAGGAAACACTGGTAAATAGAAAGCGGAAGTGACGCCTCTTCCGGTGACCACCAGGAACTTATTTCAGATAAAACTAATAAAATAAATAATTACAAACTTAACACTGACGAACTCAGCTTTCACCTGCAGGTGTCAGTCTGAGCAGATTTATTGTGCTTTTCATCTGTTTCACTACCTTTTCTGAGCCCAGTTGGCGGCCATTTTGGATGTTGGTGACCAGTGTTGGGCAAATACTTTCAAAATGCAACATATTACATATTACTAGTTGCCTTTATTTTTAAGTAATATATTACATTACAAGATTACTGTCTGCATAGAGTAATACATTACTTTTTACACTTCGTTTTAGTTACTCTCAACAAAATGCCCAAATAACAATGAAACAGCCGAGATCTGTTTAAATAAACAAATGGTCTTGGACTCAGAGATGAGCAGGCAGACAGAGGATCACAGTCTGATATATTATGAGATAAGAATAAAAAATTTTAATTGTAGGCTCAGTCATATGAAACACAACAGACCTATATCTTCTATAATGTAGCCTATAATGACACGACAAGACAAACATCTCTTCTTTTTATTGTAGTCCACAGAACAAGGAATGCATGGACACTCTCTATATACTGAACCTGTTGAAAAAATGCTGAATTTTTCATTAAAAATATTAATATAAAATATGACAAGGACATTCTGAAATAAGGTCCAATGGAGCAAACAGGAAGAGACGTGACTTCAGCTCTACTTCAGACAAAATATGTGTGGTAGTGAACGGAGGGAGACAAATGACTTTTTGATCCCACTTGAATTGTGCCATGAAATACACTTATGATGTTTGACAGTCTAAAAGATAATTTCACAAGTAGAGACTCAGTAGAAACATTTACACATATTTTCTGATTATCACTCAAAATATTGTTTTAAGACAGTTCATGATGGCAAAAAACATTGTTTCACTATTTATACACACAAATCCATCAGAAGAATAGAAAGAGATAGAAACATAATTCAGTCCATTTACACACAGTTATTTTTTAGAGGTGTGAAAGTCGGCTTGTCTCCACACGATGTATAAATAATGTTTATCAAAATAAAACTGCATTCACTGATGAACAGGAAGTACTTCTTGTTGAGTTAAAGACGGACAGATACAAGTGAGAGGGAAAAACTGCTGCTCCTCTCATGGGAGAAAAGTTTTGTCTCTGTTGTTTGGAAACGAACAGGACTTTGCACAGGAATACAACTAAATTTCAGTGCAACTCCTCGGAGGTCATACGAATAAAAACACAGCTAATTGACAGACGACTCCAAAACGCATAAAACCAAATAAGTAGGTAAAAGTAGAATAACAATATAAATATAGTAAATGTGTTTTGCACTTGGAAAGGATAAAACTCAGCATATTATTGCATTTAAACCAGATATTGCACAGAATATATAACTGAGAAAAAATGGTTTCCTGGGTGAGATCAGTCCATGATTGTGTCAGTGGCCCGGTTGAGACATCAGGTTCTGTATTTCTCCTCAAGTGTGCTGTAACTGTGCTGATGATTTGTTTGAGTGCGTCTGAGCAGCATATAACACATATAACCTGTCTCCTCTCAGGGTTAATTATGATCATTAAGACACAGTTTTTAATGCTGTAATGAATGTTGTCCTGTGTTGCAGACATGCTGCTGGTGACCACAAACCCCTACGACTATCACTTCTGCTCTCAGGGGGAGACCAAGGTGGAGAGCATCAATGATGGAGAGGAGCTGCAGCTCACTGATGTACGAAACACACACACACACTGCAAACAAACACACACTAATCTCTGATGAAGTATTCACTAATCTGTGTGTGTGTGTGTGTGTGTGTGTGTGTGTGTGTGTGTGTGTGTGTGTGTGTGTGTGTGTGTGTGTGTGTGTGTGTGTGTGTGTGTAGCACGCCATGGACACGCTGGGCTTCACTCCGGAGGAGAAGTACGGCTGCTATAAGATCGTTGGAGCCATCATGCACTTTGGAAACATGAAGTTCAAGAAGAAGCAGAGAGAGGAGCAGGCCGAGGCCGACGGCACAGAGAGTGAGAGTCCGAACACCTCGTCACCTTCACACAGACACAACAGTTACTCTGTGCCATGGAGGCAAACATAAAGCTCCTTAGCTGTATTTATATAATCAATTTTAAACACAAATTCAAAGTCCTTTACACAGACAAAGAATCCCAACAAACACTGGTCGGATGGTAACGTTCTGTTTGAATCAAGAATGGTTCTGGACAGACATCTGAAACGGTCTCAGAAGAGCCTCTTTTACAAATCAGAAAGTATGAATCATATTATTTCTGTGTAAAAAACAAAAGCTTTGTATTTTTTATTACAACCACGTGACTGACAATTTATCTGGATGTGAAATGGTTGTGATCAGACAGCTGCACTGTGACGTCGACTCCACACACAGACAACAGCCACTTTTCATAGAAACACGTTATCTACATGTACAGTAAGTTATAATTATGTGTTAGCGTTTTAAGCCTGTGGAGTTTGTAAGAGCCAAAAATCTTTAACCGAGCCGTCTTCGATCATACATGAGAGAAGTTCGACTTATTATTAATTCACACTGTGTTCATGAACTTTAGCAAAAAAGCTGATCAGGCCGGTTTGTAGTGAACAACATGTTTTGATGTTGCTAGAACGCCAAGAAACAATAATGGGACATTCAACATCTCAGTGTTTGCTGGGAAAGTATTCAAATCAATATGATATAAAAAACAGAATCAAATAAATTAAGATGGAATAAAATAAGATAAAAAAAGTAGATAAAATTAAACAAAATCTAATGTGGTTCAGGTGATGATATAAACCCAACAAGATGTGCGTCATGTCATGTCAGGTACTTCTTTGCCTCATTACGGTCACAATCATGTAATACATCTGATCGGGTATTGATGGGTATTGGCAGATGAGATGAGTGTGTGTGTTGTGTGTGTTGAGGTGTGGATAAGGCTGCGTATCTGATGGGCATCAGCTCTGCTGACCTGCTGAAGGGCCTCCTGAACCCCCGCGTCAAAGTCGGCCACGAGTTCATCGTTAAGGGACAGACTGTAGAACAGGTAATCAATCAATCAATCAATCAATCAATCAATCAATCAATCAATCAATCAATCAATATCATCAGTCTTGTGTATATTTGCTGCCACTGACCCTGACCGGCCATTTAATGTGTGCAGGTGAACTATGCGGTCGCAGCACTGGCCAAAGCCACCTACGACCGTATGTTCAAGTGGCTGGTGGGTCGCATCAACTCGTCCTTGTCCACCGCTCTGCCTCGTCAGTACTTCATCGGCGTCCTCGACATCGCCGGCTTCGAGATCTTTGAGGTAAAGAGGAGAAAATTAAAGAGACGTTCATGTATTGAAAACCATCATCTGATCTGAAGCTGCAGAAGATCCACCAGTTACATTAACTTCACAGGAATCAAAGTCAGCCCTGGTTAACAGTTAACTTCTGTGAGACTTCATGATAGTGGGTTTATAAGGAATAAACATTAGCATGGGTTAGCAGTTACCTCTTGTGAACATCACAGTCAACAGGAATTAATGTTAGCCTGCGTTGATCTCCACAAATATTGACTTTTATTCTTTTAATAAATGGGTTCAAGGGGTTAAAGTTATTAGATTATAGACTATTACATCATCTTTATCTGGACTTTTTCTCAGAGTTTGGGTATTTGAAGTGCACATGGTGGGATTTTTAAACATCATTTCTGACATCAATATGTTTTAGCATCACTGCCTTTTCAATGTTAACTTGTCTTAGGATAAGAAAAAGTGAGAAATGCTTAAATGATTAAATACATCAGTTCACCAGAATGTTTTTGTTTTCTTTAAATCCATTAGTTATCCAACAGTGATCTGTGAGGGAGGTGGAGGTCGTGTCCGTCTGTGACACTATATTATTTTTCTTTTCTCCTCAGTTCAATAACTTTGAGCAGCTGTGCATCAACTTCACCAACGAGAAGCTGCAGCAGTATTTCAACCACCACATGTTCATCCTGGAGCAGGAGGAGTACAAGACCGAGGGGATCGAGTGGACCTTCATAGACTTTGGTTTGGACCTACAGGCCTGCATAGACCTCATAGAGAGGGTATGTGGGATTGAACTTGCATTGGTCGTGTCCTGTGTTTATCTCTTACTGTGTTTGTAAAGCTCAAATATATTTGAACTCATGGAGGTACATATCATTGTAAAGTGTTATCAGTGGGATACTAGCTTTAATAGATGGATAGATAAATTAAATGACGACGATACATTTTGGATTTTCAGCCCATGGGTATTCTGTCCATCATGGAGGAGGAGTGCATGTTCCCCAAGGCCACGGACAACAGCTTCAAAACCAAACTCTACGACAACCATCTGGGGAAGTCGCCCAACTTCCAGCGGCCGCGGCCGGACAAGAAGCGCAGATATGAGACGCACTTCGAGGTGGTGCACTACGCTGGAGTGGTGGGTATCAGCTCAGTCCTCTGGTCAGTATTTATTAAAGATGTTCAGTTTTGGGCATTCTTCGAGGATGATGGAGCCTCCTGATCAACACAAAGGAGACGAGTAGAGTTTAAACAGGAGACTCAACCTTTCTCTGTGTAGAGTTAAGAGTCCATCCAGGGTTGATGTCACATTAATAATTAACTCACAAACAGTTGTTGTGTGTGCGTGTCTCACTGTAGGTGCCGTACAACATCACCGGCTGGCTGGACAAGAACAGAGACCCTCTGAATGAGACGGTGGTGGTTCTGTTCCAGAAATCCTCCAACAAACTGATGGCTGGACTGTTCGAGAACTACATCAGCTCTGAGATGGGTAACTACACAAACAACACAAACCCAAAGACTTCAGCCACAGCAGCACAGCACACTTTAAAGACAAGAAATACTGGTGTGCTGAGACTGTGTGAGAATAGTGAACTAGTATTGTTCTGCTCGTTTCAGCCGCTGATCCGAAATCTGAAACCAAACACCGGAAGAGGAAAGCAGCTTCCTTCCAGACAGTTTCACAGCTACACAAGGTGAGTTACACGTCGGTCACACCTGTGATTCTGGTTAAACACAAACATGGGTTCAAACACAACAAGTCTGAATTTTGGTGCTCGCCACCATCTTTGTTAAAAAGGGGTGGAGCCTAGGTGGAGCAAGCACCTTGACTACCTGTGATAGGCTGAGAGACTCAACCCGGTTCTAACTCTTTATCCGTCTCTGTGTTTAAACACAGGAGAATCTGAACAAGCTGATGGCTAACCTCCGCAGCACTCAGCCTCACTTCGTCCGCTGCATCATCCCCAACGAGTCCAAGAACCCAGGTAACAAAACAACAATTAACCATTAAATCTTTGCTGAATTAGCTATTAGCACTTCCTGTTTGCAGTGTACTCATTTATGTACAGACAGCTATCACTGGATTACTGTGACACTGAACATGATGTTTCTAAGGGAAGTTCTGCACATAAAAGGAGCGTCTATTTGAGGATTTATGTTTTACTGTGAAGCTCCAAAAATATTTTGTGGACTATGAACTGATTTGGGGTGAACGGTACCTTGAACATCAATGTTCTGCATGAAGTGGAATAGAAAGTGATCTAAAATATTAAAATATTATTGAGGCTGTCAGTGAAGATGTCTCATGTGTTTTCCAGGTGTGATGGATCCCTTCCTGGTCCTCCATCAGTTGAGGTGTAACGGAGTCCTCGAGGGGATCAGGATTTGCAGGAAAGGCTTTCCAAACCGAATCCTGTATGCCGAGTTTAAACAGCGGTCAGTCCAAAAAACTGAACCACACACAGAAACACAATCTTATTTGTCAGATGTTTACAGATCCAGTGCGGTACTCTCAAATAATCATGTGAACTTTTCTCTCTCAGTTATCGCATCTTGAATCCTTCTGCGATTCCAGAGGACTCGTATGTGGACAGCAGGAAAGCTGTGGAGAAACTGCTGGGCTCTCTGGACATAGACCACACCCAGTACAAGTTCGGACACACTAAGGTGCAACACAAAGACTGTGAATAACACTCACAGGGTCTAAAGATGGAGGCTGTCGTGTGTCGAGACTTTTAACGGCTAACTCGACTTACGTCTTGAGTTTTGTGATCTTCTCCTCTCAGGTGTTTTTTAAGGCAGGTCTGTTGGGTCAGTTCGAGGACATGAGGGACGCCCGTCTGTCTCAGATCCTCACCACCGTTCAGGCCATGTCCAGAGGGAAGCTGATGAGGATGGAACGAGAAAAGATGATGCTGCAAAGGTCAATATGACACCCGTTAGATTCAAAGTAAAAAGAATAATAACATCAAAGATAAGGTGACGTGCAGGCGGACAGTTTGTCAGTCACGTTGAATCTCTGCTGGACGGAAGAAAACCAACTTTTGAACTTTTGTTAGATCTTAAAACAAAGCTGTGGTGTTTCACTGCTCCTCTCAGAGATGCTGTGATGGTGATCCAGTTCAACCTCAGAGCCTTCTTCTCTGTGAGGACTTGGCCGTGGATGATGTTGTTCTATAAGCTCCGCCCCCTGCTCAGGAGCGCCCAGGTGGAGAAGGAGCTGGCTGCCCTCAATGAAGAGTTCAAAAAATTAAAAGAGGCCTACGACAGGTCTGTTCACCCGTCTGTCTCCATGTCTGACCGGCTGTTTGTGTCCTGTTTACATGATTCAAATGTTTAGATCACGGTTTAAAAAAGACAGATGAGCTTCTGATATGTGAGTAAATCATAAGTCTGCTGCAGCCTTTTGTTTCTATCCTTCATCTTGGTTTGTTTTTTCTCCTTCAGGTCAGAGGTAAAGCGGCGGGAGGCCGAGGAGCGGCAGGTGGTTTTGGTTCAGGAGAAAAATGACCTTGGTCTGCAGCTCCAAGCTGTAAGTCACTGAAACCATCACTGTCCTCTTAAACCCATCTAAATCTGCTATTTACATGCAACAGTGCTGTCCTTTATCGGACAGGTGTTTGTACCTTTAGCATCAATAATTACATTACATTTTGAACTTTTTAAAATCAGCTAATCTCTTGTAAACTCATTCTTTACTTCGATATCTCTCAATCATTTCAATCATCCAGGAGCAGGACAACCTGGCGGATGCAGAGGACCGCTGCAACCAGCTGATTCAGTCCAAAATCTCTCAGGAGTCGAAGCTGAAGGAGCTGCAGGAACGTCTGGAGGATGAGGAGGAGGTGAGCGCCACGCTGACGTCCAAGAAACGTCAGCTGGAGGACGAGGTGGTGTCACTGAAGAAAGACGTGGACGACCTGGAGATGACCCTGGCTAAAGTGGAGAAAGACAGACACGGAGTGGAGAACAAGGTGTGTTCATGAAAAACTGTATCATCACTTCAGACCTATTAGTCCGTCACTGGTGATGGGAGGAGCTGACGAGTTTTTCTCTCCATCCAGGTGAAGAATCTGTCCCAGGAGATGTGTGTTCTGGATGAATCCATAGCGGCTCTGAGCAGAGAGAAAGCCGCCCTGCTGGAAGCTCACCAGCAGGTTCTGAATGACCTCCAGGCGCAGGAGGACAAGGTCAACATGCTCGCCAAGGCCAAAACCCGACTGGAGCAGCAAGTGGACAATGTGAGAGACGTAACAAAAAGTCTAAACATTAAGAAAACAAAGCTGTCCGTCCAGACGTTGGACAGGAAGAACCGTCTCTGCACCCATATGTATTATATATATTTATATACTGTATGTGTTTGTCTTGTCTTCTTGTAACATGTCAGCCTGTCTTTCTTCTTCAAAGTCTTTAATGATGTAGGAAAAACCAGAAACCGAACCAAATAATACTCAGAGCTAGACTCTACAAGTCTGTGAAGACGTTCTTCTGTAAATGTTCCCTCTTTTAGTTTTCTATCGAAGGGGGTAAAAAGTGCTTTCCAACATGTTAGTCCAAAATCTCCAAAAGTGTTTCTCAGGCCAAATCAAATCTCCTACAGGATTACTGGACCCACATCCAGGTACTGTACTGAAGAACAAGACTACCTAAAGAAACTCCAGACAGAAAAACAAACGGAGGGACGTCTAAAACCTCCTTCATGACCACAAGAACAATCTCAAAAGCAACTCTAGAAGCTCATCAGATACTATTAGACCCTCCTAAGTGGCCACTAGAACCAGGACCTTTAGAAACTTTTAATGATCATAGAACCACCTAAAAGGCACCAACAGAGGACCTGGAGAACCCCATTACATCCTTGGAAACCACAATAATTACCTACAGGACACCTACAGGCTCCTCAGTGACTATAAGAACTGCCCAAAAAAGTGCTAAAACCCTCCTAAAGGTACCATCTAAAAGGACCTCTAGAACCTGCCAGAACTCCTGTGGACCACTACAACTACCCATAGGACCCCTTGAAACTCCTGAAAGACCCCTCAAATGTCCTCACTGACGATCTAAAGATCTTAAAGGATTTGAAGATTCAGTAGATAACTAACAGACGGGTGGTAAACTGAAGTGAAACCCAACCTGAACTCTTGATATCGAGAAACTGTCTCTTGTTTCTGACGGCCTGTCTTCTCTCTGACCTGCAGATAGAAAGTTCCATGGAGCAGGAGAAGAAGATGCGGATGGATCTAGAACGAACCAAACGTAAGCTGGAGGGGGATCTGAAGCTATCTGTGGACTCTGTGAAGGACCTGGAGAAGCAGAAGGAAGAGCTGGAGGAGAGACTGAGAAAGTAATAAATTACATCCAGAGCTTTTTAAATGTTATTTAGGCTTCTCTGCCTGTCTGACAAGATGATTTCTCCACAGGAACTAAGCTCAACTCCAAAAGGATCAGTGTGAAACTGATCACAACTACTTACTGAATAATAAAGATTGTTTCTTTTTCATTTCCTACTCTGTTTCTGTTTCCTCTCTGTCTCTCCATACCTCCCTAAAGAAAAGACTTTGATTTGGGTCAGCTTCAATCTAAAATGGAAGATGAACAGAGTTTGGTTGCTCAGCTTCAGAAGAAGATGAAAGAGCTTCAGGTGGGTCAGACTGATCCAGGATATAACTTGTTCAGCTTCCTGATCTTCCTCTTCATCACTGCTGCTGCTACAGGACTGTGTTTTTCGGTCCCTCAGACTCGTATCGAGGAGCTGGAGGAGGCCCTGGAGGCGGAGCGGGCCTGGCGCTCCAAAGCTGAACGTCAGAGGAACGACATCGCCAGAGAGCTGGAGGAGCTCGGAGAGAAACTGGAGGAGGCAGGAGGAGCCTCGGCTGCTCAGATCGCTCTCAACAGGTCAGTTTGAAAACTGTGATTGAGACTGAAATACTTCAACAACTATCAGACGGACTGTCCTGAAATGTGCTCCAGACGTTCACGTTCCCCTCAGGAGGAACTGAAATCGAGAGGTCAAAACACTTTGGTTTATGGCCACATACCTGCAGAACTGATGGCGTTCACATCAGCCTCGACTAGACTTTGTGTTCACTGCTCATTCGCTAATGTTAGCATGCCAACATGCTAAACTAAAATAGTACACATTTTAAAGATGATACCTGCTGGACATCAACGTTTTAGCATTGCCATTGGGAGCATGTTAGCATGTTGATGTTAGCTGTTCGGCTAACTAAGTAACTGTCAGTTTGCCATCTCGTTAGCTCAAACAGGAAGTTAACACTGTTGATTCAAGAGACCATGTTTACCATGTGACTCCATGACTACTTCATGTCAACAGGAAGAGGGAGGCAGACTTCCTAAAGATGCGGCGGGAGCTGGAGGAGGCGGGGCTTCACCACGAGGCGACGGCCGCCACGCTGAGGAAGAAGCACTCGGACACGGTGGCCGAGCTCAGCGAGCAGATCGACGCTCTGCAGAGAGCCAAACAGAAACTGGACAAGGAGAAGGCCGAGGTCAGGCTGGAGGCCGACGACCTGGCTATCAACGTGGAGCAGCTGTCCAGGAGCAAGGTGCAAACAAGCCCACCTTAAAAAGAGAATTTAAAGGAGCAGTACACCAGTTTTATCAATGTCAGATGATCATCTACCAGGCAGGGTTTCAATCACAGGAAATAGACGGATCACGTGTCTTTAACAGGTTTTTAAGCGATCAGAATGTGAAATCATGCGTTTCTGCCGCCGTCATTTTTAAAATGCTCAGTCCAGAGACACGAGACAGCGTCATTTCCTGGACGTCATCATGTGAGCTTCACAAGGTGTAGGACTGGCTGGTCACCTTAGAGAGGAGACGTTCAACGTAACATGGACCGAACTAATGTGTGTGTGTGTGTGTGTGTGTGTGTGTGTGTGTGTGTGTGTGTGTGTGTGTGTGTGCAGGCAGCTGTGGAGAAGATGTGCAGGGTTTTTGAGGACCAGCTGAATGAAAGCAGAGGCAGAGCGGAGGAGCTGCAGAGACAACTGACCGAAGTGTCTGCTCAGAAAGCTCGAGCGCTCACAGAGAGCGGTAACACACACACACACACACACACACACACAATAATAAAAACAATACAGTTTTGAAAGAAGAGCTCATGAAGGAGGCTCAGCTCACCCACTTTTGACTCCCTCTGTTTCTTCCAGCTGAGTACAGCCGTCGTGTGGAGGAACGGGACGCTATGAACAGTCAGCTCCAGCGCTCCAAGGCCGGGGTTTGCCAAAACTATGAAGATCTGAAGAGGCAGATGGAGGAGGAGAGCAAAGTAACACTGAACCTCCTGTTTATCAATGTTCAGGGCCCCTTTCATGCTAACTAATGTCTGTAGATCTCAATAAACCAACCTGTAGCTCTCTGATGAAGTTTTGTTGACTGGAATATGTTCAGTCTTTTTAGATAAGATCATCAGGTATGTGTTTGAAAGTAACCACGTGTGTGTGTGTGTGTGTGTGTGTGTGTGTGTGTGTGTGTGTGTGTGTGTGTGTCTTTCAGGCCCGTGTGGCGCTGGCTCACGCGGTGCAGGCGTCCCGTCATGAGTCCAGTCTCCTCAGAGAGCAGCTGGAGGAGGAGCAGGAGGCCAAGGCCGAGCTGCAGAGGGCGCTGTCCAAAGCCAACAGCCAGGTGGTTCAGTGGAGAGCCAAGTACGAGACGGACGCCGTGCTGAGAATAGAGGAGCTGGAGGACACAAAGTAAGAAGGCAAAACAGTATCACACACATGATTGTACACAAATTAAGTTTCTACAGAGATTTCAGCTAAAATGAGAAGTTGCTTTGGTCAACGTCTGTCTGAAATCAAAGATGCCTTAAAAAAACTTCAATCATCAAAATCCAGTCCACGTTCATCCTCCCCAGAGACGTGTTAGATTTTAATGAGCCCTTGACTTTTCTTCTGGCATCACCCTCAGGACAAACTTTACATTTTTACCTCCACTTCTGTTGCGGCTCTAAAACTGTCAGGTTGCACTTAAATTGCACATTAATGTCGACTGAGACCTGCAGCTTTTTCTCTCCAGTTGAGCAGCAGGTGTTTTGTTTTTTAATTGTGTTGTCTGTCTGGTGTTTTGGTTTGCAGGAAGAAGTTGGTGGTCAAACTGCAGACTGTTGAAGAATCTGTGGAGGCGTCTCAGGCCAAATGTTCCTCACTGGAGAAATCAAAGCAGGGTCTGCAGACTGAGATTGAAGACTTAGTCGTTGAACTGGAGCGATCCAACGCTGCTGCTCTCACTCTGGACAAGAGGCAACGCAACTTCGACAAGGTCAGTCAGCAACACCGACTGTGACCCTCGACAGAGTTACTTACAATATTCACCACCTGTAGACGTGGAAGGTACATTGGTTTGTTTTTTGTTTGATGCAGTTGTTGAGCGACTGGAAGCTGAAGTTTGAGGAGAGTCAGACGGAGCTGGAGGCGTCGCAGAAAGAGTCCCGCAGTCTGAGCACCGAGCTCTTCAGACTGAAGAACTGCTACGAAGAAGCTCTGGACCATCTGGAGACAGTTAAACGAGAAAACAAGAACCTGCAGGGTAATCTCACTCCGTCTGTCGCCTTCAGTTAGAGACGCCACTTTCATAACTTTAGTTTCTTGTGAATTTGGTCTTGCATGGTGAAGGTTTGACGTCTCAGAATCTGGAGACTCCTGATGTGAATGAAGGCAGGTTTCTATGAGCTGAAGTGTAATGAATGAATAAAATAAATAATAATAGATAAACAAGTAAAGTCTGCCCGCACGCTAGCTAGCCACACGGCAATAGGTTGCTGAATCCTTTCTTGCAAGCAAACTTGCTAGCTAGCTTTTATTTCACACACATTATAACCTTCAGCCAACTAAAAGTTTAGTAACTATAGCCTTTCATTTAGGCAGCCACGTCTTTAAAGGTCTTTAAACAGTTCACCGAAAAAGTCAAATCCAGCCATCATCTCCTCCTGATGATATAAAGTCAGGCTCAGTCATCGTCTCCTCCTGATGATATAAAGTCAGGCTCAGTCATCGTCTCCTCCTGATGATATAAAGTCAGGCTCAGTCATCGTCTCCTCCTGATGATATAAAGTCAGGCTCAGTCATCGTCTCCTCCTGATGATATAAAGTCAGGCTCAGTCATCGTCTCCTCCTGATGATATAAAGTCAGGCTCAGTCATCGTCTCCTCCTGATGATATAAAGTCAGGCTCAGTCATCGTCTCCTCCTGATGATATAAAGTCAGGTGAAGTCTCGTAGTCCACAGAACATTTCTGGAGCTTCACAGTAAAACAGAGTTGCAGCGTTCTGCTGAACAACTGAAGCAGCTGGAGATGATTTAAAATGTAAAAAAACAACTGAGAAATAAAATAAAACATCTCCATGCAGCTCGTCTGGAGTGATCCAATACTCTGCAAGCCCCGAGATCAAAAACTGATCTGAAAGATGTTACTGACACACTGTTGGGAGCTGAAATCTTCACTTGCTGGTCGACGCATCAATAAAATCTTTTTTTGGAATAAATTTGGGATCTCAGGGTTTCAGGGGGACATCAGACTTTCTTTATTAACCTTTGGCACTTTGTTCCAGAACTACAAAAACCCACTGTGTGAAACAGGAACATTAAACCACAGGACATGTACTCAGACAGTCGACTCATACGGACCTAAATGTACATTGTGACTGACTTACAAACTGATTGTGTTTGAATTCAGAGGAGATACTGGACCTGACTGATCAGATCAGCCAGGAGGGGAAGACCATCCACGAGCTGGAGAGGATGAAGAAGCTCCTCCATGTGGAGAAGAGCGACATCAGAGCAGCTCTGGAGGAAGCAGAGGTAACAACTTAGCTGCTGTCGATACCCGTCAACTCTCTACCCACTAAACTGTTTACTAAAAACCTACCAACTCTCAACCAACCAGGGAACTCTGGAGCACGAGGAGACCAAGACCTTGAGATTTCAGATGGAGCTGCAGCAGATAAGGACGGAGATCGAGCGCAGGATTGCAGAGAAAGACGAGGAGATCGACAACCTCAGGTACCAAAGAGATTACAGACTCACTTGATATGATGATGGATGAGATGACGCTGAAGAAGCATAATGCGTTAGAAGTGTTAATACCAGTGCTGTCCACCAGGCGGAGCCACCAGCGCTCCCTGGAGACCATGCAGGCCAGTCTGGAGGCGGAGATTCGTACTCGCAGCGAGGCAGTTCGTCTGAGGAAGAAGATGGAGTCCGACCTGAACGAGATGGAGGTTCAGCTGGGACACGCTAACAGACAGGCAGCTGACAGTCAGAGGATCATCAGACACCTGCAGACACAGGTACGCTCTATAATACCGAAGGTTTCAGTATATTAATGATCGATCTGAAGAATCTGAACACTTTGATTCTTGGTGGTGAAATGTTTAAAGAGACCTCGGCGCGTCGTCTCCTCTCACAGGTCAAAGAGCAGCAGGTGGATCTGGAAGATAAAGTCCAGCTGACCAATCAGCTGAGAGAACAGATCGTCCTGTTGGAGCGGCGCTGTACGCTGATGACAGCTGAGGATGAGGAACTTCGTGGGATCCTCGAACAAACCGACCGCGCCCGCAAGATGGCCGAACACGAGCTGGTGGAGGTGGCGGAGAGAGTCAACCTGCTCACCTCACAGGTGCACAGACAACACACACCGTCAGCAGCAGAGTTCACCAGCAGTTTATGTGTCAGGACTTTATTCTTTATTGATTCACTAATTAACTGATCGATGACCTGACTGTGTTTCAGAACACAGGTCTGGTGAACCACAAGAAGAAGCTGGAGACGGATCTGTCCGTGCTGACAGGAGAGGTGGACGAGGTCTTGGAGGAGAGTCGCAGCGCTGAGGAGAAAGCCAAGAAGGCCATCACTGATGTCAGTCCTGACCTTTGACCTCTGTCCAAAACTGATCCTGAGTCCTTTGTTATTTTTGTTCTTTACCAGCTGCTGCTATTTTACTGTCGTGGATTTTTTTGTGTTTTGAACCTTTTCTGTGGTCCTTCTTTCTCTTCTCATCAGCTTTTCTTCATCTTGTTGTTGGAACATTTTTATGAGTTGAATATTCAGTCGTTATCCTGAAGGAGCTGGGGACTACTTGGACTGCTCTGAATCTTTTGCATGCATGTGTTTCACCAGGCGGCTCTGATGGCGGAGGAGCTGAAGAAGGAGCAGGACAGCAGCAGCATGTTGGAGAGATTCAAGAAGAACATGGTGTCTACAGTGAAAGGTACAGTAATGACAGAGTTCAGCTGCTGCAGGTGAACGATGCTCGTGCTGCTGCAGGTTGATGTTAACGGCGTCCGTGTGTCTCCGACAGAGCTGCAGGTCAAACTGGACGAGGCGGAGCAGATGGCGCTGAAGGGAGGAAAGAAACAGCTTCATAAACTGGAGACGAGAGTGAGTAGAGACAGAAAGTGGGTTGTTCAGACTGAGCAGCAGGAGGTGAAGCTGACAGGAGCTACTGCTGTGTGTGCAGGTGAGGGAGCTGCAGACGGAGCTGATGCTGGAGCAGAAGAAGAGCGAGGAGTACCAGAAAGGAGTCCGTCGCTACGAGAGGAGGTGCAAAGAGCTGATGTACCAGGTCTGATTTCCTCACATCGTCCGGCTGCTGCTTCTGTCAGATGTTCTGTTGGTTCCATGTTCTCTGTCAACTCTCATTGGTTCTCTTCCTGCAGACGGAGGAGGACAGGAAGACTCTGCTGAGGATGCAGGAGCTGATCGAAAAGCTTCAGGCTAAAGTCAAGAGCTACAAGAGACAAGCTGATACCGCTGTGAGTCATTCAGTGAAGCAGCACAGGTCAAACACAGACAGAGATCATGTTTGAAGTGCTGTTATTGATGTTTCATAACCATGGCAGCGGTCTGTGGAGCAGCAGGAAGTTGTCCCTGTTTTTTTCCCTCCACCCGCCTTCTTGTACAAGTCTGAAGAAATCCATACAAAACTTTAGAGTTGAGACAGCTAGCTTAGCATTAGCCTGCAGTTAGCTTAGCATTAGCCGACAGCTGCACCTCCTGTGTGATGAAGACGATCAGCTGACTGGTACCGGAGAAACATGTGTAAACATGTAGTGTTAACTTACTTCTGCTGCCCCAAAGTTGTCAAAGAAAGCTGAATCACAGCTGTCGTTCCTCTGTGTGTCCACCAGGAGGAGCAGGTGAGCTGCAGCACGGTGCGTTTCAGGAAAGTCCAACACGAGCTGGACGACGCCGAGGAGAGAGCCGACATCGCAGAGACGACCGTCAACAAGCTGCGGATTCGAACCCGCGAACAGACCAGCAAGGTCGCCATAGTGAGTCACCCTCTCTTATTACTATATAATTTCTGTAAACAGAATTCAAACGCATCTTTAGTAAAAGTTTAGTGTTTCTAATCTGCTGTTTGTGTTTCTGCAGATCGCTGAATGAAGCTCTGCTGCCTCTTCAAACATCATCAGTGTGTTTCTGCTGTTGTGTGATGTTTCTGTGTGATCTGTGCCGTGTGATTAGAGTCCAGCACCACCGGGGGGAGCTCATGAGTCTTCATCTGCTGTGTTGTCGATATGTTTCTATATTTCTTCACTGTGAAGCATCATTAACTGGTCTGTACAGGAAGTGTTGAGGGCAGCGAGTTATTTTAAATTACCACACAGCACTGAGTGAGCTTTAACATTATAATGTTTCATTTCAATCACAGGTAGCTGGTTTGGTAATGTTTCAAGATGGAGGGAGAAGGAGAGAGCTTTAATCGGTGTCGGACACAAAGTTTTGATTGAAAATTTTCCTGGTTGCTGAAAATGTAGATAAAGGTGCATGTTTTAGAGAAAGTTAAGACATATTAAGGGACATTAAGTGATTTAGACAGTGGTTACATTTATAGTACATTTCATCAGTCATGTATCAAGTGATGTTGAACACTTGAGAACAGTCACCACCGCTGCAGCTCTACTGTTTAGCTTCTTTTAGCTCATAGATTTTGGTTTCACAGCTCATTAACAGTATGAGTCGAGACAGTTGAGTCCATCAGGCTCTCACCACCCATCCATACAGCTTTGTTTCTACAAAACAAACCAACACCGCTCCAATGGGATGATCATGTTCTGGAAGAAGGCAGCTTAATGCTAACATGTTAGCTATGACTACTTTATAAGCTAATGGTACACCAGAGCTGAATTTCTGCCTCCTAGTGGTCAGAAATCCTCCAGTACTGCTTAAATGGGATCATGCTGACAGTTGGAAAAAGCACAACTACAGTTATTAAATGTAAAATGAATAATAAACTAAGTGCCTGTATTCAGACTGTATGTGTGACTGATGTTTTACTGTAGTCAGTGTTTTTGACTGAAATCTTCAGTGTAGTAAAAGACAAAGAAGAAATAAATACCTGTAGGTGTTTGATGTACAGTTTGTCAACTTCTTTAACTTCGTCTCCTACAGAACGAAACACATCCGCCTGTGACACACGAACCATTAAGTCCTTTAACAACAACAAGAACAGCAGTCACAGTGGCTCTACACACGTAACAGTGTACCGGACACGTTCACCCGCCCACATACCTCGTGGAATAATGGCACTTGGCGGGAGGTCCACTCATGTTTGCCAGATCTGAGAAGAAATGCCTGCAGAAAATTAAAACACACTTCAGAGAAACCACTGATTATTTCCCTAATGATTGACAGGGCTGATAATATTGTGACCACATGGGGCCGGTCCGACCAAATATCTCTGACGAGACTGCAATTACACTGCAGGCAGGAGCCTTTTCCAAAGGAAGTCGAGGGATGAACAACGTGTTGATATTTCACATCTCAACAACATCAGCTAAGGTTTACAGTCCCCTAGAGGCTGTAGTGCTAATTACACCCAAAATATGGACACGTTGGACCGAACAAACAACTACCTGGTGATTTATCTGTTCTGAGAGAGTCACCAGCAGTCGGTCCTTCACAAGAGTAAAAGTAGTTTCAACAACAAAACTAAAGCGCCTGGCTAACTTGAATGGGGATAAAATAATTTAATCGTGCGGCTCTTCTAGACTTTGCAAATTTTTTTGGACTGAATAGCTCAAATTATGACAGTCAAACGAGTCATGTCTCGGTGGTTGTGACGCTCAAAAAAATGTATCCACCATTTTTCAGACGCATCTTTCACAATGTTAACTTATAGGAAAAAGTATGTTTGGCCTCAGTGCATCATGTGACGATGTAGCCACACGGTTTGGCTCTTGGTGGCACCTGACTCCACCCAACTCCTGGCCAACCAAAAATGCACAACAAGGTGGAGCTAAAGCAAAGCAGAGGTAATTAGTAAAACAAGCGCACCTGTCTGGTTGCTAACAAGCTACCGGTTTAAACCAAGGATGTTATATTAAATCTGAACTCAGTGTTGGAGGTGGTGGCCCGTTCATTCCTCAGTGGCGTTTTGAAGACAAAATGGCGCCACTTCCCGGCTATGAAAATACCCGGATCTAGTTTGTACGCGCGCACACACTAGAGTCTACCAATTATGCGTAACTTTAAGACTTAATTTAATTTAAACCAGTGAGTTATATAAAACATCATCCTGTACAGTTGTCACAAAGGGATGCATTAGTTATAGAGGCCAAAACTGTAAACATGTTTATTTCTGCTGTAAAGTTTTGACAGACTGTGACATGAAGCCCCGCCCCTTCCGGTTCCCCTCATGGACCTCGTTGATCAAACCTTTGTCTGGTAGTGATGAGGAGAGACAGACGATGCACTGATCCTGTTTGAATCACACACGATGTTTGTTATCAGACTAATGAAACATCAGACTGTGACGTCATTAGTGACGTCGTCTCCTAACTTACACAGTGTAGAGCTGCTCCTGTAAATCAGCAGCTCACAGAACTGAACCAGAACCAACTCTCCTTTCACAGAACTGCAGTCGTCACTATGAGCAGATTTATTGTGATGTTCTGAGCCCAGTTGGCTCCATGTTGGTGATACGTGTTGATTGAGACGATGTAGTTCACTGAGCACTTTAACACAAAACTACATGAGATTTTACCATCTTTATCTTTATTGACTTGACTTCGGCTCGTCGTTGACTCACTCTTGGAGCCTCGACCATTCGAGGAAGTGCAGTCTTTGATACTCCCACATGGGCCTCATTTCTATGATTTATAAATGGAGTCCGCTTACTGTACATAAACTAATGAGCGGCTTCCAGCACAACGCGGAGGTTCACAGAATGAAAGTATTATCATCCAGATACACTTACAGTAAACACACCATGCAGAATGGCTCATTTCAGGATTATTATTGAATTATTATATTGATGCATGAATGTGTTCATAATTAGATGAAGAGAATCTTAAAACAAACACACTGAAGAGAAAAAGTCCATTTTGGCATTCGACACTTTATTCACAAACTAAAAGCGATCACTGTTTCCACAGGTCAGTGGTGACTGTACAGGTGTGTTAGGTCAGTATCAACTGGCTGCACGCGGCAGGTGTGCATCATGTGTCGTCGCTTCCCGTCAAACATGAACCCTCCATCGGTCCATTCATCCCTCCATCCTCCAATCAAAGTGCTCAGCAGTTTGTCCTTCAGTGTGTGTGTGTGTGTGTGTGTGTGTGTGTGTGTGTGTGTCCATCCATCTGGTTCTGAACCACAGCTCTCAGCTCAGGTCCAGAACGGTCCGATTCTAGTGCGCGTCATTATAAAAACACACCAAAACATTTACAAATACATTCAAACACAACCAGGAGGTTTTTCCTAGATAGTTGTTAGACAGCAAATAGCACCGCAGAGCAAATACACTTGGGGTTAAAAAACAAAACAAAACAAAAACCTCTACAGACAGCAGACTGGTCGGCCGCGCTCACACAGGGAGGAGGAAATCACCTGAGACACTTTCACACTGTTCGAATAAAAACATCTGTGATGATCCACAACACGAGGTCGTGTCCAGAAAATGATGTTTAAAACATAATAAATGAATCAAAGAGTGTTTTCTTCTTGACAGGACGGTGGTTTTGATATCCATCAGAGAAGAAGAAACGGACCGACTTCGACATAAATGTTATGTTCACAGCAGCGTTCACACGTAAATGTATGAACTGATAAAGTTGAGGGAGAAAATGTTCCCGAAATCTGCGTTCTTAAAATACTAAGAACCAACATTATATCTGACCAGTTGTGTCGTCAGAAGTTCTCACCTTCAATCTTTTTGCCTTTGTCCCTTCACACTGTCACAACTATTTATTTGTGGTTTGTTTCAGGTTTTGGACCGAGATTAATGGATCTCTGACGTCTCGTGTGTATTTGTTGGCATTATTTAGCTGTAAAAATTATTATAGATTATAGATGTATTTCTGGTTTTGACAAAACAGCTCTCAGTCAAACAGTCAGTCACATTTTTACTGACAGATGGAAAAAAAATCCCCCTCACTGCAGATTTGACACAGAACGCTGTTGTTTCTTCACACTGGTGATAATTTAAACTAAAGTTCTGATCATTTCTCGCAACGTTGACCACGAGTCAGGAATTTGAGGGCAGAAAATGTAGAAACCTGAAGTTGTGATTTATCAAAGACATCAACCAGGAATATGGCACCGAGGAACAGAAGCTGTGACCTCATCGGTCTACATACGTTGGCCAATCGGTGCAGCCAGAGCCTCAGTGTAAACAGTGTAAAAGTATCTGAGAGGAGATCTGAACATCTGATGACTTAATATTCAAGTTTCTAAAGATGATCACTGTGTGCAACGTTTCAAAGCCTTCCTGTGTGAGTCCGGTCGTGTTTCTCTACAGTTATATTTTACATTTCATAAGTTACATGTAATTTAGATCTCTGGACATTTCTGACCAGCTGTCAGATTCAGGCGAGGGACCAAATGGACAACTCAAAAGTAAACAAAAATCAGCTGAGAGGAGGAAAACAACTGAACTGGAAGGGAAGTGACCCTGTGTGCAGGTAGAAGGTGATTGGACGGGTGATGTTTGATGGTTAACACGAGTAAAAAATACAAAATGTGGCGACACAAAACCAGAACTCTGCCACTGGTCCTCCAGGCTGACGGCTGATGGTCCAAACCCCACAAAATAGCTGTAACAAGTTCTGGATGCAATGACATCACCATCTAGTCCTCTTCTTATTGGCTCGCGAGACGTCAGGAGATTTCCACAGTCTGGTAATCTTTTGTTCGTTTACTCCAAAATGTTCTCGTCGTCATTTTCTTCAGGGCTGCCGTGTTGCATCGTGGGTACTGAAGTCAGTCACCGGGTTAGTACAACTGTAGCTCTGTCGTCAGTAAAGCCGCCGGTCACCGCGGTAACCAACACTCAAGTTAGTGGAAGAAATTTTTTTAAAAGCAAAAATAAAAATAAATGACATCAGCAGTGATGTCACAGTGTTCGACAGGGAAGCTTATCTGCTTCCGTCTCAGTCTCAGAGTTTAGTAACAACAACAACAGGGCGGACTGGTCCTTTAATGTCTTTACAGACTGTTAGAAAGACTAAATATGAACATGTAAAACAAATATATGGCCGCTGGGAGGTCACCTGAAGGGGAGGAGGAGGAGGAGGAGAGAGGAGGAGGAGGAGGAGAGAGGCTGTCTTATCATGGTTGGAATGACGAGGTTTCAGATTTTCCTGTTCAGTTCAGCAGTGATGAGGTCAGAAACAAACATTTAACAGTGGAAGATAATAAAGTGTAAAGGAAGTGTTGCTTTCTGTTCTCAGAGATAAATGAGACTGTTCAGACCTGGTGTTTACATCCAGTGACCACAGTGATCTGATGCCACATCCTGCTCTACTCGTTCATCACTGGGACAAACAGACGCCATGTTTTTACACAAAGACAGAAAGAAGTTCATGTAGAACATTTGCTGAATTTACAAGAAGGAACAAATAATGAAAAATTAGTCAGAGACAGAGTTTCACAAAGTTTATAAAGTGTCTCCAACTCAACAACTCACTAAATTGAGAGATTTTTAAAGGGAGTCTGGTGACTTGTGATCGCATCACTCAGGACAGATGTTTAAACCAGGTCTGAACAGGGCCGTTAGTCATATTAACCCTCAGAGGTTGAAGCCAAAGAACAACAGATTTATAATCACCATCTTCAATTTTCTTTACGATAGAAACGTTTCAGGGATTTTCCAAAAATAAGCATCAGTATGTCTCTGAGAGATGCTCTCACTGAACTGGGAGATTTTTCACGTAGGACTCTACAGAATCAGTTAACAGACAGAAATGACTCGACAGCGGTCATCAGATGATGTTTTGGCATCATTCAGATGTAAATGGGGCAGAAGCAGAAACTCAAACTAAACCTGCTGATATTTTACTGTCGTCTGGAGTTTATTCAACAACATCACAGCTTTAATGTTTACTGCTCTGTGTTCTCCTCTTCATCACCTTCATCCTCCTCTCCCTCCTCCTCCTCCTTGTCTCCCTCCTCCTCCCCTCCACTCCTCCACCCAGAGCTGCTCTCCTCAGATGAGAAGCGAGGAGCTGAGGAGGAGGGGGAGGAGGAGGAGGGAGGAGCAGCTGATGAAGAGGCGTGTTGAGTGTTTCGTCCCAGCGTCTCCCTGAGCAGCAGGGTGGGAGGGCCAAAGGATGTCACGGAGATGGCAGAAGCTGATTGGCTGACCGGTGAGACGGGGGCGTGGTCGTCTACCTGTGCCAACACCTTGACGACCACGCCCTGCTCCTTCAGGCTGCTGTGGGTGGGGTCAGGAGCCTGCTCCAACCAATCAGGAGGCTCAGCCCTTCCAGCCGTCCCAGATCGGACCTCTGGATCAACATGCAGAGACTACTGTTAGCTGTGTGTGTGTGTGTGTGTGTGTGTGTGTGTGTGTGTGTGTGAACAGTAAGGCACATGCAGGCAGCAGCAGAAACAAGCCGTGAACGTCCTCCTGGAGACAAGAACTGAAGCTCACTCTGAGTGAGAAGAACTCAAATGAATCAACATCAACATGCTAACACAGTGACAATGCTAACATGCTTAGCAGGGTTAGCAAGTATAATGTTGAACATGTTCACCATCTTTGTTAACGTGTTAGCATCCTAACGTTTGTTAATTAGCACTTAACATAAAGTACAGCTGACGTTAAAGGAAATCTCATTATTACCTCCACAATGTTTTCACCCGTCTGTTTGTTTGTTTGTTTGTTTGTTTGTTTGTTTGTTTGTCAGCAGGATTACACAAAAACTTCTGAACAGATTTTCATGAAACTTGGATGGAGGATGAGTCTCAGCCCAGAATAAACCCCATTATCTTTTGGAGTGGATCTGTATGACGCAGACTCTCTTAAAGAGAGGTCAGTGGTCAGTTTTAAATTAAGTGTTTCTCAAACTGTCTGTGACTTCAGGCTCCAAAGCCTCGCAGTGAGATGGATAGATGTAATGTCTGTAATATCAAATCAACTTGTCTGTCAATTCAAACACTATCATTTGAATTCCCTGTTTTGATGTGTGGTCGGACTGTTTTGTGTCTATTCAGCGCAGCGGACAGGATTTGAGACTAAAATTCTCCACGTTAGGACCAATATATCGCAGCACGATCACTTTATTTCTTTAAAATTGTGAGAAGGAAGTTATTTTGGCGCTTGATATCTATGAGTGACCATTGAGCCTTGGCGGAGGTATGCGCTCTACTGAGTGCCATTCAAGTTTAGTTTTGGAGCAGAGAAAGATCTTCATTGGCTGATGTTTTTTTCTGCCTAAACAAACTAAATAAACAAACTCTTTGTTTTCATGACTGAATAAACAAACTGACCTTAAAGGACGGCACAGTTTATACTGTTTTACTTTGTTTACATGTGGCGGACCCTGCCACCTCTCCAGCTTCAAACAGTGTTCTGGGACCGTATTTTCCTCTGAGAACAGCTTGTTCATTCACTGATGGGAAAAAGTTTGTATTATTACCTCATTAATATTGTAAATGTTAAACTTCTGAGTTTGAATTTTTTGTCCAAAACCACACACTGTCCCTTTAAGGAAATTGGTGGCTGCTTTTAATTTTTGCTTATTCAAATGAACTTCGTCTTCATGATGTTTGTAATGTTCAGTTTATAGGCCGAGTCAGTGCTTTGACATAATGTTAGCTTATTTTATTTAAAGCAGCTACAAGGAACTTTAATTTTTTTGTTCTGGTGACCCCTGTGGACAAAAGTGGTGTGACCATCGCCTCCTGTAAATTAATAACTTGACCTGGTTAGAGTGTGTGTTTTGTTTTTGATATGAGACCATATAGATTTGGATATTTTTATTATTATTATTGTTTAAATGTCTTTAAATTTCCATGTTTTACATCTGAGGACAGTCTTTAAAACAAGATGTTGCATTTGAATTCTACTGTATGTTAAACACATCAGACAGACAGACAGACAGGCAGACAGGCAGACAGACAGACAGACAGACAGACAGACAGACAGACAGACAGGCAGACAGACAGACAGACAGACAGGCAGACAGACAGGCAGGCAGGTGCAGCAGTAAGCAGAATGGCGGCTAGATGATCTACAAAGAAGAAGACGAGGAGGAAGACTCACAGGGTTCGAGACGATGAAGGCTTCTTGACTCTCGGCCACTTCCTCCTCTCAAACAGCCTGATGCAACAAACACACACCGTGTTACACACAAGCGCGCACACACACACAAACAACACACACACTCTCTCTCTTTGCTCCACCACCAGCAGCCCTCAGCTCCGTCAGGAAGTCATGCAGCATTCAGAGCAGGAAAACATGATGTGTGTGTGTGTGTGTGTGTAAAAGTGTGTGATTGTGTATGTGCGTGTGTATACCTGTAGTCATCAAAGCTGCTATGTGCCCGCCCACCTGCTGAAGAAACAGTCTGATTGGTTAGTGAGTAGAGGCCACTTGTGATTCTTTTCCTTGTTGAATTAACGTCGTCATTTCCCGACTCTTTGCGGGACCCCTGAATGCACCATGAGTAACTGACTGTCATGAAAGGGATTCTGGGATCTGAGGTGAAAATCAGTCAGTCAGACCCTGTCGATCTGTTGTCATGACACCCGAGGGCCAAGCCGTCCTCCAGTGACGTCTGGAGACGCAGTTACACAGCTGCAAATCAAATCCTGTGTGTGTGTGTGTGTTTTAGCATGTGTGTGTGTGTGTGTGTGTGTGTGTGTGTGTGTGTGTGAATGTGTGTGTGTGTACTCTTGGTCTCATATCCAACAGTGGACTTCAGTGTATTATGTCACCAACAGGGACCGGCGAGCTAAAAGAGGACATTTTGGAGGTTCACCTTTAGTCCTGCTTTGAATCATTTGTAAGTTATTTCTTAGACCCTCTGTAGTGACTTTAGTTTAATTAATAATAATAATAATAATAATAATAATAATAATAATAATAATTTAATTTGATAAATAATTCTTAGTGTTGGTAATGTAGGAATATATTTATACGTGTGTGTATGTGTGTGTGTGCGTGTGTGTGTGCGTGTCATACCCTGATCCAATGAGCGTGTGCGAGGATTACACTGCTTGTGTCCTCTGCAGCCTCTGAGCTCCATCAGCTGAACATGAAGCTGATTGAGAACGGTCCGATCCAAAGAGCTGACAGCGTTTATCAGCTGGAGACACAGAGAGACAGAGACAGAGACAGAGACAGAGACAGAGACATGAACGATCTGTGGAGCTGTAATTTATAGTTGAACTGTAGGAAAGATTAATAGACGTGTGAGTAATCAACAAATCACATCTGATCTCCAACAGACCTGTAATATTTACTCGGTTGTGGCCGCTGAGTTATTTTGGACACAAGGCTCCAGTTTAAGCTAAAATTAAAATACAATGCAGATAAAGTCCGGTGGAACGTCAGATACTTCTGTATCAGTCTAAACTCAAGGGTCACTTACTAACGTTTTCCAGATGATTCGACCGTATCAGACAGCCGTGTTTACAGAACGGAACCGGCTCAGTCGTCACATGACTGAGGTTCCACACATAAGTCATGTGACCACTGAGCCGGACTGAAGAAGACCATTAAATAAAAAAAAGCTAAGTGGACCAAGTGACTTTGGTCCTTTGAAGCTGGTGTTTCATTATTTTACCACATAAATTACATGTATTTAAATATTTAAATCTTTTCTTTGGGCTCAGCCTTAAAACACAGGTGTGACAGTGTGTGTGTGTGTGCGTGTGTGTGTACCTGGTACGGGTCTGTGTTCAGGTCGAAGTACTCCAGGAAGCCGGTGGCAAACTCACAGAACAGGAAGTTGTGGGTCTCGTTGATCGTCCTCAGACACCAGTATGTGTTGTTGTTGGCGCTGGTGCAGGCGCAGAACGGACCCACTGCAACACACACACACACACACACACACACACACAGCATATTAATTATATCATAAATAGTAATGTTTGTATTGACATGAAGAGAGTGTGTATGTATGTGTATGTGTGTGTGTGTGTGTGTGTGTGTGTGTGTGTGTGTTTGTGAGTGTGTGTGCGAGTGTCGTACGTGTCCAGTAGGGGGCAGTGTGCCAGTGCTGGTTGTCGTGTGTGAAGCAGGTGAGTCCGGGCATCGAACACGTGTCGTTGTTTCTGATCCTCTTTATCATCTTCCTCATTTTCTTCCTCCTCTTCTGCTCCTTCAGAAGCCACGCCTTCTTGTCCCGAGCCCCGCCCTTCCTGCACACGCACACGCGCACACACACACACACACACACACACACACACACACACACACACACACACACACACGCTATTAGCTAATGTACAGTATAAAGCAAATAATGCACATCTGCATTTCCTCTAAATAGTCAGAACATTTAAACACTCGACATCTTCAAGTAAACTACACATTTTTAAAAACATGAGGAAGATCGTTTTCAGTTTGTTCAGTGTTCAGATCAGATAAACATTATTAACGAGAGACGCTTTGTCCTGCAGGACCCGCTGTGTTTGGAGGTTTCACCCAAACTGCTGCTTCTATTTTTCTTTTTTTATTCTTCTAAATCAACAGAGTTTCACAAAGACACACAGAAAGTTAGACAGACTAGATTATGTGCAAACGTTCACACAACAAACAAAACAAAGACATTAATATGCTCATCGTCTTTTTGGACTTCGAGGCAGTTCAGGTGTTCAGGATCGTCACAGTTAGTTTTCAGCCTGAACTGTCGAGGCTCCTCTCAGTGAAGCAGCTACATCATGACAGTGAGTCTGAAGTGTTGACGGGACTGATCCTGTTTAACGTGACAGTCTCACCTGAAGGGGTGCAGCCCTCCTCCTCTGAGCCTCAGCTTGTTCTTCAGTTTGGACTTATACCTGAAAACACACATGAACTCCAGCTGTAACACCGGGCATGAATATTCCTCACTGCTGTCACACTGAGTGACTGTGGACATCTTTAGTCCTTTACTTTAGTAGAAATATTTTTGGTGTGGCTCGACTGTCGACTGTTTGTTCTCTAATATTGTAGTTTCCCCTCCACTACATTTATATTTACACACAGCGTTAGTTAAAGTTAAGACACAAAACAAAGATTTTATTTAAAAATGAAGGGCAAACTTATAAAATACATCATTTGAGATGAAGCCAAACGTTTTGGTTTGTGACTTCTGAAAGAAGATCTGAGTTCCTGTGTTTGGGACGTCCTGTCATGTTTCAGGTGTCAGAAGTTTCTTCACGTTCACTTTTCAGATGACTTCTGTTCAAATGATTCAACATTTAACATCAAAAGAACAAAACAAAACGAGGACGACAGAACTTTGTTTTTTCTTCTCTCCTGTTAATCTTAAAGCAGAACCTGCACTTTTTAATAATTGAATTACATTTTACTGATAATACTTCTTTACTTTTCCTTCAGTAGGATCTGAAGACAGGACTTGAACTTGCGATGGAGTACGTTAATATTAATGCATTAGTCCTTTTACCTCAGTGAAGGCTCTGAATACTCTCCACTGTACTGGACTCTGCGTGTGTCTCACTTACAGGTATTTATTACAGTCACACTCCAGGGGGCGGGCCTTCTTCAGGTGACCTCTGACCTCTCTCAGGTTCTTTATCTTCGTCTGCAGCGTCTCAATCTGACAGAAAAGAAAAGTTCAGTCACCAGAACAATGACAGAGAACCAGCGGGCAGAACCAGCAGCTGGTCCAGGAGCTTCATCTGGATGATGCTCAGCTCAAGGCTTAATACTACACTTTACATTTACAGCTTAACAATGACGTCAGGTGTTTTTCTGCTCTGAGTTCAAGTTTTCTCACTCAACCCATTCAGAGTGATCCTGCAAAACTGCGAGGCAGCCAGGGTGAAAAGCAGCACACACATCTCATACTGTGTGTGTCCTGACTGATTTGATGAAGCCTGGACACCTGTCTGCGTTTTGCAAATCAGATCCAAACCACATTCAGAGGTGGTTTGAAATGTGATCCAGAGCAGACTGATCAGACTTTACAGATGGGACAGAAGATGCATCCAGGCTGCTGCGAGCAGAGCAGGATGAAGACAACTCAGAGAGCTACAGTCTGATCGTCTGTAGAGCGAGATGATTGATGATGCTTCTGTACTGAACCGCTGCGTCACCAGCGACCCATGCAGACATGTTTTATGTTTATGACATCATAATTTGCCTGCAGTGTGAACAAAGCCTTCGCTGTGTGTTACCTCGTGGTCAATGTGCAGCTTGTGGTCCTTCCAGGCCTGCAGAGACTGATACACTCCTGTATCACACTTCACTGTGGCGTTGGACAGGATGGAGCATCTGCAGGACAACAAGACAAACATGATGAAGACAGAAACATGAGACGGTCCTCAGCAGCACAGAAACACCAGAGCTGAGTTTAATTCAACTCAACAGAAGCTGACATTTACTTTCTGACGATGAGGCAGAATTCACACGTGTTCCTGAAAGTGTCAGATTATAAAACAAGAATTAATTTTCTTAATAATTCGCACAGCTGGTGGATTCAGCAGAGCGATCTGAGCTCCATCTGTGCCGATGACTCACATCGACTCAGTCCAACTTAAAGAGGACCAGGTTCAGTTCTGGTGTCATTTCAGTTCAGACAGTTAATTACAAACACACATAACTCACCTGTGTGTGACTTTGAGGGAGTTGGCCAGCGCCTCGTCGGTGGGAACCATCCCGCTGAACTCGTCCTCAGGCTCGTCCCTTATTGGCTGAGCCCAGTCGTCTATGCTGCTGTTACCGGGGTAACTGTTCGTCATGGAGACAGAGCGGCTGTAACGGTTCCTGGAGTAACTCTTCAGGGCTTTGAACTCTGAGACACACACACACACACACACACACACACACACGGTTGTTTAAAATGGTGCAATAACACAAACGAACAGACTTTATGATTAAATCAACGTCCTGCAGTCGTTAAAGTCGAGTCGAGCGTCTCTCGTTGCTGTTGAACTGGAGGATAACGAGACACGCTGTCACAAACTTCCCTCGCTCAGACTGAAGCTCAGGTGGATGCAGTTCTGACCTCAGACACTAGAGGGCAGCACCACATCAGACGGCACGAGTCACACTGACGACCGGCTGCTCGTCCTTTGTTCAAGTGTCTTTATTAACACATTCATGATGCACGACTCAGTCTTATAGACGGACATGATGAGCAGAGTCAGAGTCACGACTGAACTTTCTATTATTATTATGAACATTATTATAACATTAGATTTATGAATCAGGAATTCCAGGAATGATTATAAAGAATCTTCTTCTAACAGAAATGAAGCGACAGAAACATGAAGTCTGTTCGTCTTCACATAAAAATGGGTGTAAATAACGTCACACGAGCTGTATGGAGCCATTTTATAGTACAGTTATTTTTATATTTCAGTACTTCTCTCTTTATTACTCTATATATTTCAGCCTTGTTGTTTCATCTTTCTCCATTTAAATCTTGTTTATATCTTTCCCTGACTTTCATCAGCATGGAGGGAGGAGATGATGACTCCATGAATCTGCTTAGAAATCTTTAAAAAAAGATCCTCACATGCAGAACTTGCCTGAGAAACATCATGTATTGTAATACTCATGTATGAGTATTTTTATTTATTTTTTGGTTGTTTTTTAAATCAAGTCTCCAGCTGCTATCATCAGGAGGAGACGATGACTGAGCCTGACTTTATATCATCAGGAGGAGACGATGACTGAGCCTGACTTTATATCATCAGGAGGAGACGATGACTGAGCCTGACTTTATATCATCAGGAGGAGGTGATGACTGAGCCTGACTTTATATCATCAGGAGGAGGTGATGACTGAGCCTGACTTTATATCATCAGGAGGAGGTGATGACTGAGCCTGACTTTATATCATCAGTAGGAGATGATGGCTGAGCCTGACTTTATATCATCAGGAGGAGACGATGACTGAGCCTGACTTTATATCATCAGGAGGAGACGATGGCTGAGCCTGACTTTATATCATCAGGAGGAGATGATGGCTGAGCCTGACTTTATATCATCAGGAGGAGACGATGACTGAGCCTGACTTTATATCATCAGGAGGAGACGATGGCTGAGCCTGACTTTATATCATCAGGAGGAGACGATGACTGAGCCTGACTTTATATCATCAGGAGGAGACGATGACTGAGCCTGACTTTATATCATCAGGAGGAGACGATGGCTGAGCCTGACTTTATATCATCAGGAGGAGACGATGACTGAGCCTGACTTTATATCATCAGGAGGAGACGATGGCTGAGCCTGACTTTATATCATCAGGAGGAGACGACTGAGCCTGACTTTATATCATCAGGAGGAGATGATGGCTGAGCCTGACTTTATATCATCAGGAGGAGACGATGACTGAGCCTGACTTTATATCATCAGGAGGAGATGATGACTGAGCCTGACTTTATATCATCAGGAGGAGACGATGGCTGAGCCTGACTTTATATCATCAGGAGGAGACGATGACTGAGCCTGACTTCATATCATCAGGAGGAGACGATGGCTGAGCCTGACTTTATATCATCAGGAGGAGACGATGACTGAGCCTGACTTTATATCGTCAGGAGGAGATGATGACTGGGTTTATATTTGGGTGAACTGCTCCTTTAACACTCACTCTTCTTGGAGAAGAAGGGTTTCTTGTTGAACGGCCTCATCATGGAGGGCCGCACGTTCAGAGGTCGGAGGTCGCGCAGGTCGCAGTCGCAGCCGTCCGACTTCTGATTGTACAGCTGAGACTTGATGCTGAGTGGACGCTGACGGCCAGACACGCCCCTCTGGAAGTTCTTAGCTCCGCCCCCTTCGTTCTTACATTTGAAGAGCCGGAGTTTCCCCGTGGCGTCCTCCACACACTGCCACTTCTACACACACACACACACACACACACACACACACAGAGTAATGATGAACAGCACTGAGAGACAATTCGAACTTAACGAACTAACTGCCAAAAAACATTATAAGCTTCATTGATAGAGCACCTTTAAAACAGAGTTTACAAAGTGCTTTGAAAGCAGGAAAGTCATGAAGACAATATGACAGAAGGAAGTCTTGTCTGAGGAGAGTTAGAACAAGAACGTGTAAAAACACAGGAGAGAGAAGAAAAAAATGGAGATCAATAGAAGAATAAAATCATAAAGGACGATCAGAAGATGACATCACATCAACAGAATTAAGAACAGATAAAAGATTATCTGCTATATAACCTGGGCGAGACCCAGACGAGCTTTAAAAGTGATCAGCAAGATCTTAAAGTCAGTTCTAAGGTGGACAGCGAGCCGGTGAAGAGACGCTGGGACAGGACTGATCTCTGAGCCTCCTCTGAACCTCTGAGCATGAACATCAGGATCGTGGTTGTCGAGCTGAGAGGTGGATATTTTGGATCAAAGGCGCTGACGCTGCAGAACTCTGAACATCAGGATCATCTGCAGAAGTCCGTTCAGAGTCACGTACGTCTGTAAACTGACGAGCTCGAGAACAACCTGAGGAGATTCTGATGGACGGAGGAGGAGGAGGAGGCTGTGGAGGAGGAGGAGGAGGAGGAGGAGGTTGTGGAGGAGGAGGAGGTTGTGGAGGAGGAGGTTGAGGAGGAGGAGGAGGAGGAGGAGGTTGTGAAGGAGGAGGAGGTTGAGGAGGAGGAGGAGGTTGTGGAGGAGGAGGAGGCTGTGGAGGAGGAGGAGGTTGTGAAGGAGGAGGAGGTTGAGGAGGAGGAGGAGGAGGAGGAGGAGGAGGGGGAGGTTGTGGAGGAGGAGGAGGTTGAGGAGGAGGTTGTGGAGGAGGAGGAGGTTGAGGAGGAGGAGGAGGAGGAGGGGGAGGTTGTGGAGGAGGAGGAGGTTGAGGAGGAGGTTGTGGAGGAGGAGGAGGTTGTGAAGGAGGAGGAGGTTGAGGAGGAGGAGGAGGAGGCTGTGGAGGAGGAGGAGGTTGTGAAGGAGGAGGAGGTTGAGGAGGAGGAGGAGGAGGTTGAGGAGGAGGTTGTGGAGGAGGAGGAGGTTGTGAAGGAGGAGGAGGTTGAGGAGGAGGAGGAGGAGGCTGTGGAGGAGGAGGTTGTGAAGGAGGAGGAGGTTGAGGAGGAGGAGGAGGAGGTTGAGGAGGAGGAGGAGGAGGTTGTGGAGGAGGAGGCTGTGGAGGAGGAGGAGGAGGTTGTGGAGGAGGAGGAGGCTGTGGAGGAGGAGGAGGAGGCTGTGAAGGAGGAGGAGGTTGAGGAGGAGGAGGAGGAGGAGGCTGTGGAGGAGGAGGAGGTTGTGAAGGAGGAGGAGGTTGAGGAGGAGGAGGAGGAGGCTGTGGAGGAGGAGGAGGAGGCTGTGGAGGAGGAGGAGGTTGAGGAGGAGGAGGAGGAGGTTGTGGAGGAGGAGGAGGAGGAGGTTGTGGAGGAGGAGGAGGCTGTGGAGGAGGAGGAGGAGGCTGTGGAGGAGGAGGAGGAGGCTGTGGAGGAGGAGGAGGAGGCTGTGGAGGAGGAGGAGGAGGAGGCTGAGCTGTGCTGGTATCAGCAGAGTAACTCTGATCAGTGTCGGGTTTTAACAAACACTGTACAACTGCTGAAGACAAACAGCTGGTGAACGAGCCGATGCTGATTATCAGTAATCCAGGAGACTGATCACAGACGACTGGACCGATTTACTTTTAGAGGAAAAATAAAAATGTTCGTCTCAAAGTCGAGGACGACCAGTGATGGATGGAGCTACAGTTTACTCAAGTACTGTACTGTAGTACGGTCTGGAGGTACTCTGCCTCAGTACTTCCACTTCACTTCACTCGACCGCACATCGAGGGTGTGAATCTGTTTGTGGTCTCTTCTCTTCTGCAGACTGTGATTACAGCAGACGAGCTGTAGGGAGACATCTGATGTTTCTTGTTCAGTATTTATCCAGTAATGTTAGTGGACGGTGAAACTTCACCCTCTCCATCATCTACACGTCCTGGTCTTGATTCTCTGCTGGATTATTATAACAATATTTGCTGAAGGAGACGTCAGTCCTTCCTCGTCATGTGTGAGTCGACTGAAGACGATGAGGTTGGTTGAAAACCTCTCATCTTATTCCTCAACCCCACCTGAACACCTGCAGGATGAACTTGAACGCAGCCTCCGTAGAGAAACACGTCCTCCCATCATCACGACTTAAAACTACAGCAGGTTCAGCCAAGTTCACCGCAGGCAGTGAGTCGTGTGCCTGTTCGGCTCCGAGCGTCGGTCGTATTGTCACTCAGCAGTCGTTCATTAGCAGCAGCTGAATTAATTTCTCCTCTCGCACTGACTCAGTTATTAAAGAGTGATAAATGCCTGAATTGTTAATTACAAACACACACACAGTTTTTCTACAGGCTGTTTATCAGAGCGATCCAGCAGCCGGCAGACACTGTTGCTAAGAGACTAATCAGCTGGCTGGAGGGATTTTTCGACAAGTGTAATTAACCTCAAACAAGCATGAACACACACACAAACACAGCGTGACACGGCTCTCTAAACGTCTCGCAGAGAAAAGTTTGTGTTGTGCTGCTGCATCCTGATTCTCTTCACGTCTGCTCTCTTTGATTCGCTCCATTGTGCTCTGCTCCTTCTAGTAATTACTGCTGTTATTGTATCTGTCTGGTCTGCAGAGATGACATCTGGTTTTCATCTCTCCGACAGAAGTCTCTCTCTGCTCTCCGCTGTTTCTCTTCAGCTCTCTGGTTGTTGTTACGGCAGCAGCCAGCGCAGTTTTCCTGCATTTATTCCCAGAAAGCTCTTTTTCTTTTGTGTTCTGCAGAAACTCTGGGGAGGAAAAACCTCTGCTGCATTTTTAAACATCTGAAAAGTTTCTTAATGTTGAGTTTAAATGTGGAGTGTGATCAGGAGTAAAGTCGTTAGTGGCCCGTGTGCATCGCTGTACCTGTCCGGTCTGCTGACAGGGCGTCTGGTACTCGGCTCTCTGACAGAGGTCTTTGACTCGTTGGTGTTTGGGGAGGAAGTTCTCCTCCTGCGACACTTCCTTTCCCTCCACACGCTGGTGCAGCAGCTTCCTGTTAACAAACCAGACACAAGGCAGGTCAGAACGTTCTGCTCCTGATCTATTCATAATTAAAACATCTTAATCCATATAATCCAATATAACATTTGCATTTTGGGACATAAAACACAGCACAATGCATGATGGGAAGAGTGGGCGGTCTTTGACTGTCATCGACGGTTATTAAAAACACATTTATTCAAAGTTTTTGTTATGAAAACTTCCATAATTTTACCAGAACTCTGTCAATGATATACAATATCTACTTATTTATTTGAGTGTATTTTATTTTATTCTATTTTATTTTGCAGCTTCTTCTTCTTCTTGGATATTTCCGTTTGTTTCAAAAACAGGGAACATTTTAAATGACATCACATCGTACTCATGTCTGACTTAATGTCGTACCGACATTTAAACTTTGTTGCTTTTAAAGTGTTATTGATCACATTCAGCCTCTACATGTGTCGTTCCATCGCATCACAGTGTAACGGCTGGTAAATAATATAATAATGGTTCCCTATAAACCTCACTTTCACGGCCTGCTGGATTATTTCCACATAATTAAAAGGCGAATTACAGCACAAAGCTCATCTCTCATTGCTCAACCGAACCAGGAAGAGGCATCATGTTCCCCGGTCTCGATCTGCAGTGTGGAAACTCTGCACTGCAGAAGAAGAAGCTGCTGGTGGAGGAGGTGATTTCTGTCATGTTTAGCTTCTTCAGCCTGGTCGTACTTGGTCTAATATTATTTATTTATTTTTATTTTACTTAACCAGGAAAAGACTCATTGAGATTAAAAATCTCTTTTACAAGAGTGTCCTGGCCGAGACAGGCAGCAGCATAGTGATGCATACACACAAACACAAGGTGGACACGAACATTAAAAACACTTAGCATCCAAAACAGCAAACATTTCAAGGTCAGCTAAAATAATAAAAGCCTCAGGCAAAACATCTACAGCTGATGTTTTCAGCCTCCATGTCGTCCAATTTCCCCTTTAAACTGTTCAATGAGACCAACTCATTTTGTTTCAGAGTTTTCTGTAACATGTTCGGGCAGAGGGAGCAGCAGAACCACACACTGTTTCCCAGCTCGGTTCTGACTTTTGGGACAGACAGCAAGAACAAATCCTGAGACCGAAGACTTAAGTCTCAGCATGACTTCTGTTAATGTAGGACAGAAGGTAGGAAGGAAGTAAACCTCGGATTACCTTGAAAGTGAGAATATACATATGTGCTAATATACATATTACAGCTCATTCAGTATCACGTATTTAAATGTCTTATATTTTGCCTGTTATCAGTGTTGTTGCAGTTCAAGTGTTGTGAAGAAGATGATGAAGATGATGATGAAGATGTATTTACCCTCTCTCCACCAGGAACGAGTCCCTCCACAACTTCGGCTTCTTGTTCACTTGGAATCTGCAGAAGAAGAAAACAGCCGTCATCACCTCCACCTTCATCCTTCGCTTCCACCTCCATCTCCACCTCCACCTCCTACTTCACCTCCACCTTCATCTCTACCTCCACCTCCACCTCCACCTCCACCTCCACCTTCATCCTCCACCTTCATCCTCCACTTTCATCCTCCACCTCCACCTCCACCTTCATCTCCATCTCCACCTTCACCTCCACCTCCACCTCCACCTTCATCCTCCACCTCCACCTCTTCATCTTTACATTTTTCTCTGTGACGTCACCTTCAGGAACAGAGTGAGTGTTCAGCTGAATGTGACGCACTGATGTAATTTCACACAATTAAACTCGAGTTAGATGAAGAACGTTCTTCTTGGTGCCACATGTGCGGAGCAGCGAGTTCAGTCAGATTACACACATTTTCATAACACACACATGAAATGACCGACTCCATCTGGTTTCTATTCCTGGATGTTTGTGACTTTAACTGTCAGGACAAATATTTTGATTTTCCTGCAGCAGTTAAAAGAAAAACCACAGTGGAAACAACTGCAGGACTTTTTCCACTCGTCTTTTCTCTCCAGAAGATACGACAGCGTTTAAAACAGAACGACTGAGAAGCGTCACAGAGTGAAAAACACACAGACGTAACAACACAGTTCACACAGAGACATCAGAAAACAGGTATGTTAAGTTTCTGTGTAGCTTTTCCCCATAAAGAGGTTTCACTCGTACCTAAGAAGGTTGTTATTTTTGGTTTTCTTGCAGCTAAAACTCTTATAATAATAATAAAAAATCATTAAAAAAATGTCTGCTCCCCCAATAAACACCACTGAGAGGCTGTTCAGACCTGTTAGTAACATCTGACATGATGTTTCTACTCAAAGACAGAAAGAAGTTCATGAAGAACATTTGCTGAATTTACAAGAAGGAACAAATCAGTCAGAATCAGTCAGAGACAGAGTTTCACACAGTTTATAAAGTTTTACGCCACTCAACAACTCTTATCACTACATTTGTTAAGGGAGTCTGGTGATGTTGTGTTACTGGTTCAGTGGTTGGATCAGTTGTTTACAGATTCTTCTTCTTCTTCTTCTTCTTCTTCTTCTTCTTCTCCTTCTTCTTCTTCTCCTCCTCCTCCTCACAGAGGACGTCAGCTGAGTACCACACTAGCTGTTGCTGAAGTCATCCTATATTAATGTGTTTTTATGTTTTGTTGGTATATTTATTGCACCACTAGCAAAGTGTTTAAAGTTTAATGTATTCTAACACTGGTGTAAATTTATGTGTTGTAATAAAGGTTTTCAGACGGTTGGAGCTGAAGGGGAGCGAAGAGCGAGACGGCAGAGGATGAATCAGCTCATGGAGATATTTAAGTACTTTAAACCTTTAGAGCAACAAAATGTGTCTAAAATCTCACTTCATAGAGTCTTTACTGTCCGATCTGAAGACACGGACATGACACACATGCGTTAAGACGTAGTGTGACTTACACTTATTATATCTGATCGTTAAAGTTGCTGATTGAACAGATAAATCAGCTCAGAGAACAACTGAAGGGTTATTTTCACTCAATCAGTTGATTATTTTCTTGATGAACTGATCAGCTGTTTGTTCTAGCAAATGTCAGAAAAATGTGCATCGAGATGACGTATTTAAATGTCTTGTTCTGTCCACAACTCAAAAGATATTCAGTTTACTGTCACAGAGGAAGAAAACAGAAAGTATTCACATTTAAGCAGAAGAAGCTAATTAATCAGAAAAGTTGGTGCTGCTTTCAATGCAGAACTTGCCTTACAACCTTCATGTTTTTAAGTTTCCTTCAGTATCACAGTAATCCAGTGGTATTTGTCTGTACATTCATGCTAACACTGCTAACAGGAGCAGCTAACAGCTCATTCAGCTCACTTTTAAATTTTCCAAAGGCAGCGGCTGCGACAGAATCGGCTCTTTGTCACTCCTGGTTCTTATTTTGAATAAACTTCAGCTGAGTGTAATCAGTCTTTCAGCTACTATCTGTGTTCCCCGGGGGAGGACGGACTCCTCTGTACTTCACAGAGGACGAAGAAGAAAAGGGAACAGATGCTTCATGTTCCCTCGCTGCACTCGTGACGACGTATAGAGCCGATTAAAACGTGCTCAAACAGCCGGGACTTCAGAGCGCTGAAGAAACCGAGCGTTCGGCGGTTTAAAGACACGAGATCTCGCTCCCGAGAGTTTCTGTTCAAAGTCAACACGGTGAGAGCGCAGACACCTGGACTTTAATGTGCTGTAATGGAGCCACCGGGAGTCCTGTTCACGATGACGTCAAGGAAAAGTTCAGATGTTGAAGGATCATAACTGTGAACATCTTGTTCCAGCTGTCAGCTCGAGGTCTTTGTGACTCTGCAAAATCCTGCTGGAAGTTTATGATACGACGTGAACACTCAATTAAGCTTTTGAGTAAAGATTTCCGTAATCAACTGAAAAAATGTTTACTTTCTTTATTCGTGATGCAAAAATATATAGAGATTTTGTTTTATATTTTAAAGTCCATTTTCTTTATCGTTAATAATATTATGTTTTAGTCACAGTTTTAATGATCTCTGTTTCATCATCTCATTTTTGTCTTAAAAAAGCGTTAACAAATTTATTCTGTCAAAGTTTTTGCTGATGAATGAACATTTAACAAACAAATCAAAAATCTTAGAAAAACACCTAAAAACACATAAATATATTGTTTAATTATGACAAAGGTTCAGTAATTTCCTAAAACAGCTGCTCTCTTAAGTTTTAAACTTCCACTTTAACTCAAGCAGGTGGAAATAGTGCATCTAGTGGGGACTATATTTGGTGCTCTGGTGATTTTTGATGTGTTTGTAGGTCAAAATGATTTTTTTCAAGCAACTTGACTGAACTGAACGATCATTTAAAGTTACGTAGTAACACTGACACACACTGTGTGTCTGAACCTGCTGTTTAAATCCTCCAGCAGCAGTTTGTTTCTGTCTTTAACGACCTGCTGGTTTGTTGTCGTCTGTTTGTTGTGACCTCCTGACCTCGACGTTGTGCCTCTGTTGACACTTTTGATCATTATAAATATTAATAGAGGGTTTATATCCCTTCAGGCGAAGCAGATGGCTCCGCATGTTTGTGAACCGCGGAGCACCCAGGTGTTTAAATGAGGCCGTTACAGCTGAGAGACGTCCTGCTGCACCACGACGCTCTGCAGGAGCATCATTTACATACTGATGCTGCTTCACCGAGCAGCTTCACTCCTCTGACCTCTGCCTGCTTATCACAGCACTGTTAGCATCTGTTACTGCAGGAGCTCCACCACCAGCACATCTAATGAGTCTCACTCAGCCTGAGAAATGTACCATTTACTTCTTCACTCTCATTTTAAAACTTTGTTGGCTGTGTGTGTGTGTGTGTGTGTGTGTGTGTGTGTGTGTGCGTGTGTGTGTGTGTGCGTGTGTGTGTGTGTGTGTGTGTACCTGTTAACAGGTCTGTCAGTGTCCAGTAGAGTCAGTATCGACTTCCCGTCCATGTCTGGAGGAGTGTCGAGGCCGGCGATGTCCAGGATGGTCGGAGCCAGATCGATGTTCAGGACCATGTGAGGGTTACTGACATGCACACACACACACACACAAAGGTAATTAATATACAAGAGACTACACATCCTCCCTCATCACTCTCCAACAGTTGTCTCTTCATGCGTCCGTCTAAAGAAACATGATGCTGCAGCGATGAAAACAAAACAAACTTCATGTGATTCTTGTTTTAATGACAGACGAGGTGAAACGTTGTGAACTAGGTGAGTATTAAGGGTCATGTGTGCAGCTCTCTGAACTCATGATCACCTCGTGGACCAGCTCCGACTGTAATCCACTTTACTCACACACACACACACAGACACACACACACACACACACACACACACACACACACACACACACACACACGCACACACACACACACACACACGCACACACACACACACACTGGTGTTTGATTTAATCCCTGAGCCTCTGACGTATTTTCATTTGTTTCATTAAAGCTGCATCAAAAGATTTCTGTCCACTAGAGGGCAGAAAAACTCAACCACACAAAAAATGTTTAGACAAGCTTTGGCTTCACATCGCAGACGATCCACTCGCACGGTACGAGTTGGAATTAACAACATTTCTAAAATCGCACAGTGTTTCCAGCGTCAGGAGAGCATGTAGTCGTGTTTTCCACTCGCTCCCATGTTGTGTGTTTGATTTTTCTGACAAACTGCAAAAAGACAGAATATTTACCTGTTGGATATTACAAATAAAAATCGGTTAAAGCTACGACAGAGAGGACGGTGTGTTGTGAGTGTCAGTAGTGTTGTGGTGTGTGTGTGTGTGTGTGTGTGTGAACTCCTACATGGTGCCTTGCTCCACGTTGGGTCCTCTGATGAAGAACGGGACTCTGATGTCAAACTCGTACGGCATCGATTTACCTGCAGACACACGATGTTAACAGAACAGCTGTCGTACAGGTGTGTCCGACTCTACATGTAGAAATCAGTTACTCTGTCCTGATCCGACAATAAAACAATAAACAAACAGTCAAACAGATGAAACTATACTCAAAAGGACTGTTTGTGACCGTGACGCTTTAGTTTTACTTGAGATTCTGGTTTTAACCTGCCTAAATAAAATAAAAAAGACCCTTTATCATAACCAGAAACTTTAAAAACAGCTTGTAACTTTTTAAGTCTCGTCTCTGTTCGTGAGGAAGCAGCTGTCTGAGTTTTTACCTTTGACGAGGCCGAACTGTCCGATGTGGTATCCATGATCCGACGTGTAGATGATGTAGGTGTTCTCCAACTCGCCCGTCTCCACCAGCATGTTGTACAGCTGAGACACACATGCACACACACACACACACACACACACACACACACACACAGACAACAGACGACAGAAGACACATTTTACATGTTTGTTGAGTTTTGATAAACAGGAACGCAGTTTTATTTCGTTTTCACTTTACAAACAGACTTCAGGACCAGCAGTTACCCCTCTGTGTGTGTGCGTGTGTGTCTGTGTGTGTGTGTGTGTGTGTGTGTGTGTGTGTGTGTGTGTGTGTGTCTGTGTGTGTGTGTGTGTGTGTGTGTGTGTGTGTGTGTGTGTTGTCTACCTTCTCCACACTGTCGTCCACGGACAGAAGCGTCTGCAATCGTTTCCTCTGCAGCACGTTGGTGAACTCCATGTGGATGGGCTTCATGGCGCCGGTGTAACGCATGATCCAGTGCTTGTCTGGGTTCGGAGCGTAGTTGTAGCTGGGAGTGCTGAAGAGGAGGAGGAGAGACAGAAGATGAAGACACGTCCACACTGAAGAGGAGAGATCTGTGATGGGTTATGTTTGAAAGAAACACGCTGATTTCGATCGACGAGTTGACAGAAGATCAGATCACAGCAACAATCATTTTGTCCTGAATCGTGACGGTCACGAGGTCGGACCACAGAGACGGGTTTCCTTCCTTAATCATCACAAAATGTGAACGAATGTTTGTTTCCATCCTTATTACACTGATTATCAGGAGTTTGTTCATCGAGATGAACAGTAGATGGCGCCAATTCTCCAGGCAGAAAACCGTTAACCAACGAAGAAGAAGACTTAAAGAGCAGCAGTCGATCGTCAAACAATAAAACCCAAAAGAAAACAGGATGGAAACGTGAGGGAGGTAACATCTGATCTGTGTGAAGATGTTTTAATCTGCTGCCAGAGAGGAAACAGCTCATCAGTTGTGTTTGGAAAAAAGGCGTTTCCATCTCCTGTTAAAAGGACAATATGTAACTTCTGCTGCTGGGATCGCATCAGATTCTGTTCTGATCCGGAGCCGTTCACCGACAGGAGGAGAGCTCAGAGATTACTGTTTAACTTGTGGGATTAAAAAGTGGATTTATCTTCACTCCTGTTGATCAGCCTGACTGCAGCAGTGACCCAGAGGTGACCTCCAGGTTCTGTTCTGTTGACTGCTGACTGGAGCTGGAGGGGAAATGGACTTTACTTCATGAACGTGACATTACAGAGAGGAGACAGAGAACCAGAACCAGAACCAGAAGCAGAGTCTCTGCTGAGTGCTGACTTCACTCAGAGCTTCACCTCGAGTCAAACACACGTTGCTCACTAGTGTTAGCTTACAGCTAATGTTCAGTAGAGTAATCTGGATGTTTGGGTCGTCACAACATCGTCAAACTACATCTTTTGTTTTGTTATTGATTTGAATTTGAAACCACTGACGGCAGAAAAATTACATACTGTGTGTTTAATCTGCAGTGTGTGTGTGTGTGCGTGTGTGTGTGTGCGTGTGTGTGTGTATGTGTGTGTGTGTGTGTGTGTGTAGGCAGTAAGACACATGAAACTGTGTGTTGAGTAATGACAGCAGATGCTCCTGTTCATTAATAACTAACTCTCACCTCACACACACACACACACACACACACACACACACACACACACACACACACACACACACACACACACACACACTCTCTCCTGCTGTGGTAGCTACAGAGGATGCTCCTCCAGTGCGCTCTGTGTGGATAATGAATGACTCCCATCAGCCAACTCATTTACTCCTCTCTCCTCCTCAGCAGCTACATAATTAAATTTCTGCATCGGGACAGAAATAACCTTCAACATTACGCTCAACTCCACTCTGCAGCTCTGCTTCCTCCTGACTGGACAGCAGGAAACATCTGAGCTGCAGCTCCGCTCAGGAGGCAGGAACACGTAAACAGGCTGTTTATGGACGAGTGTATGTGCACATGAATAAATGTGGAGCGGCACGATGTCGAAGTGACGTTCAGCTCGGAGTGAGGTTCAGCTCGGAGTGACGTTCAGCTCAGAGTGAGGTTCAGCTCAGAGTGACGTTCAGCTCAGTCAACAGAAAACCTCCATGAAGACGATGTCAGTGTTTTTGTCCAGCACAGAAATAAACAAAATTCAACTTTTGTATTTGTAGGCATTTGTTGTTTTTCATTCATTTGTTCCTGTATGTGTGGCTTTTAGTGTCTGTGTTTTATCTGTATTTAAAAATATAATTATGCAAAATTTCTGCATTAAAATGTCCAAAAATGAGTCTCCACCAGTTTCCTCAAGATAACGGTGAGTTTCATTTGGTCGCCTGTCGCTAAAACTTCAGGAGAGAGTCAGAGAGCGAGAGAGGAGATCTGAGAAGGAGACGAAGGATAACGTGAAGGAAACTTTAAAACATAACTGCATCTGAGAACAGTCGGATCAGAGCAGAATCTGTGAGACTCCAGGTGTTTATTCCTCCAGAAGTTCTGGCAAACATCTTTTGTTTTGTTTTGTTAGAGAGCGTCTGGTGGCAGAAGTTACATATTGTGTGTTTAATCTGTATCAGGTGTTATATAAAGTATATAAAGAGGAATGATGACATCACGCTGTTGTATTCACATCTGAAACTGATCTGTTTGCTGTTTTCATTCGTCCTCCAGGTTCGTTTTGCGGCGCGTTGTTTCACGGAGCCACTGGCGTCTCGTTTAATTTCTCTATAAATGTTTCGTGCTGATCTTTACTTATTTAATGTGTCTTATACATAATGTAAAGACTTTGATTTGCCTTTGTGTGCATTAATAAACCTGCCTCAGCTTGTTGAAATCATAGAAAAAGTGGATTCAAAGTGATGGTTTACTGTCAGACTTCAGACGAGAGAGAGCGAGAATACAAACTGCTGTACAACATTTAATTAATGTCTTCACTGAAATATGTCTGATGTGTTTTCTGTGTAAAATGACTTCAACTCTGCACCTTCTTACCTGCCGTACAGCTCCTGTCTTATTTTGTCTTTATTTACTGAACCTGCTTTATTACTTTGGGGGAAAAGCTGCAGCCCAAACAGAACCGCTCGTCCACATTTTGTTTTTACAGAAGGATCTTCCAGGTTCTTCGCCTCAAATCAAATTAAAACGGAGCCGATTCTTCCTTTTTAACGGCGTGTCGCTCTGCTGTGTTTCTCTGCTGAACTGATTATAAAGCCGGACCCACCGACGGACCACAGGAACCATCGTGAAACACCACGACTTCAAAGGCTATGAAATAAGATGCAAGATTATCTGTCTTCATTCTATTATTCAGATCACAAGACTCTAATTAACGTGTGTAAGTCGAGTCAGGTGTGAATTAACGTGAATTTAAGAACAGTTTCTTCCCATCTGAAACAGGCCCGTGACCCCGACTGACGCTGACCACCTCCCTCCCCCTTCACTTACACTTACTTACATTAATGTAAGTTTTAGTCACCAGACGCTCTTGTTCTGCCGATTGTAACGTCCGTATCTACTGCGATCGCTTGTGAAAATGTGGAATTCACATGTGAAAAGTCCTTTGGAGACGGTTTGGGATGGCGGCCGACTCGTCCTACAATCCCAGAGCTTCAGTTTTTCGACGAAACATTGAAAAACTTGTATTTTTGTACGGAGCTGCCCTTTAAACTTAGATTATGGCGATGTAATCTACAGACACGCTGCTGCTTCCACCCTCAAACCTTTAGATCCAGTTTGTGACTCCGCCCTCAGATTCATCACTGCAGATCCTCATGACACTCACTGTTCAATGTACCAAATGCTCTGTGATAGACACCTGTACTTTCCATTATTGGACATTCATCAAACTATATAACGTCTATGCTGGACTGGACCACAGGACCGGATCAGACTCACTCTACTAACTGTCTTATTCCTGCAGGTTTATTCTGAACTTTGTGTTTGTGCAGCGAGCACGAGACGAAACATCTGCACCATGTTCTCAACATCGACGCTCTCTAAAGACGAGGATGAACAAACGCTTCACCTCGCTGAGTTTCCTTCTCTCTGCGTGTTTTTGTGTGTCTAAAGGTTTGAATTGAACTCGAAGAGTCAAATGTTGATCAGGACGGTGCGTCTACATTTAGTTCTGCCCTGACTTTGTTTTATTATTCCTTTCAGGGGAAAGGGATTACTGCCTGTTCCAAGTATTTCCAGCAGAGTTTGTGTGTTAGCAGAAAAGCCTGGTGAGCTTTGGATGGGATTTAAATGGTCTCCTGACGGCAGGAGAGCAGCCGGCGTTTCCTCGGGCATCTGTTTACATCTGCTGCAGGAAAACCATTTGTCTGGGAGGTAAGAGACAGTCTGACACTGCTGTTTGTCTGTCTGACCTGTCCGTCTCGCCTGTCCGTCTCACCTGTCTGTCTCACCTGTCTGTCTGACAGCCCATCAACAGACAGACACACAGACGTGTCTCTGATTCAGGACTCAGAACTGATCTTTAACTAATGAGTCACACTGTCACGTTTTCAGAAACGGTCAATGGAAAGTAATAACTTCCAAAGAATTAAATGAAACCAATGTATTCATTAACACACACACACACACACACACACACACTCACACACACACACACACACACACACACACACACACACACACACACACACAGATATTAGGGAGGATTGTGACGTTTTAGTCGTGTTGCTTCAGGATTTATCCTGCAGTGCAGAACAGAGCCGCTCCATTGTTCAGCTGGATTACAGTGGCTTAGTCTCATTGTGTGTGTGTGTGTGTGTGTGTGTGTGTGTGTGTGGGCCTACATGTGCTGCGATGCGTTGGGGAAGGCGGTGCTGTACTGCGGCGCCGAGTCTTCAGGTCCGTGTGGGGCGGCGTGGCTCAGAACCATCATCACCGGTCGGTGAGGATAAACTCGCTTCGAGTAGCGGAAGTACCTGATGGACTCGGCCGTGATCAGGTCGGTCAGGTAGTCCTGGTAACACACAAACACACAATCACACATTTTTATTATTGTTTTTTAGTATTTTTCCTTTTTTTTCTTCTGGCTGTCGTCAGCTGAAGGTCGAGTGTTATCCTCCTCATATCACAGCCCAGAGAATCATTCTGAGTTATTAGTTTCCTGGAAATAATATAATTTGATACTTATAACAGAAAAAATTGTGTCCAATGAAAACATTTTCAATTAATAATACAAAAACATTTTGCGGCCCAATGACAGGGGGCGCCACAGATACCAAAAATGTATCTGATATGAATTTCACATTTGGCTGAATCCCACTCACTTTCCACCGATTGAGCGAACAAGTCTTGAAGTCGCCTGACAGACACATCCGGCTTTATTACATTTACTGCTTCACTTTTCTTGTTTTATAAAAAAAAAGTGCAGATAAACAAAAAAAACATTCTGTCCCGTTTTTCTGAACGTGATTATTTCCAGGAAACTTGCAAGAAATTGAAATATTTTCATATGTTCAGTTAAAATCACTTTTGTGACCAAGAAGATGTAACATGTGAATAATATACGTGATAAGAACTTTATGTGATGTTCATAGTTCAGCGTGTGAAGCTGCTGTGAGGAAGACTTTTATGTCAAAATTAAGAAAACAGTCGGCAGAAACAAAAAGCAACAGATGCTGTTAAACTTTTGTAACTTGAGCACAAATTTTTCCTTTTTTACAATTTTTAATTTCTTGTGTGAAGTGAAGCTGCCGTACACAGGTTGTTGTGTGTGGTTTCATATTGTGCATGCACATGTGTTGCATGTGTGTTTTGCGTATGTGTGTGAGTGTGTGTGAGTGCGTGTGTGTGTGTGCGTGTGTGTCCTTGCCTGTGGATACTGAGCTCCGTGTTTCTCTCGGACTCCGTTGCGGCTCAGTGTGTAGTTGTAGAAGCGGCTGTTCTTCACCAAACCGAGCCACTCCCTCCAGCCGGCGGGGACGTACGAGCCGTTATACTCGTTCAGGTACTTCCCGAAGAAGGCTGGAGACGCACACACACACACACACACACACACACACACACACACACACACGAGAAAAAGTCAGTCAATCACATCTGCAATCAAAGCCTTTTCCTGCCTGTGTGTGTGTGTGTGTGTGTGTGTGTGTGTGTGTGTGTGTGTACCTGTCCTGTAGCCAGTGTTGTTGAGATAGACCCCGAAGGTCCGCGGCTCGTGCTGCCGTTGCCATGACATCGAGGAGCAGTTCTCGTTGTTGGTGTAGGTGTTGTGGTTGTGGACGTACCTGAGAGAGAGAGAGAGAGAGAACGACCTTCATGTGGATGTGAAACGAAGAACAACAAATCAACAAAATGAGAACACATTTATTTTTGTTATTTGAATAAAAAAAATAAAAAATTTTATTCATAATATTTATTTTACAGTGGAAACTGATTTTCAGATGTAAAAAAGTGCGATGTCTCTTTAAATCTTTCAGAAAAGCTTCAGGGTTTACTTCCTGGTTTACTTCTTGGTTTACTTCCTGGTTTACTTCCTGGTTTGCTTCCTGGTTTACTTCCTGGCCCACTGAATATAGTCGTGTTTCTCCCTTCCTGTAGACTTTACGTCGACGTCACAGATTTTCAAATCGTTTTTTTTACTCGAGGAACTTTTGACAAACATTAAACCTTCATGGATCAAAAATTCATAACACAAAGTGCCAAAATCACCCGTGTTCGCAGCTCGAGGCGTCCTGTCAACAGTTTCACAGACGTCTCTTTTACGACCACCGGGTCAGGCTGCTACCCTGGTCTACAATACGTACACAGTGAAGACGAAGGTCTGTAAAGGTCTGTCTTACTTTCCAGTGAGCATGCTCGAACGTGACGGACAGCACATGGGCGTGGTCACGAAGGCGTTGGAGAAGGAAGTCCCGCCCTCCTCCATGATGCGGCGAGTCTTGTTCATCGCCTGCATCGAACCTACAGAGAGAGAGAGAGAGAGAGAGAGAGAGAGAGAGAGAGAGAGAGGATGATGACGTGAACAACACAAGAGCTGAAGTGTGACAGTGTTTATCTGCTCTAACGTTAGCTGCTAACGACGACCCTCTGCAGAAATGTTTTCCTCTCTGGCCTCCATCCTCCCCTCGTCGGGCTCGATATTGAGCTGCTATCAAGAATCAAAGATGTCTTTTCATCCGATACCAAATTTTCAAAACCTACGCTTGTTGTGCCGAGATCTAACGGCGGTGGTGATTGGCTGCCTCGAGGCATGCAGGAAAAACACGAGGTTACTGTCATCTCTCTTCAAGTTGAGGTTGTGTTGTTTTGTGTTTTCCGTTTCCTGATTTATTGTGGTGTCTAACTCTCCCCTTGTGTTGCATCGGTGCCTCGTTATCCCGTCTCGTCGCCAGTTAGTCTTTGTCTCTTTGTAGCAGACGTTCCAGCGTGTTTTTGATGTCTCGTGTTTCGACCCTGTCGAGCCCTTTAGAGTTGTTTGCCTGATCTATTTGGAGTTCCTGTGTATCGACCTTTTTCTGCTAGTAAACTCTGATTTTAAGAACAAAACAAACAGTTTTTTGAGTCGTGCTTTTAAGTTCAGACCTTCTCTGTCAGTTACGCCCAGACACAAGACTCGAAAGCATCATTCAGGAACCGGTATCGAAGTCGAGGTACTGGTATCAAAACTTTGTTGAACGATACTCAGGCCTTTCTCCACGGTCTTTCCCGATGTAAGACACTGAAGCCTCGTCTTCACTGTCCCAGGTTATTGAGGACGTGTCCAACCCAAAGAGCCTCGAGTTTGTCTGGATGAGCAGCAGATTTTAAACTTGTTGCAGGACCAGAGACCAGTAATGTTCAGAGGCAGCTGATCTTGGTGTGATCTGAAGGATGATGGAGCAGCGGACAGTCTTCAGATCCACAAAGTTCCTGCAAATTCCCCAAGTTGAATTTCCAGTAATAAACTAAACCTTTGCACCCCTCGCCCGGATGGAGAGATTCACCTGAGATGACTTTACCAAACTTTGTCTCTTGTAAAACTGAAACATTCTGTGAGAAAATGTGATCAATAAAACACATTTTGCTTTTAGATAATTACTTTTATTCTCACACTAACGCTCTGCAGCACTGGAGTGAAGCTGCCTGACAATCAAATAAACTGCTTTGCATTTAAACGGTCGGTCCGATGACGTCTCATCAGTTGTTTAATCAACATTAAAAGCATCAATATCAACAGCCTCAGTAACATTAATACAAACAATCAATAACGGTGATAGTGAATTAATTATTAGTGATGCTGGTTGCACTGACCCAGCTCCTGGTCCTGGTCGTCGGTCAGGATGAGGATGATGTTCGGCCGGATGTTGCGGCGGTCTCTCTGGAGGCGGGGCTTCAGACGCTGGCCAGAGGTTAAGTGGGCGTGGCCGAGCGTCACAGAGAGGAACAGGAAGAGGAGGAGTCGCCCCGCCATGGCCTTCGACCCCTGACCTCCCCGAAAGGTCGACCGATCAGCTGCTTCCCCCCGCGGAGACTCGACCTCTGGAGAACAAACAGACAAACAGTCCCAAAGTTCAGCTGCAGCGGGAATCAAACCTGTGAGCTTTAAATGTGTTCACACCGACAGAGACGAGCAGCAGTCCAGATACTGCGTCCTGCTGCCGCCCGAGCAAACATGATATTATTATTATTGCAGCAGCGTTTGGGTGAAATGTCAGCGCAGTACGTGACACAGTGTTTATTTTCTGTGAGGAGAGAATAATGATGCACACGGCCGAGGGAGAGAGAGAGAGGGAGAGAGAGAGGGAGAGAGAGCGAGAGAGAGAGAGAGAGAGAGAGAGAGAGAGAGAGAGAGAGAGAGAGGGAGAGTGAGCTGCTTTCAGAGAGAAAAAAATTAAAATATCAAAAACTGCTGCAGCGTTTTTTGGTCCAAATAATTACAGGAGGACGTGACAGGAGCATGAAATCAGTGTGTCTCTATCACACACACACACACACACACACACACACGTTGATTCATGTCTTCTTCACCGAATCGACATCAAAGACGCAGCAGCGATGAAGGCCGACTGTTTCGTCCCGTGTGTCTCGGCCAAAGAGCTGCACTTGAACACACCACAAAGACCTCAGCCGACGGCGACTCGTGAGAGGAGATAACTCTCCGCACCACCAGGTGGCAGTAGTCAGTGCGCATTGAAAAAGGAAACCAAAGACTCTTTATCTTACGGGGCTCGTCTCTGTTACCTGCTGTGTGTGGGAGCGTTTCAGACGCGTCACGCCTGCATGATGTTGTGGACTCGTCTGACTTATCTGACTGAATCGAGAATATGTCCGATAGAAGGTTGTGATGTCACTGAGGAAGAGCAGGAGGACAGAGACAAGGAGACGCTGCACTGAATGGTTCAATCATGGAGACTACAGCGACGGGCTCAGAGGCTTCCCCTTTCTTTTTCTGCTTCTCTGCTCGTGCACTGATTTGTGATTTCTCTCACTGTTGGACTTGGACCCTGATTCTGTCGGTTCAATCAGCCAAAACGGTGCCGACACAGGCCGAGTGTCGGGTCCCGGCCCTCAGCACCAGAACCACTGACCCACAAATCAGCTTCTTCACAACTGGAGACACAGTTTCTGTCCCCAATTAACTGGTCTTTAGTCTGACATTAGTCCATGATAGTAGCCTGTCACACACACACACACACACACACACACACACACACACACACACACACACACACACACACACACACACACACACACACAGTGCAGTAATTAGCTGCAGTCTTTTGTTTCTCTGATAATAAAACACTATAAACCGATAAGCTGCATTGACACAAGGCACAGCAGGTCTGTGTGTGTGTGTGTGTGTGTGTGTGTGTGTGTGTGTGTGAGAGAGAGTGTGTGTGTGTGAACTCACAGCAGGGTGCACCATGCAAATTAGCCACTAATCAAACACATACATGCGCAGATAGTAAGCTGTGTGTGTGTGTGTGTGTGTGTGTGTGTGTGTACAATATGTGTGTGTGTGTGTGTGTGTACAGTATGTTCGTGTGTGTGTGTGTGTGTGTGTGTGTGTGTGTACAGTATGTTCGTGTGTATGTATGTGTGTGTGTGTGTGTGTGTGTGTGTACAGTATGTTCGTGTGTATGTATGTGTGTGTGTGTGTGTGTGTACAGTATGTTCGTGTGTATGTATGTGTGTGTGTGTGTGTGTGCGTGTGTGTGTGTGTGTGTGTGTGTGTGTGTGTGTGTGTGTGTGTGTGTGTGGTGGGGCTCTCATGCTAAAGTGGTCCGGTGGCTCCAGCTGTGAACAGACTGTGAGATTACACACAACCTGCTGAGACACACACACACACACACACACACACACACACACACACACACAGCCTCTCTCTCTGGATCAGGACCAGATTTTGCGGTCGAACGCTGAAACGGTGTTAAACTCAGTTAAAGGCTCGACATGACAGGATCCCTCTCTGTGTTATATTTAATCACATCACACGTTTCATGATAAACGTCGTAACTCAAACCTGCGAGCTACACGCTGCTAACGCCAGAGCTAACAAATATAAACTGTCTGTGCTATGATAACTCTTGTTCTGTGGTGTTTCTGTGCTTTGTGTTTCAGAGGTGTGTGGTGAGGGTGGGCGTGGCTTTGGACCAGCTCCCTGCGTCACCGTGAGTCTCCACCTGCAGCCACCTGCCTGCTCTCGAGCTCACCGCCTCCACCTGCCACTGATTTCTGTGTGATCAATAAACTCACCTCTCTAATCTACTCTAACTACATCACACGACACAGAGAAGCTCAAACATTCAACTGGAGGAACGAGAAGAAGAAGAAGACAGTTTGGACCGGAGGAGGACGTCAAGCTTCACTGATGCAGTTCAGATACAAGATGCAGAACTACGCCTCACTCAACATGACGCATCTGACCCGACGCTACAGCATTTATTAACCCGGTTAATGGATCAGACGACGGACTCAACATCTGGACTTGAAGCGCAGCGGTCCAGCTGTCGGCTCGTTCAACTCCAACATGTGTTCTGTCCTGCAGTGACCCGGCCCGGCACCAGACTGAACCGCCTCCCTACAGACTCTGTCAGTGATCCAGTGCACTGTGTTAACGTTACGTCACACAGACTCATTATTACGAAAGTGACCTAAAAAGTGACCGGGACCAGACTGACCCCCCCACGACTCCACGCACAGGATTATTCTGCCGCCTCGCTCGGCTCTGAGTGCAGCAGGACGACACAGCGCTTCAAGCTTTTATTCTAATCATAAATTCAACATTTACAAACGTACAGCCGGAGAAGGAAACACACTCAGCACGATATCCGAACCTCCTTCAGATCAGTTTTCTGACTCTCCTGTTTTTATTCAGTCAGCGTCAGGTGTTGTTCATCATCTGATTCAGGAGATCCTGAAGTTTCAGTCCGGCTCATTTAAAGTTTTTACAGTTGCTTCGTCTGAGAATTTGGATGAATTTAACCTCAGGAGCTTTTTTTATTATGTAAAAAGATGTACTGGGTGTTTCAGACTTCCAGGAGCCGTCATTCTCACGCTCCATTCATGGACCGCCGTGCAATGCATTCTGGTTGTGTCGTGTTTTACCGTTAATTTGCTCCTCATTTGCATACAGTTGTAAAATCTTTATTACTTTATGCAAAGCAGGAGGAAGAACTATTAAAACTAAACATTGTGGACTCTGCAGCTTCATGTGTCTATTTTTGTAACAGAAGAGAACGTTTTTCAAAATGAGCTGCCATGTTGGCTCCTGGACTCCACGGGTGGCGGTCGTCCAATCACGTGCGGCGAGCGAGTGTCTGCGAGGTCGATGGATGATTTTGTTTTGGTCAAGTGTAGATTGTTGGAAGCACCGCGTGGCCTGTTGTGAAATTATGGACTTTGAGTTTTTTTGACCCGTTTTCTGCCTGTTTACCTGCTGATTTCTGCACCTCCGTCTCGCTGATTGACACTGAGTCTGCACAGTGTTTGTGATATGATTAAACTAAAGCTTTAGCAGTTCGACAGTTGTTCAACACTTAAGAAGAAGCTATTTTTATCTGCCGATGAATCAGCGTTGACTCTTGATCCAAATAACTGACGCATGAATCTGTAGTTTCATCTCCGTCACTTCCCTTCAGACCAACGTTCATTTTCTGGTTCTTCTTTCTGTCTCGTCACAACAGCAGGAAGCAGACCAGATTGAAACTAACCTGAACTCTGCATTTAAAATCAGATAAAACTGAACCGCCTCGTCACCTCGTCTCATCCGAGAGGCTCCAGTTTTGCTTTGGGCACAAAAACAGTCGAACCACCGTTACAGCCAAAGTAAGAATTTACTGGTGATGCCACTAATGTTAAAGGCAGATACAGAACAAACACTCAGGGCCCGGCTCTGTGAGGGCCCGGCTCTGTGTTTGGACTCGGGATAATTAGTTCCACTATTCCTCCTGTGCTCATTAATCATCTCCGCTGTGGCCTCTCTGTGCTCTGTACCTGGACCGGATGAGAGAAAAAAAGAATAAAGACTCCGAAAGTGAAGTTGGAGCTTCACCAAGGATGAATTTGATCAGATGTCCTTCGTATTCAGAGTAAAAACACGTGAGCAGGAATTTTTCTCTTTTCTGGCTTCAGACAGACGAGCTGCTCTCTTCTCTCATCACGTCCTCGCAGGCTCATCGCATCCGACGCCATCAAAGAAGAAGCAGCAGCTAACGGGCCTGTAACCTCGACAAACAGCAAACATTAGCATAACTCAGTTACCAATTAGCCGGCAGTGTGAAGTCCTTTAGCACTCGGAGTAAGAAACATGTCTGGCTTCGTTTATCTGTTCGAGACTCCGACAGAAGGAGCTTCTGTTTCAAAGAAGTTTTTTCTCAGGCTGCATCACTGACGGATCATAAAACTTATAAAACGTATTCTGCAGTTGAAGCTTAATTAACGACCCGAGCAGTGAAGCTCAACTCCGTGGACACTTTTTAAAAATCGGTTTCATCATTTAAAGTTATCAGTTTGTTCAGAGCTTTGCTGGATATTCATCCATCTGTGCAGTTAAAATAAAGAGTGTGTACTGCTCTGCATTTATTAAGTTACATCTTCCATTAAAAACCACATGAAATGTTTATGAGCAGTTTCTACAGGAAAGTATTTACAATCGCCTCCACACACTATATTATTAAAATGCTCTTGATCATTAGTGATAAAAACAGAAGAATATAATGTTGGATATTAATGAAACAGTGAAAGGAGCCACTCTGCATAACTTTTCATACTTTAAAGGCACATTGTGTCATTTCTGCCACTAGGGGGCTCTCTACCATAACAAAACAAAAGATGTCTGCCGAGGAATAAACACCTGGAGTCTCATCAGATTCTGTTCTGATCCGGAGTCGTTTACTGACGGGAGGAGAGCTCAGAGATTAGTTTGCAACTTGTGGGATTAAAAAGTGGATTTATCTTCACTCCTGTTTATCAGCCTGACTGCAGCAGTGATCCGGAGGTGACCTCCAGGTTCTGTTCTGTTGACTGCTGACTGGAGCTGGAGGGGAAATGGACTTTACTTCATGAACGTAGCGTTACAGAGAGGAGACAGAGAACCAGAACCAGAACCAGAACCAGAGTCTCTGCTGAGTGCTGACTTCACTCAGAGCTTCACCTGAAGCCAAACACACTCACACTCGCTCAATGTGTGATGTTGATCGCTAGCTCACAGCTAATGTACAGAAAAGTAATCCGACACAAATAATCCTGCAAACCGACGCCAACAAACAGCTGCAGTTTCTAGTGAAAATCAAGGTGATGTTTTCTTCTCGTTACGTTTCGTCTCGCTCCGTCCTCTCTCTCTGACTCTGTCCTGGAAGTTATAGCGACAGACGACCAAATGAAACTCACCTTGCTTACCACCCTGCTTACTACCTCAGTGACGATTAGATCGGATTAAAGTCTGAAAGAGACTTTAGTTAACAAGCTATCTGAACACCAACATGACCGTTTGATTACCACATCATTACAAACTCACATACTTCTATTTCTTTAATAGTCTTTGGAGCGTTTCATAGTATTTTAGAAGGTAAATATCTGTCTGCTGGTCTGGGGATCAATCTTGGAGTCAGACTAACACATTTAAAGGGTTTCTGCTCCCCGGCTGGAGGTGAAAAGCTCTTTTAATGCTGTGATGAGAAGCTGCTGAAAATAAAAGCAGCTGTTTTGAATCCTGATACTTTCCTCCATTTGATATTCATGGAGTCTGTCCTGAAAATAAAGCTGCTGCTGCTGCTGCTGATGATGATCCCAGATAGTTTGTTTTATTTGATATTCAGAGCAGTGAAACAGTGAAACAGTATCTCCTCACCTCAGCCGGGGGAGTCTGCAGTAAACACACAGAGACAAACACGTCCTGAATAAAACTCTGTCTCCTGAAAATGACACTTGTATATTCAAATTGTTTTCATAATTGCGTTGTGATGACAACATAATCGCTGCCTGGATTATGTTTAGAGATGACGTTTCTTCAAGTGAATAAGCAGAAAGGAGGTGACCGGTGGTCTGTGGTCACAGCAGAGACAGACGACTTCTGCGTTTCCACGTCATATCATTGTCGGCGCCGCTGTCACAAAGACAACAGTCTGTTTTCTCAGAGTCACAACCGACAACAACAACTCAGGACAAAAACATGAGTTTATTCATTCATTTAGTCTCTAATGGAGACATGGAGGCAGATAGAGATGGTGCCAGGCTGCCAGCCGGACTGGATCGCCCCGCCAGCCTTCATCTTCCCCGGAGGCTTGGTGTCAGGTGGCAGACAGAAAGCCCGGTGAACGAGGTCCATCAGGAACCAATCTGACGCTGATGGTTTGATAAAAGTAAAAGGACCAAAATTCTTCTTCCACCTCTGCGGTCTGTGATTATTTATCCATCTTAAATGTGTTTTTCTTGTTATCAGAACAATCGGCCTGTTGGAGCAGGAAGTGCCGGTTTTTGCATCATGAGTTACAAAACGCAGGCGGGATCGAACAGTCAAAGTCTGGATACAGTCTGCTGAGTCGTGCATGAAGCCAGAGAAGATCGAAGTCCTGGGTACGATCTTCTGCTAACTTCCACTTTCTAACTTGCGGCTCATAGAGCGTTAGCACTGGAGACTTTCGCCGACTGAGCCGGCTAACTTGACCAGAGACTCTTCTGGACTTCCCAAATGTTATTGGACCAAATTCTGATAGCGAGACGAATCATGTCGCGAGGGTTGTGACTGATGTGACCAGTACTTGATTTTTGGGGCAGATGTGGATATTAGGTCTCATCTTTTATTGCATTATAATCTCAAAAACATGTTTTCATATCGGTGCATCGGACAATAGAGTCGCTGATGCAGATATAAGTGTGTGTGTGTGTGTGTGTGTGTGTGTGTGTGAATATTGTATCTTGATTTGATGCTCAAGAAAATGTACTCACAGTTTTATGTAAGCTTATGGGAAAAGTCTTCCAGTGCTAACGTGCACCTGGTGTTGTTCGGCCACTACGTCTCTCACCCTGCGGCTTGTTCCCACATCATGTTTTCTACACGTGAATTTATTCCTTTTGTTTTCATATATTAAAACTTGTATCTGAGATTATTCTGTGAAACGAGCAGGTTTACTGGACGGACCGGAGCCACTGGACTGCCTGCTGTGACCCAGACCACATAAATGTGATCACTGTGAGTAAAGTCCACAATTGGATTCGTGCTCTGAGTGTTTTTACTGTGTGATATTGCCAAGCAACCTCCCGACCACGCAGTCCTTCACCTCCTACACAACTTTGTTTCAACGTGCCCCTGTGCACAAAAAGAAACGCTTCTCCCAGTTTTTGGTGTTAAGAGCCAGAACCGTCAGCCAACTTCATTAACGAGTTAAAATCCCTGCAGGGACCGAAACCAGACGAGTGGAGGCACAAATCGCATCAGGCTGCTGTCCACACACTTTTGGCCATGTCGCGTGTCGAACTATACCATCATTCTACATTACGTGGTCTGGAAATGTGCTGTCATGCTCTCCTGAACTGTGAACAAGAGCTGCAAACACCCGCGGGGCATCATAAATCCCGTCGTCTGTCATCCCCGACGTGCCCTCGCTCTCCTCCATCGTGTCTATCTGCTCATTAATATTCATGAGCAGATGGGCGGACCTCGGCACAGATGCAGCTGGCCGCCGTGCCGCTCGCATGAAATGTGGTGAATGTCAATAAAGAGATACAGCGTTAATGCGGACCTGCTGCTCCATATTCATTAAGTCACGTCTACATGCAGAGAGAGCAGCAGCAGGTTAAACGTCTCCCGGCGCTCACGGGTCAAAGGTCAGAGGTCGGCTCGCTGCTTCCTGAAAAAGTAGCCTGATCAATAAATTCAAACTGGTAATGAGATGATGTTCTTACTCTTCATTACAGAGCGAGCTGCGGTCTGGACGTACAGTGTATCATGTGTGATCGATACGATTTCCAATATTTTTTGTCTCTCTGATCGATACAGCAGCTGATATTTCCCGACTGTTATCAATAAACATGTCAGCAGGTATTTACAGAGCGGGATTTATTATTAGTCAGTTGTTTTTTATACTCAGTCAGCATCATCACGGTTTCTCTTTCAGACAGAATCACCTGGATCTGGCCGGAGATGAGGCGAGAGGGGCGGTCCGATCAGTCGCGCGACGCGTCGGTTCTTGAAGCGTCGCTCTGGTGCGGCAGCATTGAAGAAAAAACTGCTAACAAAGCTGCACAATTCTGTGACAAAAACATTAAATCTCCTATAATTTTTTCACAATAAAACTCAGTTATTGAGTTATCTAAAAGCTTTTATTATGAAGCAGCAGAATCAGGAACTTTACGACTCCTGTGACACGATGAAACATTAAAATACAGCAGTTATCTGAAAGACACGGCTCGTCTGATGGAGAGAATGATGTCATCAGGGGTTGGACGCGGTCGTGAGACGTCCATCGCGCATGCAAACCATTTCAAGATAAAACTGCTCCAGGCCGACTCATCACTGAAGGGTCCTGGTGTTTCTCAGCTCCTGTTTTTGAATATTTTATCAGCACTACGTTCGTGTATGATGAGTTTTTGCTCCTGTTACTCTCAGACAGGCGCCCGAATACTTCCTCAGAAATACGTGTTAAATATTCATTTTCTGTGGACAGTCGATCTGAACTTGGACCATGTCGGACTGCACACTGTGTCTTCCAGCCGATAGGGACGTCACAGCTCATCTGCAGGCTGATTTTTTGGGCGAGAAGAATAAATACATAATTCAGTGTGTTCAAACTCCTATAGATTAATGCCAGAAGCACTTCACAGAGCTGCCGTCTGTTTGGGGAAATAAAACTTGAAGCGTAACCTTTCAGAGGAGCCAGAAACCAACGTCTGTTCTCTAACAACGACTCTGAGTTTTACTCGGAGCTCGACTGGGACGCTCAGGGTCATTTTACTCATATCTTCAGGAACGATAAAAGGCAGTTTATGGGGGAAGAAACTTTTTGGGCAACAGTTGAATGTTTTAGCTGCAGTTCTGACAACATCACTGAGTCGCCGCTGAGCACAGCCGCGCTCCTGATTCTCTGTTGTTGGAGCTCAGCCAGCAGTTCATCCCTGCTGTCAGTGTTTATGCTAAGCTAGGCTAAACGCAGCCTGGACCTGTCTTCGTACTGGATCAGAAGCATCTGACGGTGGAGCCACAGAGCTCTTCAGTTCCTCTGTTTTCTGTGCATGAAGGTTTGTGATATCAGATCTCAATTAAAAACAGGAAACTGTCTTCTGTTTGTTTCTGTCGGCGCTGAAACCAAACACTGATCCAGGACACGGACGACGTGCAGAACTCTGTAGGTTTGGATCAGAAGTCTCATGTGCAGACTCAAACCATCAACCTGTCCGTCTCTTAACACTGTCTGCTCTCAGCTCCAAGCCCATTGGTTCCTGGTAAACCTTTAAAAACACCTCACAAATATTTCATTTTTTTAAAAAGGTGATTTCCTCAAACAAACAGGAGGAAATTACTTTGTCGGGGACTATTTTCAGCGGCGGATTAATCCACATTTGGTGCTCTAGTGAGTATTGTAATGGCAGCAGGTCGGTGTGTGTGAGTCCAGATAGACTACTGTGTGTGTGTGTGTGTGTGTGTGTGTGTGTGTGTGTGTGTGTGTGTGTGTTCATCACTGATGTGCGGCACAAAGAAAGCAGATATAGAGAAGTGAAGCCACGCCCCCTCCTGGTCCGACCCATGGGAACTTATTTCAGCAAAAACAGTGTAGAGACAAATAATTTATTGATCCTGTTTGAATTGTGTCAGTTTGCTGTGTTAAAGTCAAACCTCATGTAGTTTTGTGTTGAAGCGCTCAGTGAACTACATCGTCTCATCAACACCAGAACCAGAACCAGCACCAACATGGAGCCAACTGGGCTCAGAAAAGCTCATAAACAAGATGAACATCACAATAAATCAGCTCATATTGACAACTGCAGTTCTGGTTCTGGTTCTAAAATTAACGCAGACTTAAACAAAAAAATATTTTAAGTTTTACGTCGGTCTGAATTTCGAAATGATACCTGAGTCTTGATAAATTCACAGTTCTGAACAGACATTTCTATTATTCCTGCTGCAGCTGTGTGTTCCTGTGCTGATATTTATCTGATGTCTGTGTTTTCTGGGTATTAAAGCTGTTTTTGTGTCTCTGCCTGAAGCAAAGCGCAGCATCAGTCAGATCAGCGATACATCGAACAGTTTAGTTGATAAACTAAAAACTAAAATATCTTCTTCTTCTTCTCATTTCTGATCCGACAGGAAACTGAATGTGTGACAAAAACCAAAACGTCACAAATGAAATAACAGATTTTAAAATATAAACTGAATATAAATATGAAATATGAAATCTTGTAGTTTTAAATATATATATTTATCTTCAGGAGGAACCAAAGAGCTTGAATCTGAGAGTCTTGGAGTCTTGAAAAGTACTGAGAGTCGGACCGACGTGTTCCCGGATCATTAACACTGACGGACACAGAACAAACAGACTTCTGCTTCTCGTAAATCAAACCAACAACCTGAAACGTGCAGGACACCAGTTATCAGACCAGATCCACTTACTGTGCGTGAGCGTCTGGATCCTCTCTGACCGGCAGACGAACGGCGAAACAAGAAAAGACGACAGGATGATCCTGAAACTGCAGAACCACCGGTTCAGACGGGCTCACTTCTGCTTTTCTCTTCCTCTTTTTCACGTTTGAATCTGTTCTTCTTCCTCTTTCTACATTATTCTTTGTCTTTTTCCGGACGTCTCACTTCAGCTCTCTCCCCTCCTCCTGCCTTGCTCGTAGTGCTTTGCCTGAACCAGCAACCTCACTTCAGGTCCTGTTGGTTGTTACCGCGGCAGCAGACATGGTAATAATCCCCGTGGCAACCGCTCTCTCTCTCCCCTGATGACCGCAAGCCTTCCCTGTTGCAACAACAGCTGAGCGGCTGCTGCTCCTCCGTCTCCTCCGTCCTCTCCCTCGCTTTTAATTCCTCCTCTCCTCTGCTGCTCGCTGCCTATCGCCTTCTCCCGATCTCTCTCTCTCTCTCTCTCTGTGGCTCCATCACTCCCACCTCCCTCCTCTCTCCCTCCCTCCCTCCCTCCGGCTCTGACTCTCTATTGTCTCTCCATCTCTTCACCTCCCTCTCTCTCTCTCCTCCTCCTCTCAGTTGTTTATTTTCAGACACAAGAAAGAACAAAGTGAGAAATAAAACTCTGCTCATTAACTTTCTGTCTATGTAGTCGACGAACGACAGGAAAGCAAAGAAGGAGGAACCACATCAGGAGTCAGAGTCTCTCCTCAGGTTGGACCAGAGAGACAGTGCTGCCGCCCACAGCGTCCAGAACACAGAAGAAGGAGAAGAAGAAGAAGAAGAAGAAGGAGAAGAAGAAGAAGAAGAAGAAGAAGAAGAAGAAGGAGAAGAAGAAGAAGAAGAAGAAGAAGGAGAAGAAGAAGAAGAAGAAGAAGAAGAAGAAGAAGAAGGAGAAGAAGGAGAAGAAGAAGAAGAAGAAGAAGAAGAAGAGGCAGTCTACTGAAGCGTCTTTCATAACATTCATGTTAAAACTCAACGTTGAAATGCTGCCCAGCTTGTTGTTGCACGTCTGTTCATCCTCTTTAAACCTGGTGTTTCTGCACCGACGCAGATAAAGATTACTGAAGGGTTCGACTGTTAATCGAAGATCTTCAGCGATCATCTTTGAGAAATTAAAGTACTTTATCGTTTAATTGTACTTTTGATACTTAAGTACATTTAATATCAGATACTGAAAGACTTTTACTCGAGTACTATTCATATAAGTGACCTTCACTTTTACCAAAGTAATATTTTAACATGATATCTGTACCTTTACTTGAGTGTGACTGTTGGGTACTTTTACAACCCTGACAGAGGAGGTGCTTTACCCTCATTAGTGGCCCGACAGTGATGCGTTCAGGAGCATAGGAAACAAAAGTGTGTGATTCCTGCTCCACAGAGGATGAACCTTTGCCATTTTTGAGCTTCCCTTTCCGACCTGCAGGGGGCGCTGAGCGCTGTTAGTGTTGTGTAGTACTGATATAACGAGGATCCTCTTGATGAGAAAATGATGAATAACAGATTTATTACTCTCTTATTATTTCTGACGCTGACTGATGACTTTTGTTTCAGTTTGTAATCAGTGAGTCGATCTGACTCCCAGCTGAGGCTCGTTAACGACTCGCTGAGGTTATAATCTGACATGAAGGTTTAATCTGTGTTGTCTCTAAACAGTCACACAGTGTCCCGTCTGAATCATTTATCCGCAGCGTGGATGTGAAGAAGCAGCAGAGCGATGCCTCTCGTCACGTTGACCCTCTTCGGCTGCTTTATTGATGAGGAGGGCGTCCGCGGCTCCACGGGAGCGCCGAGCGCAACACTGAACATCTCTACATCGCTCTCAGCTCTCAGCCTGCTGATGACTTGACATGAAAACATCTCTGCTGAAAACTTTCACATTCTGGAAGTGGATTTATTTTTACTGCAGATCAATAATTATATGTTTTTTAGTGCTTTCAGCTACAGTTGACCCACATGCTGCGAAGTTGCCATGGTAATAAGACGTCTAAAATCAGAAATCTGAATGCTTCGTTTTTGTTTTGTAGAGGAAGAAGACGTCGTGTCGGCTGCACCGAAAAAAAAAGACACAAAAGAAAGATAAAGAGCGACACGTGAAGCTCTGTGCTGTTTAAGTCACCTCAAAGCCGATGCACATTAAAAACCAGGGGCGCTCTCCTGATACGCACACAACGAACGGAAACAAACATGCTCGGGAATCAGCATCTCTGCTCCGTGTGAGCAGATGTAATCCTGCAAGCACGAGGCTGTGACCACTACCTAGAAAACCTGTATTTCCCCCGGGAGTGTCTGACGCTTGTTCTCTTTAAACCAAGGTCACTTTATTCTTGGTGATTCATTCATTCTAATACAAACCTTCGTCTTTTACTGAACCTAACCAAACTGTGACTGGAAACTGGAAATATAAAGTCTAATAGTAAAAAATGCATAAAACAAACAAACTCTTATTGCACACTGGACGTTAAACCAGGACGCCAACATGAAAGCCATAATCCACTCAGCCAGCTCGACCTGCCGAGAGTCAGGGAACTGAGCATCTTTAGACTGTGTCACATAAAGACCAACCTCTCTGAAAGGTTTTCCAGCAGAAAACTTCTCATAAAAACAAGACAAGGCAGAATATCACCTTCCATGCACATAGATGAGGTTAAATACACAAATTACTGACGATCACAGAGCTCGACGTGCAAAACCACGCCCCATCCCGGCGAATTACCGCGTGGGACGCGAGCTCGACCCTCCATACGTGAGTGCAACAGCTCAACACTCGCTCGCTCTTCAGGTTGACTTTTAAGACTTCGGCAGCGGAGATGAACGAGACATTTCCTCAAGTCTCCTCGAGTGCTGACCACAAGTCTGAGGAGTACAGGAGCCGGTGTGTCGCTTTGTGTCGTGACAAATAACATTTCTGGACATTCAGCTCAACTTATAATCAGATTGTCCTCTCAAGAAGAAGAACGCCATCAGCTGTTTCTGCAAATACTCGCAGAAAAACATGCAGGTGACGTTGCCCTCTGGTGGCTGGAGGAGATACGACGGGAGAGAAGGAGGAAATATTGTGACGCTGTCAGACGAAGAAAAGTAAAAAGTTGTCGTCCTGCTGATAGAGGCGACAGAAAACACTTGCATGTTACTCCAGAGGACAAAATGATTCAGAGGACTTGTTTTTAATAAAAGAAACTGTTATAATAGTGTGAATCTTTCTAATATTTTTGGGCGTATGAGCTCATTATCAAAGAGCAGGACTACTTCAAGGAAACATGGAGATAATTTCTAGGACAGCGTCGTGTCACCTTAGTTTTGTTTTCAGTCGAGACAGCGTCGCTCATCAGTCCGCTGCTAAAATATCTCAACATTCAGAAGAAGAATCGGACTTTGTCACTATGAGCGTTTTTCTGAGTCGTTAACATTATTAACGCAGTGATTTCATGTCCTCCAAAACATATTTGGAAAAGCAAATCAGCAGAATGTGAGATCAGTTTCATGAGACAAAAGCTGCTTCAGGTGAATCCATCCAGAGATCAAGAAGAAATCAACAAACCAGGAAGAAAAAAGGAAACGTGAGATTCAACTGAACAGAACAGAAAAAACAACATGAGAGACGTGGTGGTGTTTTAGGCTGGAATATCCCTTTAAGAGATAAGCTGTCCATCTGCTGCACACACACACACACACACACACACACACACACACACACACACACACACACACACACACACACACACTTCAACATGAATAGAACATGAAGACAGGCCATCATCTAAACACACGACATCATTACACCACCTCTCTCCACCACAGGCTCCGCCCACCGCCTCATTTACACCTCCACTCATCTCTTCAGCACTCTCCATCTACACACCTCCATCTTCATTATCAGCTCTCTGCTTCACCCTTCACCTCATTTACACACCACTTCAACATCACCCAGCCATCCAGCCTTCATACAGTATGTATACATCCACCGTCCACCATCCACCGTCCACCGTCCACCGTCCACCATCCACCGTCCACCGTCCACTGTCCACATGGACCTGAGAGGAGCATACTGACGTGAAACAGACATTGTGAGGGGAAGACAGATTCAGAGAAGAAGACAGATTCAGAGAAGAAGACAGATTCAGAGAGGAAGACAGATTCAGAGAGTGAGACAGATTCAGAGAGAGAGTCTGATTCAGAGAGGAAGACAGATTCAGAGAGTGAGACAGATTCAGAGAGAGAGTCTGATTCAGAGAGGAAGACAAACAGAGAGCAGAGGGAGACAGACAGATTCAGAGAGGAAGACAGACTGAGAGAGTGAGACAGACAGATTCAGAGAGGGAGACGAGTGCGATGAGTTATCTGACTAATGAACTGCTCTTATCTCGCGGCGCTGCTGAGTGACGAGCAGAGCGACAGATAGATTGATAGACAGTCTTTTGTCCTCAGGAGTGAAGCCGCTCGGCGCAGCTCGCTCAGCGGCCGACTGATGAAACTAAATGCTAATGAAACATCTCACATCAGACGGACCGAGCGTCACGTCTCTGCTGCTGTTTGACGAGGAACAAAACACGCTTTAACAAGAGAATAACAAATAAATACACAGCCGACGCTTTGATTCAAGTGTCTCTGCTGCTCGCAGGGAAAGAAATGACTCAGAGTAATTTAAACAATAAAGTGTTGACTGTAGTTTTATGGTTCTGATTGGAAAAGCAGAGAGTTTAGCAGCAGGCGTTAAACATCAATCTGAATGTCGACCTGAACCTCTAACTGGTCATTTAGAGGCACCAGTATTAAATTGAGAGCATTGATATGTAATTAAAAGTATTATTTTTAATGTGGGTCACCTCCGAGCTGAAGCTGCTCTGCAGTCCGGTGATCTGGCAGGTTTTAATCATCTTTCACTTAAACGGACGTTCAATAACATGAAACTGCAGGTCTGAGTCATTTTCATGAAACTCTCTTAAGATGCAATTAAATCAGCATAAAAATAAGAGTTTAATGTGATTCAGACATTAAAGACGCTGTAGTGAATTAATTTTTTAAGGCATCGAGTCATTTGTCTTTCCTCCGTCCTGACACGTCTCATTATTCATCTGCTGCCAAGGATTTATCAGCTCCACGCTGCAGACTTTATATCCAGGATTATGGAAAGTTACAGTCATAGTTTCCACATTTTACAGTCAGTTAAAATAAAATAACATTTTAAATTCACTCTGAATCTAAAACTCAGCAGCAGTTTGGTTTCCAGTTTGTTGAAGCTTTTAAATTCATATTTCATTTTACTGGAGTTGTATTTGAACTTAGCTTTATTTTTTACTTATTTATTCACCCAGTTAGGAGGCTGTTGATGATGATGATGATGATGATGATGATGATGATAATTAATTAAGGTGTTTTTCAGACATTTAAAGTCGAGCCGGTGATGTTGTAGTTATTTGTTGAGCGCTGCAACCGTCCGGCTACCAACGAGTTTCAGAACCGTTTTTATTGTGAATTATTTTTGTCAAAATGTGAAAAAGTCACTGTGTGTGTGTGTGTGTGTGTGTGTGTGTGTGTGTGTGTGTGTGTGTACAGGTGAGTTGTGTTGGCAGTCAGCCACATGGTGATTACCACCTCCATTAGAAAGCTGTGATCATGTTAAACACTCACTCACACTCACACACACACACACACACACACACACACACACACACACACACTCAGAGACACACTGAAGACTTTGATCATCGTGAGCTTTTTACTGGTGTGTCGTGTGTGTGTGTGTGTGTGTGTGTGTGTGTGTGTGTGTAAAAGCTCTCAGCTCTGAGGGACTAAAAGCATTTTCGTCATTTTGTGTCATTACACTGAATCACAGCAGCTCACATCACAACTGACCTCCCACAGTGACCTCTGACCCTCACCGCTGACCTCCTGAGATATCATTAATATTATAATAATAATAATAATATTAAGAGGAAGAAGAAAATAATAATAATATAATTTTTCTACTCTAAAATGTTATCAGCCTCAGGAATCAAGCTAGGATTATTACACAATTATTATTATCATTATTATTATTATTATTATTATTATTAGTTACAGCGACCCTTAAAGAGACAGATGGGTTATTTTGGTTGAACAAACATTGTGTCCTGACAGACAACCTGATAAAATCATTAAACACATATATTTTTTATAAACATTAATAAAGTAGAATTCAATACTGCAGATATGCAGAAGTACACAGTATGAAAACACCATGAAATAACTTTCAATCACAATAAAATCAACAATAGAAGGAATCGATCTGCTGAAACCTTAAGATGAAAATATTCACATTTTCTTCTGTAATGTACAAATAATTTTGAACAGATGAGATGTTTAAACCGATGTGTTTCTCTGAAGGCTAAAATGATTATCTGATAATTATTTATTCTGATGGTGTCATATAGTGAAAGATTTTATCAGTGATTGATTTATTTTGGTTGTAGTCGGGTTTTATTTTCGGTATTGTTTGAAAAATGTGTTTAACTCTTAACTGGCATCTTTCCGCAGCTGAATGCTAACATGTTAGCATCACGTTGATGGTATGATGATAATCCGTCACAGCTGTGTGTCTGTCAGCTTGTTTTTCTGCATCAAACCTACAAACTGTGTAATTTGCTTCTTTTTTGAGCAGCGCAGTCAATTTAGAAATTAATTTGTTGTGCAGTGAAAAAATCAGCCTCACTGCTTTGTATTCTTCACAGTTACTGCTGCACTGATTTGGCTGATCGAGCCCCTCTGTGTGTGTGTGTGTGTGTGTGTGTGTGTGTGTGTGTGTGTGTGTGTGCGTGCGTGCGTGCGTCTGTACGTGCGTGTGTGTGTGTGTGTGTGAGCTCCTTTCAGACAAACAACAAAAGAGCTTTCAGATTCAAATCCAGTCCTACGACACAGATGATGGAGAGAGTCGAGAAGGAGGGACAGAGGAGAGAGAGAGAGTCCAACTGGCTCAAACAACACCTCTCTCTCTCTCTCTCTCTCTACACTTACTGTCATCATGGTAACCATGCATGATGCTGGTTATTATGGGCTGTGCTGGGATGTGAACTACTGGGAGCAAAAGAGCAGCTACAGACATGAAGGCTGCAACTTCTTTGTTTCCTCCGACCTACAGTTTCTATCAGATGTGCAACATTCTGCATCTGTGCAGCGACGACACGTTATCACAAGTTTGCAGCCGACACAAAATTATAGTAGTCAAGTTGTGTTGCATTGAATTGTGGGTGAACATTTACGTTTCTTTTCTGTGTGACAGAGGGAGGCAGCGAGTGGACACAAACAGTGTTTTGAACGTGGACATCCGACCACATCTTTACAGAGACCTGTCTCCACCACGTCTTTACACAGACCCGTCTCCACCACATCTTTACAGAGACCCGTCTCCACCACATCTTTACACAGACCCGTCTCCACCACATCTTTACACAGACCTGTCTCCACCACGTCTTTACACAGACCCGTCTCCACCACATCTTAACAGAGACCTGTCTCCACCACATCTTTACAGAGACCCGTCTCCACCACATCTTTACAGAGACCTGTCTTCACCACATCTGTACACAGACCTGTCTCCACCACATCTTTACACAGACCTGTCTCCACCACGTCTTAACAGAGACCTGTCTTCACCACATCTGTACACAGACCTGTCTCCACCACGTCTTTACACAGACCTGTCTCCACCACATCTGTACACAGACCTGTCTCCACCACATCTTTACACAGACCTGTCTCCACCACATCTTAACAGAGACCTGTCTCCACCACATCTTTACACAGACCCGTCTCCACCACATCTTTGCAGAGACCTGTCTCCACCACATCTTTACACAGACCTGTCTCCACCACATCTTAACAGGGACCTGTCATCACCGCAGGACTACAGCTGGACGAGGAGAGGTGGACTCTGTGTTTACATGCTTGGTGCTCACACACAGTTAAAAGTTGGTGGACAGTGTTTACTTGATGCTGAAAGAATAAAGGCACACTAAGACAGTGCTTCACTTCAGAGGTGTTTCCTTCAGCCCTGTATGAGACCAGGACCAGTTCTAACCAGGACCAACTGATCCTTCCTGCTCAGAGAAACTGATCCCCAAAGGTATGTGAGGAAATAACATAAGAAATCTGTGTCGTAACAACACAGCAAGTGACGGATAAAGAGTCTAAAGCTGGGTCTGTTGATATTCTGTAAATTTCTTCATGTTCAGACTCACAGCCTGATAAATCTTCTTCCTCTGAGCCACGCTGCTGTTCCTTCATCACCATGAACACACTGACTGCAGTTTATTTTAACTCAATCCCACATATGCTGTCCTGCTGCCACAAATACTCACTACAGCACCAAATATCGATTAATCTGCTGCTGAAAATAGTCCGACAAATGCAAATGTCCTCCTGTTTGTCTGATATAAATTTACAGTGAGCAGCTGTTTGAGGACATTTTTACATCTTCACTAGGAACCAACGGGCCTGAGTCGACTGGAAACGACTTGGTAAAGAGAAAACATCATGTTGAGGGATGTTCACACATCACATTGTTTGTTGATGAGACTGTATACTGTGTGTCTGTATGTTGAGGCAGGAGAACAGAGAGAAGGGGTTTATAGACATTAATGAGGTTTGTGCTGCCATGTGACTGCGGATCTGACGGATCTGATGGATCCTCCGGTCCGTCTTTTAGACTTCAAACAGAAAAAAAAGACATGAATGTAATTTGACGTGATAATGAAACCAAACATGTCGTTCATCCAGCTGGAACCAGCTGTCCAAACACAAACACGAGTCCATATACTGACAGATTTGGACATTTCTGTGTTTTAAAGACGCACAGCATAAAAAAATAAAACCCTCAGAAGTGCTCTGTGTTGTTTTTATAAATTGTAGATGCTGATTGGTCTGAAAGCTTCTCCTCAGTTTGAGAAACACACTGAGCTGTCGGCTCGTCTGCTTTTAGGAGAAGAAGAAACTGAGTTTAACACAAAGATAAAAAATGACAGCTGGATGAAAATAAATGATGGTTGTGTTTGCTGCTCTGTGCTGCGACCCGCTGTGAGGAGGAATCAACAGCCACCAGGACATTTGGTTTTCTCCTCGTTATCACTGTCTGGACCCTGCAGACCACCAGCCAAAGGATTAAATAACAACTGAACCGACAAACAGATGTTTTTCTCCGTCGCTAAAACGCTCCACTCACATGTTGAGAGCTCACCACTTTAGTTTTTACTCGTGTTTTTTCTAAAAGGAATATTAAGCAGATGATAGGATTCACAGACTATCTGACAGATTGACGACTGAAACCACGCTGCTGTTTGTGTCTCGAGTGCAGAGCTGAGCTTCCACTTCTGTCAGAGATAATTGTTAAGATATAATAATATAAGAATTCTGCATTAAAATGTCTAAAAACGACTCGACCTTTGTTCGTTTGTGTGACCTCCACGGATCACTGCTGCAGTCAGGTCGATAAACAGGAGTGAAGATAAATCTACTTTTTAATCCCACAAGTTACAAAGTAATCTCTGAGCTCTGCTCCTGTCGGATCAGAACAAATCTGATGAGACTCTCAGAAAATGACTTTTGTTTTCATAGAGATGCACGACAGCACCGAGCGTCAAATAATTTTAAGGAGACAGTTCGAGAACTTGGTGGAAAAGGATTCAGTGTGACGTTTGGGACCAACCAGCTGAGACAGTTATGTTCTCTGGTCTACGACTCTGGTGATGAGCTCTGCGCCTGTGAACGTCATACAGGAATGTTTTCTTTTTGTACGAGGAGACAAAAGCTCTGAATCTGAATCATCATGTGTTTTAGGTTGAACAGGCAGCTAAGCTTTCACATAAACATAATGTTCCTCTGGAGTGAAGGTATTAATGTCCGGGCTACACAACAGTTTAGATAAAACAGCAGAAAGATGAGGACGTATCTCAGGTTTCAAGTTTTGATCATTGCAGCAGAAGAGAGGAGAGAAGAAGAAGAAGAGGAGGAAGAAGAAGAAGTAGAGGAGGAGGAGGAGGAGGAGGACTGGGCGAGTTTCCAGCGTGAGCAGTGACGGAGCCACCGAGGCGCCTCAGAAACAAGATCCACTGAGAGAGGGAGAGTAATGGCATGCTGCAGCCTACTGGGCCTCTGGCATCATTTGGCAGTGTGTGTATGTGTGTGTGTGTGTGTATGTGTGTGTGTGTGTGTGTGTGTGTGTGTGCGCGTGTGTGTGTGTGTATGTACCTCCTGCAGTCAGCCTCATTGCCAGCAGCAGGCTGAACTAATCAGTTAGCGGGTTAGCTGCAGAGCTGCTTGACCTTTTGACCTCTGGCTTCTCTAATAGACACATTAAAACATATGGAAACATCCCGAGACTCACTCACACACACACACACACACACACACACACACACACACACACACACACACACACACACACACACTGCTACAAACACACACAACACATCACAGCTGACAAAACAAACTATCAGCTGTGCAAAAGTTTTCAAACACATAACGTTTCCAAATGTAACCATGGATACAGATGAGAAACATAAACCTCAGGGATCTGTGTGTGTGTGTGTGTGTGTGTGTGTGTGTGTGTGTGAGAGAGTGTGTGTGTGTGTGTGTGTGTGTGTGTGTGTGCTGTCATGATGGATGTGGTTTCTAACCGATTGTAGCGGCCCGACTGCAGGAGGTACAAACCCAAGAATTCATCACACGCACACGCAGACTAATTACAAATTGGTCCTGTGTGTGTGTGTGTGTGTGTGTGTGTGTGTGTGTGTGTGTTACCTTGTGCAGGCGTGTGGAGTGTCACCAGTGTTCGACAGCGATCAGCTCAGCAGGGATCTGAAACAAACACACAAACACTTTGGTTAAAACACACAGCAGATGAGACACTGGCAGCGCCCCCTACAGGCTGCAGCGTTCAGCACGATAACGACAGAACAATCAACGTCCTGATCGTTCACTGTTAATTATGTTAATTACAGTCTGAGCAGCTGTGGATCTGGAGTTTGTCCTGCAGGTGGCGACAGAGGAAACGTCGTGGGTTCATCCTCGGGAGCGTTTTGGATCAATTATTTCAAAAGTCCATTTCTGGGGCTTGAATGATGATTTCCATGAGCTTTGATATTTTGAAGTGTTTCATGATTTTCCTAAATATTTCCAAATCTTTTATTTATGTGGGTTAATGATGTATCTCATTGATCTCATTTTTATCTCATCTTTGCAGAATATAATACACAGATGACACTTTATAACAAGTGATTTTAACACTCGTCACATCTTCTCCTGTTTATGGACCAAATATGGAGACAACATGTCCATTATTGGCCACATGACCCCACAGTTCCCCTCTCTACATACAGTACCGGTAATCCACTGGCTGATATGCATGAAGCTGGAAACACTGTACGATTTCAGAAATGTTATTAATTCAAACTCATACAGGACAAGTGAATCGTCTGCGATGTGAAGCCAAAGCTCACGATTAATGTGCTCGCACTGTACGAGTCCAAACGGCCCGTCGGCCCCTGTGGACCGTCCTGGCTGTGGACAATTGTCAATAAAGATTAGTTTGAAAGCTGTAAGGCAGGTATTAGCAGCAATGCTATCAAGGCAGAAGCGTGCTGCCTTGATAATCTGTGCAAATGTGTGTCGAAAC